>NW_022639489.1:2294089-2354063 GCF_010583005.1 Odontomachus brunneus | reverse complement strand
CACTTATACGTCTTACTACTGCGGATGACCATATTTCACTACTTTGACCCTTTATATCTTGGGAAATATTGACTTTTGGGGCTTGGTGCAATGATAACTTTTTATCAGCATGGCGAAACATAGTGAAATTTCAGCCAATTTGACCGAAAACCATTTTCCATAGGTTTTGTGCGGGGTCCTTTAATTATAAAATTCCACTATAAAAGACTAAATATAACAGCTCTGTAGATCAAATCTATAAAACAATACTAATACGGACACAAAGAGCCAAGTTGTTATGTGCAGTTGTTTTTATTTCATGACTCCCTCCTTTTGCGTTTGATGTATATTGATAGACTTGTAATTATATCATGTAGCAACCACTGATGTGAATAATTTGATTTGCGCCTGAGACAAATTAATTGCGCTTTGAACATGACAACACTTGAAGCGACTTATTGCATGGACTTCTTTTGACTTTGTATCACTTACTGGAGAGGACTGCATCCAATCGAAACTTTATTTAAGTATTTTACTTCATTAAATTGGCTCTTTATGTCCGTACTAATATTGTTTTATAGATTTAATTATAAAAGTTAAGTTAAAATTGCACTAACTTTTAAAGTTTAAAGTTAATTATGTCTTCTGCATAATTAATTTGTTAATTATAGGTTAAATTTGCGTGAAATAATGAGAAGGGAAGATAAAAATATTCTAAGCACAATTATTCTTAAAATTAGAGAAATTTCATCTTTTGTCGTGTCTCTTATATTATCTATAGAAAAACATTCTTGTTTTAAAAATATCTTTACCTGACATGTAAATCTTAAGATGTGATTGCTAATATAAAACAATGATTTTTAGTTTGAGTATATAAATTTTAAATGACTACTATTTTTTTTCTGTGTAATAAAAGGACATCCTTCAAATAAACATATTCCTCTCGATACAAAAGAAAAAAAAGATTAGAATAATATCTAACAGATTTTCAATTAATATAATTCATTTCGTTAGAAGAGGGATTCTGCTCTTTTGGCAGAAGTTTTGGCTCAGTGTTACAGATAGTAAATAGTACCTTGTTGTTGAAAAGAGTTCCTTCTTTTCGGCGCACACACGCACGCAACTAAAAACTCACCTCTTTCGTTGATCAGCATGGAAAACCCTTTTGTAATGTATTCGCCGACCTTGCTCGCCGACACGTACACACAAATTTGTCGCCCTTGTCGCGGCGAAATTGTATGTAAATTTACCACTCACGCACTTGACGCGAAAAATTGACACGCCGGCGTTCTATTCGCGTTGCAGACGCGCTCGCGCGTTTGCGAAGATCACCCTCGGACGACCCCTCGAGAAGCTCGGCTCGGGATTCTCAGATCGATCAGTGGTGGAGATCGAACAATCCGCAGTGCGGTGAGTGGATGCGACACACGCTCGCGAGACGATGTCGCACTATTAGAAACGGTGTTTATCCGCCGCCGAATCGCGCGGGATGAATAATGAATATCCGATGAGTTGGTTTATCGTTTCATTGCCGTCGTTTCTGTCGCGGAAGGAAGCCTGCGGCGATCGCCCCGTCCGCCTTCTCGGGAGACGTCTCGCAAATAGAAACTACCTCGCACATACGTCACTGAGCGTAAGCCGACTGTCATCGCTCCCTCGCGACTTCTGCACCGCGGGTTTGCGGTTTATCCTACAGACACGGCTCGAGCCAAACTTGCGCGCGCCAGAAATAAACAACGATAAGGTCGATAATCGTGTCGTTTTCTCCTATGCGACACCGGCCGTTCAACGCGATTTCGCCAGATCGTGGCGCGTCTGGAGCGACAGTAAAGGTGGGCGATCTCTTAGGTCGGTATTCATAGTCAAGTCTGAAGACAGTTTTAAGTTTATCTTCAGATGCTATACGGATTATTTTATTGGCTGCGGAGTATCTTTAAAGGTGAACTTAGACTAAGATGGTCTTAAATATAGGATCTGACTATGAATACTGGCCTTAGAGTAACGTAGACATCCCCATCTCGCGGGGTTGTAATGAAATCGCGCGTAAGGGAGGCTGGAGTTATATAGTCTCAGGGATATGTTGCTTATGTGCTTTTCTTAGTATTTATCTTGAGAGGCATAATGAATGCAAAACCGTGAAATGGTCCACTTAGAACATAAATACTTTTCCCTCAGTTTTGTTAAAATTAGAATAACATTACAGTTAAGAAATAGAAAAAAACTGACTTGGTAATAGTAAAGTAGATTTTCGAGTCTCTCGAAATTTTTTATTAATATTCTTCGTCGTGACTGAATAAAATTGAGATGTTACTAGATAGAGTGAAATTTCTTACAAGTGTATGATTTACTGTTTCTGGTAATAAATGCAATTTTCATTTTTAAAATGATTGGAATAGAGCGGACTAAGTAAAGTTGGTCCATATTTAAAAGTCAACAAAAGGACTGTGGAGACCGCTCGCGGAGACTGCGGAATTACCAATCAGGATATATATTTTATATGTGGCCTTCTTTACCTTGCGCTTGCCAACTGAATCGGCAGGCTATCAGGACTCAGGTAGCAGATAATTATGTTATTGCATTTTCGTATTTTTGTTATTACGAAACAAAATATACGGTTAACTGAGTGATGGAGGGTATTAATGCATAGATAGAAGAAGATTACTTCTATCATGTTTATACAATCAATCACAACAATTAGTTGCCTGAGAAATTGTAACTTTGGAATTTTAAAATATAGGGCGTTTTGCCTCGACCTCTCTTAGTGGAAGATAGAAATAAATACAGTAAAATATGAAAAAATTCAACGCCACGATTATTTTTTTCTAATAGCGTGCATTAATTCATCGTATGATATATACAAAGTGTTTCAATAAAGCTGGAAAATTTCTTACAGACCCATAGATTGGGTGAAAATAATCCTATAAATTCATATAAATTTTTTTCTACAGAGTATCCCTACTGGGATATTTGTTTCTGAAGTTAGAATTTGAAAAGCATTTTCTAAAAATAATTTTTATCTTGCTTATTTTGCAAATTTTGATAATCTTTGCATTATTCTTATACTAAGTAAGGATCGTTAGAATGATACGATACATTTTTTGATATTACGTCACGGAGCCAAGAAACATACTGCCTCTAAATTTATTAATTCCCAAACTTTGAAGAGAGTGAATAGAATTTTTAAAATTTTAAAATACTTTTTTTTTTAATTCTTCAGACATTAAAAAAGATATTCTTGTTAGATTTCGAAAAAAACAAATGATTTTCGAGAAAAACGCATTTAAAAGATAAAATTTTATTTAAATAATACAAACAGTCTTAGCAAAAAATATTGATACGTCAAAATACGAGAGAAACGATTATATTTTATGAATTTTTAAACATCGCATATAAGTTTGATTAATATTCTCTCGCTATAGTGTTGAAACTGTACATCATAAATCATATTTATAAGCATTTATTACACAGATTTATAGAGCTTCGTCGAGCTGTAATAACCATTACTTGACATAACTGTTTAGCAAAATTGTCGCGAAACAACTATCTTAATCATAATTATTCATCGGTCTCAATATCGCGAAATACAAATGGAGCAAAAGGTCGTGTGCTTTTCTATGAGCCCGCCGAGCCTTGACATTGGTTCAACGAATCTGTCAACGTCGAACGGTCGTCGAACGGGTTTCAGGTTTCCGCTATGAAGTGAACGGAGTGAACTCGACAGGGGAATGCAATCCGGAGAGCCGACGTGCCGATAAGACGTGTTAAATGACGTATGTTACAATAATACCGTCGTTTATTAATAATATCAAGGTCTGCACTTCTCATTATGCTCGACGCAAACCTGCGTCGGCTGGACGTCAATGCGTCGATAGATGTAGTAGCGTTTTATTTAAATTAACGGGGCAACGCTCTCACATCTCGCATCTCTGTCACCTGTGGCAGCAGGTGATTAGAAAAGCTTATCGCTCGACAGTCTCAATAAGTCGATAGCTTACCGTTCAACGGTAATCGCACTCATATTGATGATAATACCGCGACTTTGCTTGAAAGTCGACCAATTGTTCGTGCCCGCTGATTATCTGGCCTAAGTTTGTATCGTAGATTACAAAACGTCCAAGCATGTCCAAACATATGTAGAATATTGTAAATTATATGAAAAATAAATAATACAAATGGAATAATACAAACGTAGTTTAGCTATAAAGAGTAATGTTTGAAATATCAAAATTTCAAGATTTCTTAGGAGACAAAAATATGATCAATCTAATCAATTAACAATTGATTCAGTTGAAGATCGTTCATTTAACGACTGATTTCAACGAGTCCAATTAAGGGTCATTTGGCTATAGTTACGCAAGAATGATTCAATGTAAATAAAGTACGTTCCGAGAAAAATAAAGAGGAAAATTTGGTACATGATTTAAAAAATATAGATAGCACTATAGTTCTCTCTTTCTCTCTCTTTCTTTCTCTCTTCGTAGTCGTACAAGAAATCAAACATGATCAATTTTCTTCTCTTTAAGACTATTCATTGATGAGCTTAACTCTTAAAAACATGGATGAAAAAATGTAACTAATAAAAAATGACGCAACTAGTAGAAAATAAAGACTATTTCTTAAATTAAATTTAAGCGCTCATAAGATTTGGATGTTTCTAGTTTTACATAGAAAGACGTATGTACTATTCATTGGTAAAAACAAAAACTCGAAAATCATTATTTTTTAGGTTGAAATTCTAGCACATAACTATGACTAATTGGCGATTGATATGCATGAAGGAAATCAAAGATTGTTCAATTAATAATTGAACTGAGCAGTTTTGCTTAAAGGCCATTTAATTGACGATTGATATGAGCAAATTTAATCGATTCAATCAGAGGTTGGTGATGATTGATATGACATTGAATAGTGTCCCTCTTTCCTCCCCCCAAAGCTGGTTCTAGCCAGCGCTTCTCAATCATCGGTATCTTCCACGATGACACAATGTTCCGGGTGTGAATATGATCTGCGAAATCAATAATTATAACTTCGAGTATCAAGCTCTTTCGACTGAATTTGCTTATCAGTCGTCAATTAAGCGATCTTTAATTAACCATGCTGAATACAATAATCAATTAAACGATCTTTAATTAAATTCGCTAAGCTCGATTGTTAATTGAACGACCTTTGATTCTTTTCGCTCATATTAATCGGTAATTGAGTAGTTTTTAATCGAATTCGTTAAAAATCAATCGTTGACCAAACATCCTTTGATTGATTTTGCTCGCATCAGTCGTCAGTTAATTGAATTGAGACACATTTGTTCAAATCAATAATTAAATTGAGAAAAATTTAATCGAAACTTTTACAACTCTGATATTTATATTTATATACAATTTTATATAATTATACATATTCTTTTTTGCTCGAGTAGTATATACGTTGTCTACACGTACAGTATCATTATTTACGCACACAAACATCCAATTCTGACTTGCCTAATTTATCTGTCTTCGGCAATTCACACGTTTATTGACATGTATTAATGGATATAAAATAACTTATTTATATTATAAAATATAGTATGTACAAATCAACAATATAGAATTTCAATGTTTGACGCGGAAGACAGTTTCGAATGAGATGCTACGTGAAAATTTCCAAACTCGGAATGCACCTTTCATATTTTTGGTGTTGACACGCACGTAACCTTATTCGGGATAACTTAAAATTTGATTTGGATGATCTTGTACTACATATGTAAAATACATATGAAAAATACATGTGAATACATGTGAAAAATACAGTGTTTTTGTAAGCGACGTAATAAACTCGAGATGCATGTGACAATATAAGATTGAGGTCGTTTTCGAAACTATATATGTGTAGGGGAAACCGATAGAGATGTGCGAATCAAAGATTTTTTATATCGAATCGAATTGATAACAGATTTTAATTTCGAATTCGAATCGAATCGAATTGATAAAATTTCACCCGAATCGAATCGAATCGTTGAAAGAATTTTTAATTAACATAATCATTGAATTCAATATGAAAATAGTGATTTCAGTATGAGAGAGATAACATTGATAATGTAATATCAATTTATTTTAAGGTAAGAGATATAATATATAGTCGGTAAACGTGTATGGAATACAGTTCCAGTCTTGAAAGCTGCGCAACGATCAATTTGACAGGTGCACTGTTCGATAAAAATTAAACTTTTCCTTGTGACACGAGTGCGAATAGTCATTTCCGATATATTTTTGCCTGCTGAACACGAATCCGTCGTCCAAATTTGGCTATCACATCACAATTTTGAGAAAAATGAAGTAAGATACAAGATAAGAAGGTTCCCGCATTTGATATTTTGGCCTCTTTGACCATTTTTCTAAAAATTGTGACGTGATAGCCAAATTTGGACAACGGATTCGTATTCAGCAGGCAAAAATACATCGAAAATGACTATTCGTCTTTTTGCAAAAAAAAAATTGTTCTGCCCAGTGATACTGATGCCGACGATTGTTTCTGACTGGCCATATGTTGAAAACAAAAAGTCGTTGGGAAACGAGACTAGATGCATTTTCAAGTTAAAAGTTGATACTTTTGCATGGCATTAACGAAATGTAGAGAAAAAAATTTATTTTCTTGCGCTACAGCGTCACAAAAACCCTCAAAATTGTCATTTTTTACCTCTTTGACGCCATTTTTCTCAAAACTGTGACGTGATAGCTAAATTTGGACGACGGATTCGTGTTCAACAGGTAAAAATACATCGGAAACGACTATTCGTACTCGTGTCACAAAAATTTGTCGAACAGTGTTATCGGTAAGAGTTTATCTTCTTTGAAAGAAGCCATTATCTTCTTTGAATATTTTTGAAGAAAATCTTAATGTATAGCAAACTTTTCAAGTCATGCTAATTCCTGTAAGGCTGAATGTCTTTAATAGTACTTCGTTAATGCTAATGTGCGCGATTCGTATTTGAATCTTTTTTATTAGAAATTTTCGAATTATTCAGATTTAAATCATAGGGATTCAAATTCGAATCGAATCGAATTTCACTTGATTCGATTCGATTCGAATTCGAATAGTTTACACATCTCTAGAAACCGGGGCTAGATGCCCCATATACTTTAGAATTTCGAATTTACAACTTCTTAGACAACTGATTATTGTGATTAATTATACAAACATGATAGAGGCACTCTCTTTCTATATGCTGATATTTTGCACAATCCTTTTGACCGTATATTTTTGTTTTGCAATAACCAAAATACACACAAACATGCAACAACATGGCCATCTTGCTCTGTTCAGTAGTCCAGTAGCACAGAATAAAGAAAGTTACATATAAAGTATGTATTCAGATTTACAGTATTTTCAGTGTTTTCGCGAGAGGTTCGAAAATTCACTCCACAGCTTTCCTGCGGGCTTTTAATTATGGACCAACTTTACCTCGTCTGTCTATATATGCTTAATTTTATTCATTCTATGAATGAAAATTGCCTTTATTATCCAAAACAGTATATCATACTTGCAAAAAACTTCATTCTAGCTAGTAATATATCGTTTTATTCATTCACGATGGAGAATATTAATACAAAATTTCTCTTGAGAGGCTCGAAAATTTATTTTGCTACTACTAAATCAGTTTTTTCTATTTTTTAATTATAATATTATTCCGATGTTAATAAAATTCGGGAGAAGAAATATCCAAGACCATTTTACGATTTTATATTCACTATTCCTCTCAAGATAAATACTAAGAACATGCGCAACATATTTCTGAGGTCATTTAGATCAGATCTCCCCTATACGTATCGCTTTTTCCTATTCGTCGTGTTTACCTCTCAATACGGTCGACATTCTTGGACTCGAATTGGCACACACATTTGGAACTTGAATTTTTCTCTCGAGGGACACATTTTCGCAATAAAACGTTTGCATGTTCTAGACACAAATTCGCGGGAACTAATTTTTCTTTCTCTTTCTCTCTATTACTAAATACAAGTGCGGGATAAGTTAGTAAAAAAATTTTGTAAATCTCTCTCTCTCTCTCTCTCTCTCTCTCTCTCTCTCTCTCTCTTTCTATTTCTCTTTTTCTCTACATTGATACTGCACGATTGTCCATAAAATATCTACATAATTTACTTGAAATCCAAGTCGGACTTCAGAGACGTCACACACATAGAATTTGATATACAATTGCTAATCGCGTAAAAACGCTCTATCACGAGTGAAACGTATGGAGCATGCGATGCGATGCCCTGACTCTTTTTCTTTTCACGGAGAAAATACGCTATCGGAAGATCAATGGAGATATGTGCATCGGGTATCATTTGATTTTGGTAGCTCCGGTATCACACGATTATGAAAGAGCGACGGTATCGCCGACGGATACGCCCGATTATTCAGGAACAGGACTACGTATCACGGTGCTTTCAGACGCCCTCCGTTTCCGCTGGCTTTTCCGGACCAGGAACGCCCTTGCGCGACCTGATGCTCGATCTCTGTATCATGCTGCTCCTCAAGGGCTCGCCACGCGTGGACGCTCTCATCGAGTTTCGCAAACTGCTGCGTTCGAAGGACCGGAAGATCGCCACGGGCGGTGCCTCTTCAGCCGCGGATTTCCTGAGAAAGGTATAAATTTCAATTAGAGCGGAATTCGTTGATACTCAGAGAAAAAGATGGGTTCTGACAATGTGATGATGAACGAAACACATGCGATTTAGTTGCAGGAAGTAGAATTTGTTAGAGATGTGCGAACTATTCGAATTCGAATCGAATTGAATCGAATCAGGTGAAATTCGATTCGATTCAAATTCGAATCTCTATGATTCTATGATTCTCTATGATTGATTAGCATGACTTGAAAAGTTTGCTATACATTAAGATTTTCTTCAAAAATATTAAAAAAAGATAATGGCTTCTAGATAAATTCTTACCGACAACTGTCGGATCAATATGTGTTGTTGTGCAGCTTTCAAGGCTGGAACTGTATTCCATACACGTTTAATAACTATATATTATATATCTCTTACCTTAAAAAATGAATTGATTTCACATGATCAATGTTATCTCTCTCATACTGAAATCACTATTTTCATATTGAAATCAATGATTATGTTAATTAAAAATTCTTTCAACGATTCGATTCGATTCAATTCGAGTGAAATTTCATCGATTTGATTTGATTCGAATTCGAAATTAAAATCTGAGATTCTATTCCATTCGATATTAAAAATCTTTGATTCGCACATCTCTAGAATCTGTGATTCTTAGAAACCAATTTGATTCATAAAAACCAGAAATTCTGTTTCCTTTATCCAAAACGCGTTTACTTCCTTTATTGTCACGTAAAAATATCAGAATTTCTGGTTCTCAAAACTGAATTTGGTTCGTAAGAACCAAAAATTCTATTTTCTCCAACTAAAATACATTTGGTTTCTTCATTGTCGTGTTAAGATGTTAGAATTTTTAGTTTCTAGTTCTAAGTTTCTAGTTTTAAACTAAATTTGTAAATAAACTAAATTTTTAGTTTCTAGTTCTAAGTTTCTAGTTTTAAACTAAATTTGTTTAGCAAAAACCAAAAATTCGGTTTCCTTCAACCAAAATGCGTTTGGCTCGTTCATTCTCAAGCTAAGATCTCAGAGTGTCCAGTTCTTATGAACAAAATTCGGCTCTAAGTACCAGAAATTCCGTTTTCTCCAACTAAAACACGTTTGATTCGTTCATTATCATTAATTCGATCAATCTTTTTTCCCAGTATATTAAATCAAATTACACTTGAAAGGGACAGCAATTACGACGTCTCAAAGAAGAAGAATACCAAGAAGAGTCGACGATTTAACGCGACGAAGACGCGAAGGTTCATTCTCAAACAAAAGAAAATGAAAGAAGAGATATTCTTGATGCTCTTACTTCGGGAGGCACGGCATATCCCACATTTTCTGATCCTTTCCGAAGTCTTCGCCGTCCTGCAAGGTCTGCGGCAGATCCTTGTCGAGCGTCTCGGGCAAAAATAACGTCAGGAGACCGCCCAAGATACCCATAATGCCGAGGACCAACAGTGGCAAAATAGGTGAGACGATGTCCAAGTAAACGACGAAAGGCGCGAGAATGCTGGCGACGTATCCCATAATGTGGATCAAGGCGACCCCTTGAGCTCTTACCACCGTCGGCAACAGCTCAGCCGCGTACTGGAGACCGATGTTGTACGAAATGTTCACCCAGAATCTACCAATTATCGCCAAGGTGGCCGAGTAAATATCTGAAACAGTCGATCGAAGAAAGAAGAAATTATACAGAAGCATGATTACAACTACACTTTGAAGAAATACGCGAATTAAAGAGAGAGAGAGACGGACGCTGATTTTGTGAAATCGTGTCCTTGGATACTGGATATTATAGATCGTTTTAGGTAATCTAATAATTTAAGATAGAGAAGAGATATTAACTTTCTAATCGTGTTCGTTTCGGATATACTTTGACCATGTTCAGCGTCTAAATAGGCCAATGGTGAGAACTCACTATTTAATTGACATATATGTATTTTTTATATCTTTTATTTTAGCATTATATAAAGTAATTTAGTACAATATGTACTGACTTTTTCTGAAATAACTCGAAAAGTCGCAAAGTATCACATTTGTATTTAGAATATTACAAAAACTGTGTAAACTTTGAAACTGTTCTGGGTCAAAAAGACCCAGAAGGCTAGAAGGTTAAATGAATTATTAGGCACAATTAAACATAGATCAAGGAAGCCAATAAGAGCAAGACGTCAATTGCGAAATATTAAATAAACTAAGAAATGAAGTACTACAAAACGTCCTGCAAAATCAATCCAACGTTTCAATTGTCATTAATAACTCTTTTTAATAAAAATGGAAAACGTAATAATGCACAAGCATTATGTAGTTATGGATGTACCACACA
Organism: Odontomachus brunneus; assembly: GCF_010583005.1. Classification (NCBI taxonomy): domain Eukaryota; kingdom Metazoa; phylum Arthropoda; class Insecta; order Hymenoptera; family Formicidae; genus Odontomachus; species Odontomachus brunneus. The sequence continues at coordinate 2,343,164 of NW_022639489.1, read as the reverse complement.
TGTGAAATATTGGAAGTTTTTTGGTTGATTTGATTCTGATTGATTTTAGTTGATTTTTCAAGGCGTTCATGCCTAATTTCTTAGTTCATTCGCGGATTTTGTTTCGACATCTTGTGTAGACTTTTAGGTTTTTCAATAGCAGTTTAAACTTGGATTCAGTTTTAAACTCTATTCTAACAATGCGTTTGTTTTGTTTAAACAGAGTTTAAGTTGAAATCTAAGTTTAAACTATCATTGAAAAACTGACCCTTAAAGATTTTTTAATCTACGTTCCACGAAAAGATAATAGAGAAAAGATGATCTGGAAGCTCACTCACTGTTTGAAACCGCGCTGGCCCAGATGCTGAAAATCCCGGAAATAACCATAGTGCCGCAAGCCAACCATCTCCTGCCCCATCGATCCAGAACGAGGGTGAGGAACGTGTCGGCGGGCAATTCGGTGGCCGCCGCGATAGTAAACGTCATAAAGACATCGAGACCGAGATTGTTCACGTTTCGTACGTGACCGTCGAATACAAGCGATATCGCCATCCTGCATCGTGGAGTACGGTCAGTATGCGTAAAGAACTACCTTACCGCACGGAAAAAAAAGATTTGCTAAAAATATTAACCGCAGGAGCAAGTTTTCTTGCTTTCATAGCAAAGTTATTTAATTGTGATAGTTAAAAGATTTGCTAATATATATATTACAACTAATATATATTTACTATATATATTACAACTACAGCTATTACAACTAAATAATTTTGCTATGAAAGCAAGAAATGCTATTTTGCAAGAAAATTTGCTCCTGCTGTTAACATTTTTAGTTGTCCATATATTAGCAAATCTTTTTTTCCGTGCGTATTCTGTAACCGAATATTTTCATTTTTTTACACGATTTCCCCATGGAGAAAAAAGATTGATTGAATTAACGTGACAATAGCACAATTAAATGCTGCTAACAATAAAATGTTGTTTAAAAAACAATTTCTGGCTCTTAAGAAATTTATTAAATTTATTAAATTTATTAAACCAAGCCAAATTTGATTTATATTATTATATGTGCTAGAAATTCTGCTAGCACAACTAAATGTGTATTGTTTAAAGGAAACAGAGAATTTCTGGTTACTAACATATTTGTTAAATTTATTAATTTGAACCTAATAAATTGGTTATAGGAAACAGGATTTTTAGAGAAATGTATTAAATTTATCAAGTTAAATTCAACCACTCTTTTTCTCCGTACATTTGGTTTCAAAATAGTTTGAAATTTTTTTTTCTCGATGCAGTTTGGAACGTATCGAGTTTGGAATGACAGAATTTATTTTTTAGTAATTCCTAGAAATTAAGTTCTCTTATTGTATTTGATTTGAATAAATTTCTAAAGAAATTACTAGCAAGTAAATTGCACAAATTATAATTTTAGAAGTCGCTTAAAATTGGGAATATCTTTACGGTGTGACTCACCAGATAAAAATAAGAAGAATCGTGATGTTTCGCAAGCGCGGGCTCTTGAATAAGTCCAACACGGAGTATGCTTTGTCTGCTTCTTGCTCCTTACACACTCTGGCGCAAGTTTCCTGTTTGGCACGAACGAAGAAAGTCATTGTATGAGCCATGGATTTTTACACAATCAGCGAATTTAAAGTGTTCATTAACTCTAACACCCTAAACATCAATAAAATTTAGAACAATTTTTCAAACGTTACTTTTCTTAAAAACGTGGATTTCGTTTTTTCATTATAACCTTTCGGTTTCGCTGAACAAACATTAATAGATTCATATTCCTCAATGCTTTTTACAATAAATAAAAAAACATTGACTTTTTATTATCTTTACGGACTACTTTAATTATGAGCGAATGAAGAAGCGCGGGGTAAAATTTATCCATGTTTAGTGTTTACGTAATTTTTGGATATTTAGGATTCTACACGAAGAAAAATAATTCTGCTCTTTTAGCAAAATCGTCGTTGTTACTGCATATTGGTAGTAATAGCAAAAAAATTTAGTTGACGTAACTAATTTTACAAATTATTCGTTATCAGAACAAAAGTAGTTTAGTTGCCAAGATAAAAAAATTTGTTGTGTGTATTTGTCCCAAGAATCACGCGTTAATTTGCTATCGATGCAAAATAATGTATCCTTAGCAAATTTATTTGCAATCGGAGCAAACTGCAACTGCTTATATAAATCCATCATGGTTCTTATAGCAAAATAATTTGTAGATTCAGCAAATTATATCCAGTAAATAGTGATTAGTACTCTTAGCAAATCTTTCTCCTATCCATATAATAACGAAAAGATTTTGCTAGACCAGCAGAAAATTTGCTGGGCCAGCAAATTATTTTTCTCCGTATAGGGTTATTTGAAGCCAAGTACGAAGATATGATGAGAAAAACGAGTCTTACGCGGAAATGTTGGTACACGTTCTCGGGCACCTTTGTGCCGTTGATGCGTTCGAATTTACCGAGGATCTTGATGGCCTTCTCCACCTGACCCTGACTGACGAGCCACCTCGCGCTCTCCGGCACTAACCAGGGCGCCGCCACAGCCAATGCTAAAGGAACGGAGATGCTGATGCACGTCATCCTCCAGTCGGCTAAGAAATACGCGATCCAAGGCAAGATGCAGGCGGCAAACGTGAAGAAGAGAGCGATTGACATATTCGCCACAAAGGTACGCCATTTAGGTCCCACGTATTCCAATACTGAAAAGGAGAAAACGAGAAACACGTAGGCGAAGAACGAAGACCTCCTTCTCCCCGATAATTGGCTAATCAATGCTATTTAAGGCTTTGTTCCGGCACTCTAATTCCTTATTCTCTAGTTCCTTATGCGTGAATGTAGAATAATCAGATTTTATTTGGTTGAGTCTTCGGCCACAATAAATTTGTGAGACTCGTAACTTGTAATTTAAAGAAGATTGGCGTACGATTAACTGAGTAACGTGAGATATAGCAGATGAAGGATAGCGACGTTTGTCGTCGTATGCTCGCATATTTAAGTCAAACTGAACGAAAAAGTATCATTTTGCAAATAGTCACGTAGCTATTAATTAAAGAAGATTAGTGCGTGATTGTCCATGATAATGCCCCAATCTTCTTCAATTAATAACTTAAAATCTACGTGGTCATTTGCAAAATAATAGAGGACTTTTTCGTTCAGTTTGACTTAATGTACAAGTACACGGCAGTAAACGTCGTCATTAGAGCTCAGTTACCGTATTGCACGTGATTATTCACTAATTTCCTTTAATTAATAGCTCAAAATTTTACGTGGTTGTTTGCGAAATGGTGGAGGAATTTTGCATTCAGTTTGACAAGTTCTATTTCCATACAATGAGTATGTCAACAATTGTTAGACATCCTGTATATATATATTAAATAAAATATATATTAAAATATATATAAAAATATATAAATATATATTTTTTAAACTAACGCTAGATAATTTGTGTGTTTCACTGTTCAATTTCTGTTCAGCATATAAACATAAAGAGAAAAAAATTAAAATTCAAGAAGGCTGCAAATTACGATGCGAAATTTCTTGACCAGTGTTAAAGAATCTCAATTTTTCGCTTTGTATCACAAATTTTTGTATCGGATAGATTTTTTGAAGTTTTTGAACTCGAGACTTTTTCGCTTATTATAAATCAGAAGTCAGAATTTTTTAATAGAATTTTTTAATAGAATTTTTTAATTTTACTAGTTCCGGCATCTTGGATTTTAAAAAATTTGATTAATAACAATATTAATTTGATTGATAAAATATTCTAATCTCAAATTAAGATTTAGTAATCCAAAAAATCCACCCAGAACACCATTATAAGAAATATTCAAACTGTTTATTTGGATTTGCAACAGAAAATATTGATTTTTCCATATTTTTCAAAGATTATTAATTTATAATAAAAAACAACGTAACGAAAAAATTTGGCAAAATCCTGAAAAATACTTGTCTAAACTGTTGTTTCAATATTGATAATAGTTTAGTAGAAAATGAATTTTTTTCATGAAAAACATATTTTTTATTATTTGCTTATTTATAGAATTATACAAATAAAACTTTACGGTTATCTGCTTTTTTACACTTGTTCATGGAAAACAAAAAGAAACGGTATTCAGTGTCAAGAAATTTATTAAAATAATTGAAAACCGAGCGGAAAATATGAGTCACTGAATGACCCATATTTCATGCTGTAAATTAATTCGACCGACGATCGTTAAAGCAAGATTAATTCAGACGCTGATTCCCGTCGTATTTACGTAATAATAGAGCGAAAAAACGAAGATCTATAATCTTAAGTAGCTTGCCAAGCCACGAGTGTTGCGGCTCGATAGAGCTCGACGGGCTCGAATTATTCGCGCCGAGGTCGCAACATCCTTCGCTCTCGCGACCTCGCGTTCGCCCGCGACCAAAAGCGAGGAATATGCTGGGATCTCTCGTAATTTAGGTAATACCCGACTGTTAGCGCGGAGCTCCTAATAACGGGCGTAAACTCATTCCGTTATGAGACGACGGCTGCCTGTGATCGTACGAGTACAGTAACGAGTGCTCAGACATGCTTCCTGTTGATTATGAAAACAACGCGAGCTCGTATCTTGGACTATATATCACAATTAGATCGATTATTTTTCCACTCCGCACACTACCATCCACCTGTGAAGCGTAAAATTATCCGATCTTAGCATATTCAACGGTAGTCACAAGGCTACGGAGCAGTGGAAACTGATTCATGCGTTTCAATTACTTACATTATTATTATGCGATTACAAAGCCTGTTACGCGGTTCTCGAGTCGTTTCATGCAAAAAATATAATGCAACGACCCTAATTATGAGCTATTTAAGATTATAGTAATTTTCAATTATTTACACAAATTTGCTGATTGGACATTAAAATGAACTGTTGATACTGATGCAAGTAACTAATATCGTAGTTCTAAAACAAAATTATTAGACTTTAAATTATAGTTTATCCAAGATAAACGTAATAGTAATAAAAGTAATTATAAAAATAATTATAAAAGTAAGTATAAAAGTGTAAATAAATATAAAATATAAGTATAAGTAAGTATAAGTAAGTAATAAAGTATAAGTAAGTATACATAAATTATAAGTAAATATAAAAGTAATTAGAAATATTTATGCGTAAGTTACAATTATGGATTAGCAGAATCATGATAGAAATTTAATGCAGCCTTCGAGCAGTTACTGGACAGTTATGTTACTTTTGCCTAGAAACTGAAGAGGAAAAATACTTGGTATTTCCGTTAAAATGTGACATTTTTCCTGCAGCTACTTCGCACGAAAAATGCGCAAAATTTGAACTCATTTAATGCACGAAAACAGAATAGAGAATAGACACAAAATTCGATTATTTAATAAACCTGCTGTGCTGATAAAATAGGCAAGTTTGATACTCTAGTAATGCCCAAGTAACCTAATAATGTCTATTTGTTGTGCACGATTTACAATTGAAAAATTTTAATGCTAGTGAGAGTTATAGCGCAGGAAATCTTTGGTGTGTAATACATATTATCATGTTTTTCACTTTTACGTGATATTGTTCACAATCATCAAACAATAAACATGTTCTTTTAGCCATTCTTGTATTATTTTATCAAATTCTGAGTCTGAGCTAATGATAGCTTCATGATAGTTTTCATTTGTATCATTAGCATCAGAATAGCCTGATTTGTTCTCATCGAAATGAAATTCTGTATTATTATCGTGTATCTCATTTACCTCTTTCTTATTTTCATTCCTAATCTCAATTGTCATCTCTGTCACGGCCTAATATTGTCAAATGCCTTATTTCCTCCAATTTCCCTTCCCTCGCTCTATGCTTCTCGTTCACTCATCGTTCACACAACTTTTAACTCTTTTCTAGCAAGATAAATAAATATTTTCTTTATTTTTATTCGCTATAGGCATTGAAAATTGAATTAACAGTACTTATATACTTTGAAGGAATCGGCCCATGTGTTGCACGTGTAAACTCTTTCAAACATTGAAACCACTTCTTCTGCAGTTCCTGTTCTTATGCATTATTTCTACTAATAAGAATGTATTAATATTAGACAACAATTGGATATCTACATAAGTTGCATACATTTCTATCAAGGATATTGCATTCGTATAACAGGTTATACGATATCCAACTTTATATTAATAATGATCTCATTGTTTCAGTTTATGTAAAATAACGTTATACGTGGCACAACTTACTTTTTAACCGTTTCAAATCTAAAGAGTAAAGTTGACTGATATCCTAGATTTTTTTTAAATGATAAGAATGTTTGCGAATATAACCTTGAAATATGATTGTAAAAGAATAAGGAATATAAAAAAGTTATTTTCCGCGTTTCTATTACAATTATATCTTTTTAATATATTAATAGACCAAGTTTGACCCGAAAATGGAACACGACCCGTAATCGGGACTGTTACCTCGCCGTTCACACGAGCGGCGCGGCCGATCGTTGATCTTTCTGCGGTCAGCAATCAATCATCGTGCGAAAAAGAAAAAGAAAAGAATTTCAGAGTGACAGGCCTTTCGATTATTCTCTGGATGGAGCGCGAAGTGCCGCACGCGCGAAGTACTTATATAAAGCTGGCGATGTCAATTGGTGTCACGCGGCCGGAAAGAATTATCGGAGATAATATCAAGCGGGCCCCTCCCTTCCCCCGGGCCAGTTATCGGGCCCGATGAAATGTCAGCGAATGTGGCCAGTCAAACGGAATAATTTCGCAAACGCGCGCGGTCCCTTAAGTGAATTTAATAGCGGCACGTGCGTCTCTCTCGACATTGGCCACGCTTCCCACCGGCGGAAATCGGCGAAACGGAACTAGCGGTAACGCGGGTGCAATAACCGTGACTCCGTGAGTCAAAGCCTTCAGGGCGAGCTCGACCTGAAAGCTGAATCCGGGGATCGGCCGTGACTCGATCGGACACTCGAAAACTGGTCGGCGGGGCCGACAATCACTCGGACCAGGTCGCCGATCTATCGCCAAGGCCGGCCGTCGACAATTGGATCTAACCGTTGTGCAAGTAGGGACCAATTACGATCCGCGAGATTAAATCTTTTCTTCGCGATCGTCATAGAGAATACTCGCGAAGTCCCCGAGTTTTTCAGGTACGCGTCTATCACGTGCACGCGTGGAGGCTTCTCGTTGTAATCCGACGAGATGACGACTTGTTCGGCGAAAATCGCGATAGCCGACGGAATTAAGGTCGACACGACGATACGACGAGGAGACCGAGCTGAGCTGCTCATTGTTTCGCGTATGAAAAGGAAATATGGGAAGCGTTCCGCGAACAGGCGCCACGAATACGGGGATTTCCGTTGCTAATTATCGCCGGCCAATTACCCGCGCAGCGAGCGCGCGACCGATAAAGGAAGCTTACTCCGAAAATCGAGACAGGCAGCTTCTGATCTGAAACCCCATCTATCATGTTTGACGGCGGCCGCGTGTCGTTAGATAACCGATCGCGGGTTTCGAATTAAGTGCTGTGATTAATACTGACGCGAAGACGCTATTGTGATCAATACTGTGATTTAATGAGCGAAGTATCGCGAATGACAGACCGCGCTTAATTTGCCTCTAACGAACCTAAATTTTAAGCTGTGGAACAAAGATTACAGAAAAAAAACTGTTTGAGAAATTGAACATCTAAATTACGTATTTTTTTTTGTTGTTTTACTCTACTAAAAAAGGTATTAGGTTTAATGTTTTTTTAAATTTTTTAGATTGGTTCTCCTACAAATATATCATTTAAGAAACTTTTTGGTTTTTTGATCTCAGGTTTCTAGAACGAGTTATCTTTTTCCCGTCGATTGCAGCGATATTTTTCGCGGACTCGCATATGCTGCATATTTATTTATAGGTTCTTCTACACTGAGAAAAAGAAGTTGGCTCGACAAAATCGATGGTTACCGACCGTATATTAAAGAAATATTGTATTTATTCAATAATATACGCATTGATGTAACAATAAGTTACGTTGAAATGATTGTATCTATATTAATATAGTAATATCAACGCGACTTATTGTTGCATTAACGTGTATTTTGTTGAATAGGCCCAATATTTCTTTAATGGCCGATGACTGCTGATTTTGTCGATCCAACCGCTTTTTTCAAATAATAAAAATAGTAATATGAAGTTTAATAGTTACTTAATTAATATACAGTGTTTCAAAACATTCGGTTGATTCATTTTCGCAAATTAATTCTCAAAAAAAATATTGGTCTGACCCTTTAATTACTATACATCACGGCGATTAGATTGCCGAGAATCGATTGCAGAATCTGGCAAATCGAGTCTTCGCATACTGGGTCAGATTAATAACCAGTTAGCCATTCCTGACGAAGTCATTGTCATTGCCATTATTCGCGAACGTGGGACCCATGACACTGATTGATGGTGCAAAACCGCCTTTCCTTTCGCGGCCTGTTAGGCCTTTAATTGCGCATCGCGCGTTCCCGGGAACACGTTAATACCATCGCGGTGGACTGTTGGTACAATTCTCCTTTGGAGCGATTAGTCACACGTGATAAAGTAGAAAATAATTATAATAGCGTTTTACTGCGAGTAAAACAGAAAAGAAGAAAGCCAAAAAGTGATTAATGACGACTTTAAGAGAGAGAAGGGAGGAGAAACAGTTATACACTCGTAGTCAGAAAGGTTGTCTGGTTTTTGTATAAGTTTAGAAACTTATTCTTTCTATTTGATAAGAAGCATAAATTCTTAAACTTACAATAAAAAACAGATAATCTTTTCGACCACAAATGTACTCTCTAAATTTCTTGAAGTGAAGTTTTATTTGAATATAGAATTGAAGTATAGAATTGAGAAGTATATAATTGAGTATAGAAATATAGAAGTATATAATTGAGTATAGAATTGAAGTTTTATTTGAATGACAGATCAGTTACTCGAATTCGAGTGATTGTTCACACATACAGAAAGATTTCTCAGAATTATTAAGTAAATATTTTTACTTGAAACTGAGTGAATCTGATATTCTACTATCACAAGAACATATTTACTCTAATTTAGTGAAACATTCGTTTATGTGAAGTCAAAATCCACTCTAAGCTGGAATGGAAAATTCACTTGTGCGTTTCACTTGTGCAAGAGGCAGTATTTTCATTATCACTTCGAGCGAAATTACTATTACTCTTCACTCGTTTTGAGTGAGATTTCACTGTAAGAAATCAAAAAGTTATAGAGAAAAAAGGTTAGTTACACGGAAATAAAATTTTAGTCAATGCTATCAGAATTATGTTCAAGTTAATAAGATTTCTGGTTAAATTCCAGTAACTTTAAAATTCTAATTCAACTGAAATTTTCCGATTCGTTCATATTTTACCAAAAATTTGGTTTTCAATCAAATTGATTTTTTTTACATAAATTAACGTATATAGTTATGATATAACTAAATGCATTTTGCGTGAGGAAACAGAATTTCTGACTCTCGAGAATCGAATTTAATTCGTAAGAATCAGAAATTCTGTTTCCCTCAAGCAAAAAACGTTGAATTCATTGTTATGATACTCTCTAAATTACTTAAAGTGGAGTTTCACTCAAGAATGACTGTCGAGTCATTCGAATGCGAGTGATTGTTCACGCATACAGAGTGAATTCGCAGAAGAATGAATCTGATGTATTCTACTATGACAGGAATATATTCAATCTAATAGAATAAAACATTCACTTGAATGTTATCTGAATCCATTGTAAGCTTGAGAGAAACATCTACTCTTGTTCTGAGTGGCGGCATTTCCATTATTGCTTGATTAGATCTTGACTCGTCTTGAGTGAAATTTCACTTCAAGAAATTTAAAGAGCACAATTAAATAGAAATTAACACATTGACTCGTGGGAATCATCAGTAGTTGGCTATAATATTGCTAAATACGTGTAACTAACATATGCATAACTAATTTTATGTGTAATAACTAATTGCGTATGATAAATTCAATAGATATAGACATAATAGTCAATAGCAAACCAATGAAACAAACTAGCGAATATATGTAAGGAGAATCGCATTTATTTATCGTATCTTTGATGATTCAAACTTCAATGAAGCATTGAGATAATTAATAGAAATCAGCGTGGAAGTCAACAGTTTTGGGTAATCGATTAAAATCTTCTTTCACTAAAATAATCGGCAAATCAATAATCAAAATTAATTAATCGTCATATGAAAAATCAGAAATAATTTAACCGATTGATGAAATTAATTATTAACCAAACTTTGATGTGATTGATAAACTGATTAATAATTAATTTTATCAATCAATGGAGTTATTTGTGATTTTATACATGACAATATTTATCAATTTGCTTATTAATTTTCCGATTATTTTAGTCAAGAACGAGCTATATAAACATGACTCCTTTAGATACACAACTAAGAGAGAGAATGAAGGTCAATAAGAGTCAATCGCGGTTATTGGTGCGAATATTAAACTACTATTTAATTCGTTGTTTGTGACGCAGGCTGGAGAATGCGTATAATTTATTCCTATCTAATATCTTATCAACACTTGTGTTGCGAGAAATACTTGTGTTGTCGAAGTCTTGGTGGCTGAATTGGTATGGCGTCCTGTCCGACAAGGGGGAGGTTCAGATTCGATTCCCTGAAGTTTGCTGAGGCAATATTTTTCGTAACAGCAGAGAATTGAATGTATAATCAAAATAGTTTATTGGAAATGGGATATTGAAATTAATTAATACTAGAATAATATATGCGCATGTCATATAGCTGATAAAAACAATAAAAAATATAAAATAAAAATTAAATAAAAATTAAATTGAATTAAAATATACTTTAATTAATTAATAATTATAGGGAGAGACAGAGAGAGACAGGGAGAGACAGAGAGAGACAGAAAGACACAGACAGAGACAGGAGAGGGAGGGAGAGACAGGGAGAGACAGGGAGAGACGGGAGGGACGGGGAGAGACGGGGAGAAACAGGGAGAGACAGAAAGACACAGGCAGAGACAGGAGAAGGAGGGAGAGACAAGGAGAGACAGGGAGAGACAGGGAGAAACAGGGAGAGATAGGGAGAGACAGGGAGAAACAGGGAGAGACAATGAGAAACAGGGAGAGACAGGGAGAGACATATATTTTCTGTATTTTTTTTCGTGACCTAACCAACGCGATGACAGCTATTTGCCTGGTAATTTGACAGCCGCAAACGACACGAAGCAAGCCGCAGTTCACATGAAGCGAGAAAACCAATCAGCATCACGGAAAAGCGGCAACAATCAAATCTCTTACATGCCTTCTTTTAGAAAGGATTAATAATTTGGCATAAAGAGTCGGTCTAACTATGAAAGGGTGATTCCACCGCGTATGTTGGAAGTTCGGAAAAATATTCGGCACGTGCGTTGACACTGTCGAGCATCATTATCCTCTCATTATTTAATATTCACATCAACAACCGTGATTCTCATTGACCATTTTTCTCTCATTTAGTCAAAGGAAATTTTAATTGATTTATGCCCAACAATAGAAGTCAACGTGTTAGTTTAACATTTAAACCGAATTTATTGAGACGAGAATTTATCGGTCGAGACATTTCTGGTTAACGAGAGAGTACATTGCTTACATACCTAATATATACATCATGGTGAAGCAGTTATCGAAGGCGAAGCCCACGAAGAATCGGCATAACGCGAACTCCCAGAAGCTGCCTGCCAACACGGTCGCGACGCCGGCCAAGAAACCGGTGACATTGGCACCGACTAACGCCGGTATCCTACCGTACCTGTCGGCGATCCACCCGAAGATCAGGCCGCCGAAGATCGCGCCGACGAAGAAGATACTCTGGGCCGTGGTCGGCAACGCGCTGTTCTCGCACACCCATCCCAACTGCAACGGAGATCTAAGATCGAATAATTTATTTCTCCAGTCGACATGTGCAGTTCTGTCGATTTTCGTCATTGGGTGAGTGGAAGAGCTTACTCCGGTGAGGGAGAACGCGCTGTAAATCTCTCGCCGCGGGTCTTGTTAATCAAAGAACAAATTGTCGCGATCACCACCGTTCATTTCGGAAATCTCTCATTCTCCTACGTTTTCCTACGTTTTCTTTTTTTCATGTAATAATGTAAAACATATTCAGTTCGTTTGTTTGGACATTGAATGAAAAATTATCTCCGTCATGTTTATAGAATATCAGTCTTTTGTGAGAATTAGTAGAAGAGATCAGATCTAGAAGTTATATAAGATCAGTTGTCATAAAGCTTATATTTCACACGATAAAAAAAGAAGCATATTTTTCTCTACATGTTGCTTATATATATAGTACTGATTATATAGTTGGGCGTACGAAATGATTTACGACAGAAACATCGCATGTGATATTTACAAGCACTTTTTCAAAATTGAACGCGGTGAGATAAAAATTTATTTTGTTTCTATTTTGATTGATCCGTTAGTTTTGGAATTTCTAGTCGCAAACTATCTTTAGTTATAAAAATGTTATGGTTTTAGAGAATTTTTTCTGCATTTTAGCTAACAGTTACTGCAACATAATTTATAAATCTCTTTTATAAATCATAATTTATAAATCCAGAACAACTATTTAGGTTAACTCTAAACGGAGTTAGTTGCCACACGTTGCGAAAATATTTATTGTACCTAATACAAAATATCATAAACTTTAATAAACTTTAATAAAACATTTAAAATCTTTTCTTTAAAATCTAAAAGACAGAGATAATTTGTCTTTTTTATTTTACATGAAAGACATGTAACAATCGATCCTGGAGTATGGAGTGAATAATCACATTTCTACGACTTTGCTTACTTAATAACTTTTTTATAAATATTATATAAAGATAATATTTCTTTCCCCCCTTTTTTACCTAAAACTTGTATGAAGAAAATGCACAACATCAAAAAATACTGCACATATCTTTTCCTTAATCAGTATGCAAAGTGCACTGAAAAAATGTGACAAGTAGATCCGATCTCTTCTACGTTACACATGTATGACGCATATTAGCGAACTATGGAACAAATTAACATGACTATCACCATTGACCTAAGAAACCGTCCACTATAGACCATGCTATGTTTTGTGTTTTCTCCATGTAATATACACTTAATTTGTTTATCTGAATGTAGAACAAAAATTATCTAAAAAATACCAATACTTAGACATCATGCCTGGAAATTCTTTTGAAAAGAGTGCGATATAAGATCGAATTATCTGGAAAGTTTTCTTTACATTGTGAGCCACTACCTATTTAATTATTTAATTTATGACATAATAATACTTTAGCTCTTAAAAGCTCAACTATATCTCAATTTGAATTTTATTAGAACTTAGTTTATATTTTTTATTTAAATGTTCAAATTTAAAGACATTATGATTACATATTATATAAAACATTAATTCCAGATTGCTTTCCAAAATGTCTTTCTTGAGGAAAATTTTACTGGAAATTCGTATATGTAACGTGAAATATAGATTTTCAGCAAAATTTTCCTCAAGAAGGACGTTTTGGAGTGCGACTTAACTATTAGTACTTTTACTTTATGAGATGGCGGTTTCTCGCGAAAATCGGCGCGTCATGTGCATGACGCGTGATAGCAAACGAGTTAACCAATCAAAAGTGAACTGTGGAATGAATCTCAACTCTGGAGAATCAACGCACGAGAGAGAAAGAGAGGGAGAAACTACGAGTCCTCGAAGATTCGACGCGGGGAAAGAGAGAAGTGACCGATTCCTCCGAACCAGTTTCGAGTGTGACAGTGCCAATTCGCAGGCAATTATACGCAAGACTCGACGAATGTCAGGCGTTGCTTAATAATTCGGTGCCGCAATCACGCCTGAAAGTTGCAACAAAATACGTCCTTATGTCGCGACATTCCTCCATCCGTCTCAGCAATGCGTTCGCGCGGCGCCGGAGCGCGCGGTGAAAATATTTGGCATATTGACAGTGTATATCAAACTCCAAATGCGCTTGCACATTCCTTAAAGAGACTTACTAAAAAGACATACGTATTTCTACATGCTCGTGTGTCAAGACTGTTGGTTATTCTAAGAGGCGACGACAATGTATCCAAGCAGCTGTGGCATTTTGACAGTTTAACGCTTCGTTTACGTCAATTAGGTGAGTTATTCGCGTGCATGTGTTAGAAATAATCAATAGAAAAGTGACACGATTCAGTCTAATGTACATATAATCTGATGTTTTATATTAAAACTTGTAAAATCGTCGTCGCTTCTTCGAATAATCAACAGTCACGAAGCGTGACTATGTAGAAATGGGTGCGCCTGATTAAACATTTTCAGTAACTCTCGATCTACACACACAGGAATACATCATACTGCATTCAAGTAAACGTTACTTGCTTTAAGTATTAAGTAAGTTTATACATTCGCAAATTTATCATAAACTCATTATAAGTATCATATTTCAAATGCATTATAAATGCATTTCTATCAAGAATATTATATTACAACAAAATTTAATATAATTAAATTGAATATAAAACGATAAAAATAAATAAAAAATTAATAAAAATTAATATAAATAAATAAAAATGAATTACAACAAAAACTGATTTTTTCTTCGACAAAGTTTTATAATATTCTTGTAAAAAGAATAAATTCTTCTTCCTTTGAATACACGATAATGAGTTCCTTTCAAGTTTGCAAGTGCAGTCAAGAGCGCGAAACGGTTTAAACACTTCTTTTCTAGTGAAGTTAATAACCCATTTATGTGCTTACGGACTTGCGCAGCAATCAATTATGACAGAAGTCGAAATGACAATATGGTACGAAAATTAATTTTATCGAGGCAATGTGAAAACATTAGTACATCCGAGAGTATTTTGACTAAAATCATTTCAGTAGTGCTCGAAAAATTTAAAAATCTTGTGCTTCAAATGGTAAGAGATATTTGGCGGCACAACCTGAAATCTAGAAAAATCTAGGAAAAATGTAAGTATGAAAGTAATGCGAGAGAAAGAAAGAGAGAGAGAGAGCGCTTTCGCATTTTACTTTCATGCTTAATTTTTCCTGGATTTGCAACTTAGATTTTGTTGTCGAATATCTCTTAATATAATATATATTTAAAGGATATATTTGAAGGACAAGATTCTTTGATTCTTCGAACGCTACTATTACAACGGTCTAACTCGAAATACTCTCGGATGTATTTGCGCGTTTTCACGTTGACTTGATAAAATTTACTTTCACAGCACGTACCGTCAGTTTGGCCTCTGTCATTCCTCTCCGCAAGTCTATGAGCAGTGATCTTCAATTGTGACAGAGAAAATGACAAATTAGACTAACTGGGTCGTTAGCTTCATTAGAAAAGAAATGACAAATTAGACTAACTGGTCGTTAGCTTCATTAGAAAAGAAGTGTTCAAATCGTTTCGCTTTCGACTGTATATCTTGTGAGAATATTTTGTCGAGAAAAATATCCTTCGTTGAAGATAACCATTACGCTTGAGTGAAGGAAAGTCAACTGAGCAATCGCTTTCTTTAGCAGTGGAGTGACATTTTTTCTACGTGTAGAGAATGGCCAAGTATATTTGAATTCTGGTATACGCCCGCTACCAGAACCCGTCCTCTCGCCCGGGACGCGAGCGTTTATTACGCGTCGCAGGGGATTTACCGCGACAAGCCGCTCGTTTCCTGCGTGCCGCGCATTCGCGAGTCACCTTGAGATATCTGAATAACGCAGCGAGCGCGAGTCCGCACTGAGAGAAATCCCTCTGTTATCAGAACAAAAGAGCGTTTGCTATTTGACGATTGTTAAAAAAACAGAACAGTTGCAAATCATTTCTCATCATTTGTCATCTTACAAACCAGGCCATACATTGCCTGAGACATAAATCATATTTATTCTCGTTTGTTTAGGTTAGATTAGATTAGCTTAATTATGTTTCCACATTACAGAAGTGCTGCTTACTGACAGCAAATTGAAAGGAACGAATCATTTGTTCCTACTGAGGAGTCATACACACATTCGTTCTTCCATATAAATTATTAGTCATTGCCATTATTAGCCATTATTAGCCATTAGTAAGGAAACTTGAGGCATAATGGGACCACGAAGAAGGATATATTGGAATATGATCGATCATTTCTCGAGAAAAAAAAAGTTTATATAGAAATTTTCTTCATATATTGTCATCATATATGATTATATTGTCTTCATATATGATTATACAATTATATTATATAGTTATTAATTATATAACGTTAATATGTTTTGTTATAAGTAACCATCCACTAATCTTCTTTAATTAATAATTAAAATTTTATAAAGTTATTAGGAAAATGATAGGGAACTTTTTTCTTCAGTTTGACCTAATCCCAAAGCACACGATGACAGATGTCGCTACTACAGCGATCAGATCTACCATCTCGTGTAATCATTAACAAATTTTCTTTAATTAATATCTCAATGGTTATTACGAATATTACAAAACGGTATAGGACTTTTATGTTCACCTCAATCCGTATTATGCTTCCACAAGAGCTTCAAAATTTGTTCTGAGACATTATGTATGTCCATATTGAAAAGGATGCTGTTGTGAAGATATAACTGCTTATACTAGCTCATGATGTCGACATTTGATTGAATTATGTTTTCCTTTTTTCATTCAACAATATTTGTTTTATATAGACAAATATAATTAGATATAATTATATGTAAGATCACATATATGGACAAAATTCATATATATAATTACATACAATTATATATATATTTATATGATTATATATCAACATTTTTTGCGGGTTTTTACAGAGATGTTACCATGCAACGAAATGTGTTTGCAATTATTACTGTTAGATGTCTCTTACCGCGTATTATCATCAGTTGTGATATTATTTTTAACTGAAGAATGCCACAAATTTTGTTTAATGCGCTTGTTGTGTTTTATTTATTTCTAATATGTTTGAAACCTATTTAAACCTTAGAGTTCCCATTATGCCTCGGGTTGCCCTATTTTGTTAAACCAGCGAAACTTTTCCTCTCAGTGCGATACGCGCGTGGAACGCGATTGGCGATGTGGGAAGATCGCGCAGAGAAAGCTTCCTCCTCGCGGACGATACTCTCGAAAGACCCTCATTTCTGTCGTCGGTCCGCGCGACGACTTCCTACGTCCCTTACCTCGGTCGCCACAGTCTCGTAGGGGATGTCAGTAAAATTAAACTCCCAGCCGTGCGTGCAACCCTTCGTCGGCCAGCTCAGGTTGGCCTCGCGGATTCCGCTCAACAGCAGCTCCGTGTAATTCACGTCGTACATCGTACATCTCGAGCGGCCGTCCTCGCCGGGCGGTATCGCCAACGCGATCCTGGAAGGTGAGCAGCGATAAAAATATTGGGTCTATAAGCGAGCGCAATATATAATAAGAAGAGAAAGAGCGCGCGCGCGCGCGCGCTCTCCGATAAGATAAACAGAATGTGTATATATATTTATAAATAAGATACTACCCGCAATAAATAAATGTCAAGCATCGACCTAGTAAATGTCAAGTACGGGAGGGAGTATCCTCCACGACGGGAAATCGAAAACAGCAGACGCAAAACGGGCAATTAAGAGCGCACCTGTAAAGGTCTTCAATTGTCGCGCGCACCTTCGTTTAATAACGCACGCGGCCTGACCTTTACGCAAGACTTACGTCGAACACATTCGACACCGTTTGCAACGCACGTACGGCATTTCTCATCCTCGATACGCTCGCACGAGCGTGCACCTCGTGCGCGTTTTGACCAGCCAGTAACTGCATCTGGGGTATTAGTTACGGCATTGGACCGTGCAAAATCTGCCTCGCGATTTCTGCCTCGCAGAAGCGTCTCTCCGGTGAGGAGAGGGGAAATAAGAACTTGATTGTGTGCATTTCAGCAAATATGACCCACAAGCGTCGATAACACAGGTCTGCAAAGTTTCAAAAACTTAATGCGTTTTGGAACTGAAAGGCTATTTTTTACGTAATTTTGTTCGCTGAATATAAATCCGACCTTAGAATTTCTCTATCACGTCAAGTTTTCAAGATAATTAGGTTTAATTCGCCAAAAATGCCGATTTTCATATATATATTCAACCGATTATTGCTAACAAAGCAATTTCTTTTTAATAAATTCACAAACGGCATTTTAATGTACTATTCTTCCCCTTTAAAATCATATAACATTTTTTATTTTACTATTACTTTTTACGGAAGTTTATTGATATTGAAGTCTATGAGACTCAATAATCGGTTGAATATAGTGAAAATCGGTATTCTTTGGCTATTTAAACCTAATTATCTCGAAAACCTGACGTGATAGAGAAATTCTAAAGCCGGACTCGTATTCAGCGGACAAAATTACGTAGGAAATGACCTTTGAAATCCAAAACGCAAAATCATGCAGACTTGTGTAATGATTCTTTGTTTTTCTGCAATTTTCTCCGTTAATTTTGTAAGATAAATTCGAAGGCACGTCGACGATAATGATCTTCGGATAATTTTAGAATTTCGCAACTAATGACGAGAATAACTTCCGTTCGAAGAAGCTCAATATATGCGTTTGTGCACGTTTATGTTTCATAGTTAGAACAACGCGAAGTAATTTTCTTCTTTCCACGACATCTTTTCTAAATCTATGACTCCTGTCTCGCAGAAACGTCGTTGGAAACGTCGCAAGATAGAAAAATTGACTTATGCGCACATTTTGACACGCTTGACTTGTAAGAGTCGACAATGATTTTGCTGAGTAAGTTTTGTGAGACAAAATCAAAGCAAACAAAGAATGAGGCAAATAAGAGTCAACTGCCGATCTTAAATGCAAAAATCACAATTTAATAAAAGCTTGTGATTTATTTAAAAATTCAGACGTTTTTTTATTTGCCTTATTCTTTTTGTTTCCTTTGATAAAGCCTCAAGAGCCTTTAACTTTTGATTTTGTAAGGCAAATTCGAAGGCACGTCGCTATGTGTGTACTTACGTATGTTTATATACTTGAAATTAGGCGAAAATATTTTTTTTATTAATGTAAATCTACGATTAGTTCCTAGAAGCGTTTCTGCGAGCAGAAGCGACGAACTAAAGCTTACATTTTGTCGTGTGCTATTTTGAGTTATCGAGAACGATTTCCTGGTTTAATCTCGCGAGATAAACTTAAAAGCGCATCGACAATAATTTTCAAATTTCACGACTGACAGCGAGAGTAATTTCTATTCTAAAAAATTTGATATGTGTATTTGCGTACATTTGCATGGTTGGAATAACGCGGTATCATTTTCTTCGGCCGCATGCCGCGTAAATCTGCGACTTCTGCCTCGCAGGAGTGTTTCTGCGAGGAGGAATAAACTTGTATCTTGGCTTACATCTTGGCGTGTACCACTTTGAGGCACTAAGAACGATTTCCTGGCTTAATCTCGCGAGATAAATTTGAAGGCACGTCAATAATAATTTTCGGACTTCACGACTGACAACAAAACTAATTTCCGTTCTGAGAAGTTTGATATGCGTATTTGCGTACATTTACATAGCTGGGATAACGTGGAGTCATTTTATTCGTCCGCATACCGCGTAGATCTGCAATTTTTGCTTCGCAGATGCATTTCTGCGAGGAGGAATAAACTTAAACTTACATTTCGGCGTGTACTACTTCGAGAATGATTTTCTGCTTCAATTTCGCGTGATAAATTTGAATAAGTCGATGATAATTTCGCGACTGACGACATGAATATTTTCCGCGAATAGCCTGATGTATGAGTTTGATATTTGATATACAGGGTGTCTCAAACTCTTCTCCGCAATTTCTGTGAAAACGTTGAACGGATTGAGATGAACATGAAAGTCTTATACCGTAGATTTCTAGTTACTAACGGAAGAAAATTGTTACATGATCGTGCGCGATATTGCACAAATCTTCTTTAATTAATATCTAAAAATCGGTGTGCTCATTTGCAAAATGACAAAAGACTTTTTTGTTCAGTTGGATCTAATGTATAAATATACAACGGCAGACGGCGCCACTATCGCTCATCTACCATATTACGCGTGATCATTCATCTTCATTAATTAATATCTCGAGATTTATTGCGAATATCGCAAAACAGTATGGAACTTTTATGTTCACCCCAATCCGGTCTACGTTTCCACAAAAATTGCGGAGGAGAAGGAGAATGTCTGGGACACTCTGTACAGACACAAATAAGTGCAGACATGAATTTTTTCGTATTTGAAGTGGCGCAAAATAATTTTCTTCATCGGCGTGTCGAAGCGCGATAGCATCTTTCGAACAACTCCTATGCATATATTGTCGCGTCGCTGTTGTAATTACATAATTATACGATATAGCACAGAGAGAGCGAAATACCCATCGCAGTCACATCCTATATAAGGTATCCGTTTCTTGTCGCTTACGTGCAATCAGCGTGGCATTAGCGCAACGTTATGTCGAAAGGTTTACACGGTTATTTTTCACGTTCACGCTCTCATTGCTTATACGAAGGTTTCGAAGCAAATTTATTATTCATTATCCACGAATACTCGTACCGGCCTCCGGGTGGCTGAACGCGCACGACAACGCGCGCCGACAGAATATATTTGCCCGATAAATTTTCTATGCCCACTGAAAGTAGGGAATAGTCGCGCGTGCGAGCACGGCAAAACCCCGTAAATATCGATAACGTCGCGAGAGAGTCACAGAAAGAAATTCCCCCTTCTCCCCGCGAATATCGAGAATATGACGGGCGAGACGAGAAATTTTTGCGCGCGGCACGACGTAATTTACAAGCATATTGCCGAATAATCTTGAAATGTCAAGTCACATAATTTTGATTATTCTTATCGATATTGCCGATAATTGGGCGTCGTTTTGCAGTGACTTTTCGTCAGCAACGATCGAGTCGGCGGATAAAGCGATGCGCTGCACTCGACTCCCTCCTATGAAACGGGGACTTGCTGTCAGGCGAAAGTTCTCATCAGAAGCTAGGCTTAAATCAAGCAGAAGTTAAGCTTAACTTCTGCTTAACAGTTTTTTTTAATTAATTAACTGAAGAATGTAAAGAAATCTTAATAACCTTAATAAATAAGTTTAAGCTCTCTTTATAAATAAGCTCTCTAAAAAAAACCTGTTAAACCAAAGTCCCCATCTATACCCATCTATACTAAGAAAAAATATTCAGAAAATAACAAATATTTCTTTGGTGAGTACTAATAACATATTTACTTAAATTCTTTTATTTAGGTGAGATAGCAGTTGTTTTTATGAAAAGCCAAAATTTTCTTAAAGTTTTAAGAAAATGTTTATCGTCGGAAATTAGAAAATAACTCACAAAATTCAAATTTTATAAAAGAGTCGAAAAACTTAACTTAACTTTTTACAAAAATTATCAGTTTTCTGGCTCTCCTGTAAAATTGGAATTTTGTAAGTCAGCAAGTTTTCTAATTTCCGACGATATACGTTTTCTTAAAACCTTAAGAAAACTTTGGCTTTTCTTAAAAGCAACTGCTATCCCACCTAAATAAAAGAATTTAAATATGTTGTTAGTACTCACCAAAGAAATATTTGTTATTTTCTGGATATTTTTTCTCAGTATAGATAGGGATTTTGGTTTAACAATTTTTTTTAATTAATTAATTAAGCTTATTTATAAAGAGAACTTATTTATAAAGAAAGCTTAAGCTTATTTATTAAGGTTATTAAAGTTTCTTTACATTCTTCAGTCAATTAACTAAAAAAAGCTGTTAAGCTTAACTTCTGCTTGATTTAAGCCTAGCTTCTGATGGAAACTTTTGCTTGACAGTAAGTCAAGAGGTTTTTTAGTTTAATTTTTAGTTAGTAATATTTTTTTATTTGAAAAATATTTTATATTAGTACAAGTGAATATATATTAATTAATGTGCCCACCAAATAAATACTTATTATTTCTTAGATATTTTTCTCTCAATATATGGAAGATAACGGTTTCAATTATAGTTTCAAGTTCCAATTATATACTAAGGTTATGTTTGCAAACATCCTTAATATTTAATAAAAGAAATCTAGAATATTATTTGCTTTATAGACTTTGTAGATTTAGGAAACTATTAATAGGTCTACAAACACCATTATCCTATATAAATTAGAACAATATGAATATGGACATTATCAATTATATTGATAATTTATATTGATAATTTTATAATTTATATTGATAATTTATATTGAGTTATATTGATAATTTATATTTTATAATTTATATTGATAATTTTATAATTGGCTATCGTTATAGGGACGGAAAATATTTGCTGATCCATAATTCGGACTTGCGCATAAACATTTTTGATTGTCTCTTTTTTAATTTAGACAAGATTTCATGTATTTCTAGAACGGAAATCAATTAATTTGAAAATCTATTAATTTCGCTTTGAAACTATAATTAATTTGTTGCTATCGGTATTAGCAGTTCCTTTCAATCTTTGATCAACAAAGTTACTGCAATTTTTAATGCAAGTTATTGTAAAATCTTAAATGACTCACGATTGAGACCGTTATGTGCTTGGCAGTTTGCATAGACAGCTCAGTTATTATGCCCAGTTAGTCCATCCATCCATTCTCATTAATTATAACCCAGCCCAAGAACTGGATAAGATCTTGATGGAGTTTAATTCAGTGGATGAAGCAGTTTACTGTACAACGTGTGAACCGAATCAATATACGATATAATATCAACAATATTAATTCTGTTTTATGATGCGCACGTATTATAATGTCTATAGCGAATAAATGTCAAAAGTATTTATTTATATTATTAGAGAAAGCTCAAAATTGCGTGAAAAATAAATGAACGAAAGGCATGGAGCAAGGAAAGGGCAATTGAAGAAAATAAGGCATTTGATAATATTAAGTTCTATAACAAAGATGACAATTGAAATTAGGAAAAGTGAGAAAGAGGCAAATGAAATATACATTAATAATATGGAATTTCATTGTGTGCGATGAGAACACATTGGATTATTTTGATACTGATTAATGATACAAATGAGAACTATCACGATAGCTCAGAATTTGATGAAATAGTAAAACTACAAAAATGGATAAAAGGACATACGTTGTTTAATGATTGTGAACGACGTCACGTAAAAGAGCGAAAAACATGATAATATATATTACACACCAAAGATTTCCCGCGCTACAACTCTTATTAATATCAAAATTTTTCAATTAGAAGTCATACAAAAAAAATGAAGCACTACTAGACCAAATCTGCTCATTTTATGAGCAGCAAGCTTGATTATTAAACAATTAAATAGATTTGTCTCTATTTTCTGTTCTGTTTTCGTATAGTAAATCGATTCGGATTTTGTGCATCTTTCGTAAGCAGTAATTGCAAGAGAAGCGTTACATATACTAAACCAGTGTTGCGTCTAATAATTTCAATTTAAAAAAGTCATATTATAACAATGAAATATGCGTTAAAAATGATAAGGATAGCACTTTAATGTGATAACTCCCGGGATGCTGAGAAAAAATTAATAGAGATTTTATAAGTCATTGGAAATTTCCAAAAACCTCATTTTTTGCACCTCTAAGTTTAAATATCTTAAAAACTTGACGTGATACGACATTTTGGGAGTCAGATTCGTAATTAGCGCGTCAAAATCTACTTGGAACAACTTCATTTACTTTAAGGTCAAAATGGTGTCGACCAGCATAACTAATCGGAAATTGCTTTAAATTTCTACTGAACTAGCATCCAAATTTTCAATTGAAAAGCGTGCACAAAAATAAAATAATACTAAAGCAAATCTGCATATTTGATTTTACTCTTCAGTTACTAGATAAAAATAACATAACCATTCAGTAACTGTTCGAAAAATGTTTTAAATTTATACTGGAGCAGCATTCAAATTTTAAATTGTGAAAAGCATATACAAAAATGAAATATTAAGGCAAATATGCCCATTTTATAAGCAGAAGACTTGATATTAATCAATTGCATCGAGCTTTTGTCTATTTTCTGTTATTGTTCAGTAAACGTCTCTAGATTTTGCGCACCCCACGTGCGCAGTAATCGCAAGAAAAGTGTTATATCTTTCATTTAAGATCTCACGTTTTGCTCTTTTTAAATTATTAGATTTTCAGTTAATTAATACCTCTTCTAAGAAGGCATGAAACCTCGTTTAAATTAAAAAAAGGAATAATCAAGAAAGTTTATGCATATATCCCAGTTAACGAATATTTCCCATGTTAATTTTGTAATAATGTTAATAATGTCCATATTCAAATTGTTCTAATCTATATAGGATAATGGTATTCGCAGCACAATCTATTAAAGCACTGAGAAAAATGGCTTGGTGAATGACTCTATACTCGTCTTATGAAAGTAATATGGTGAATTCATATGCAATATCTGGCTCACATATCCAATATTCTGATTACGATGCCTCGACGCATCTGATAGTCAATACCAAGACATTTAATTGTAGACATCTAGACAGTTTGGTAATTCTCTCTAGACGTGTGATACTATTGACGCGATAGTTAATTGTTACTCGCGAACACGTTACTTTCCTTTTTCATCTATATTAATTTGTAAAGACGTCGGTGCTATAAAAGAATGGACGCTGAAACCGTCAAATATTTGGAAGAATGGAATTTCTTAAAATATATTGACAAATTTAGAAGTAAGTATATGAAGATTATATACAGTAAGTTTATGAAAATTATATATAATATGGTTAGATTTTATGTTAGGTAAGAAGTCTAACACTACTGTATTCATAACATTCACCAAATGAATTGTATGCTGTATCAGGCAGTTTGGTAAACGTATTTAAGCATTACTGTAATGTTACTTAGACAATGCGCTCACCAGATAATTTGGTATCATTGACTAAATATCTTGTTACACGATTACTTACCATAGTTTGATAAACTTAAATATAATTCTGATTAGTATGGACAGACATTTCCCTCAGTAGCTTCATAAATGTGCAAAATCAATAAAGCAAATGATACTCTAAATTTTTTAATTAAATATTAAGATGTTTATTAACGCAACCTTAAAATGCAATTGTGAAATAACTGAATAATATAAAAAATCTTTTGCTGGACAAACATTGACATAATTGTCCATTGACGTAATTGCTAAAACTGCACTAAATTTCTGCCGGGGTTTATCGGATTATTTTTACATTTCTCGCGGATTTGCACAAAAGAATCTATATCAACCGGTCGTTTATCTCTCATTGCGTTGACGTCAGAGACTATTAACCTGCACATGATTACTAATCGCGCGTGACTCGTCGAGGCGCAATCGAATTGTAGCTGCGAAGGTCTCGTTGACGTCGCGTCGTTTTCATACTTTCGCCGGCTGGCGAACATACGCGCTAATCTCCCGTGACTTTCTAGATTCCATCCGTTTCTTTCGCGTGCATGCGCAAAAAATCACGATGATCCCGTCGCAACCATGACGGTGTGAGAAATATCGGCGAGGATAGACAGGCCGAGAATAGCCGTGCGACACACACACACATACACGTCGGCCGCGTTGTTGTTTGATTTTTTATCGAAAAAACACGTGAAGTGCACGCGCAGTTAAAGTGTCATGCGGTGATCGTTAAGAGCGCTTCTGCGAATTATTAACGCTATTAATCGTGTTACATTACCTCGACTGGATTTGCATATCTGAGCTAATGTGCAAAACGTAAATCACACGTAAACGAGAACATTGTGTAAACCTATTATAATTATAATGCCGTCGGTTTCTTACATCCAAAGTGCAATGTTGCAAACGTACATTTCCACTCCATCCGGAATTATCGTTTAGTTCCATCTGGAAGTCGCTTCCAAGAAAACTGCGTTCTTCAAGAGAGAAATTTAGTAATCTGCAGCTTTGAATTACTCCTGTACTTAATATCTAAGGATCATTAAGTGTTAATGATTGTAACAAAACTGTGGTCACTAGTTTTCTGTGTATTTTACATTCGCGTATGTTCAGACATTTTTACTTAAACAGAAAATACAAATGTTAAATCAACAGCGCCGTGGTTGGAGTAATTGTTCTTGATTCAATAGAAATATTATTAAAATTAATAATATTCAAGTTATTAGAACAAGGTATAATGTATTTGTCTTAATGACTTGTCAATAACATTGCTATTAAAACAAGAAGATTTATTTGAATCATGATGCGCTGTTAACCAATTCTATTGATTCAACAACATTTTTTTCCGTGTGTGTCTTTATCATTATTATATTTACTTTTACTCCTATCTTTTTTATTAGTATATGTTATATGTTATCTATTTGTTTGTGTGTAATCCTTAAATACGTATTTTGAGAGGATATTAATAAAAGCTATCATTATCTATGATAGCATTAAAGAAACTTCTCTTTTTCTTCTTCTTCTTCTTCGAGAATTATGACTTATTATATCGATGACTAACAAGTGATTCTCGTATGTACAAAATCGGAGGTTTTTATAAAAAAAAAACAATAAAATTTATTTAAAAATGTTACCTTGTTCTTAAAAATCGAATTTTTTGTATTTTTTAGTTTCTTAAAATCTTACAGAAAAGTAAAATATTTCAACAACTCGGGAGAAAAGAGATTCTGAGTCCGCCAAGCAAAAAAACAGGAAATGCCTATTTTTGCGTATACAAAAAAGATATCATTCTACTACTAAGAAAAAGAATTAAGGGAGGTCGAGTCCAGATAGCCCAGGAGTATGTTATTCGTATGCTTTTTTTAAGTTTATCTTGAAAGAAACAGTGGATATAAAATCAGTGGATACAAAATAGTTAGAACATAGATACTTTTTTTATCTAAGTTTTATTAAAATCGGGATAATATCACAGCTAAAAAATAAAAAAGCTGATTTAATAGTGATAAAGTAAATTTTAGAGAGAAATTTTATATTAATATTCTTCATTATAAGCGAATAAAGTTGAGCGATGTATTACTAGCTAAAATGAAGTTTCTTACGATTATACGATTTTGAATGATAAAAATAATTTTTACTTATCAAATGATTCAAATCAAATGATTCAAATGATTCAAATCAAGTACTTGAACGGGCGAAGTAATGTTGGCCCATAATTACGAGTCAGCAGGAGGGCTATGGAGGCCTCTCGCGAGAGAAGATCCCGGAACTGCTAAACAGGATCGTATTTTATATATGGCCTTATTACCTGGATTTATTGAACCCGATATCAAAGCAAAATGGCATTGCTGCATGTTTGTGTATTTTCGTTATTGTAAAACAAAATATATGGTTAACAGGATGGCGGGCATTATTTACATAGAAGAAAGCTGTCTCTATCATGTTTGTACAGTCAGTCGCAACAATTTGTTATCTGAGAAGTTATAACTTCGAAATTTTTAAATATGAGGCATCTAGCCACGGCCTTCTTTATATATATATATATATATATATATATATATATATATATACACACACACTCAGTTTATTTTTCTTTTTTTAAGTAGTAGTTCTCTTCAGTAAAGAATATTTATTGCTTGATAATAGTCTTACAATATATTCATCACAAATTTGAGGAAAGATCATTGTCGTATGCTCAAAAGAAAAATTTATTCTCTTTACAAGAATATTATAAAACTTTATCTATGTATATAATAATCTATCTATCTATATAATAAACAAATCAACTTATTGTTTTCATTTAATATTCTTGACTGAAATGCTAAACTTACTAGGATTCAGAATGCCTCTTGAACAAATTTGATGCTTATGTAATGAGCTTCCCAGACAGCATACAATATTTACAAAATATTTTAGAAATATAGATATTAAATATTTTATAAATATTCTAATGTCCAAGATTTTCAGGTATGAAAAAGAGATTATGATAAATATTTAAAAATATTTATCATAAATCTTTCATAAATAATTCATAAATCATCTTTTTCATAAAAGTATTTATGAAAAATATTTTTCATAAATATTTTTAAATATTTATTATAATCTTTTTTATACCAGAAAATCTCGGACATTTGAGTATTTATAAAATATTTAATATTTATATTTCTAAAATATTTTGTAAATATTGTATGCTGTCTGGATTATAGAGAGATAGATATAAGATTATAGAACATAGAAACTTAAGAAATACTTGAAAGAAGTAACATTTACTTGAAGCAGTATGTGTTTTTTTGTGTATATATGCAAGTGTATCTCATCTTAGCTGTAATGCGGTGAAATGATTTATATCTTCATGAGATCTCGCGAACGTCACGTCACGTTTGACGTTGTAACCGCAAAGTGCGCTAAACAAACTGTTTTAGCTGGGGAAATATAACAGACCGGCGTGAATCACTGCTTCTGGGTATTCCGGTTAATTGGAATGTTAAGGATTTATCCACTGACTTTGAGCCACGGCAAGAGCGCTCTTAAAGCGGAATGGCCGTAAGTGGAATGAGCGTGTCGCCGCGGGCGTGTGTTTAAAGGTGTGATCGACAGTAATCGCGAAACACTCGAAGACAAGCGACAACAATGATCCTTGGATTATCGTTTCATCGTCCTTCGACCACGCTCTTCGCCTCTCGAGAGAAAACGAGACGGAATGGAAACGGAAGAGAAAAGTATTAATATTAATGCACCCACCCAGATAGACTTTCATGATTATCACGACATGAGACAATCGATAATGGAAAGTTTAAATTCTTTTAATTACATCTGTAAAGTAAATGTGCTGTATTGCATTAACTATGAAGTTTATATCATGCGATAAAGTAACTTTTTTATTATATTGATGCAGCAACAAATTTACTACAGGTCGCACTTAGATTTTTATGTTACATTTGACACGATATATTGTTTTAAGTAAGTTTTGACCACTTTTTCATATTTTTTTCTATTTCTATCTTGTCATTCTATGTGATAAATATGATTGCAATCTAACAAGTTATAAGAGATTTAACATTGCTGAATTTTATTTAATATAGTAAACTTGGTCGCAATTTTACTAATCGATCTATAAAGATTACACTCCTTATGAATTTATACAGAATTTATACAGTCTGTATGACATTCATACAGAATAAAAATGCGAAAGAGATATGAAAAGAGTGATGAAAATTTCAAAACAATGTTATACAAAATGTAATATGAAAATCTGAGTGTAATCTTTAGTCGATTTGTTGTCGCATTGATACAGTAACAAATTTGGGGAAGACCAGGGCCCCAAAAGTATGTTGCTCGTGTGCTTTTTTAATATTTATCTTGAGAGTGAATAGTGGATACAAAATCGCAAAATGATCCTTTTAAAACATAAACACTTCTCCCTGAGTCTCATTAAAATCGGAATGATGTTACAGTTAAGAAAGAGAAAAAGTTGATTTATGATAATAGCAAAGTAAGTTCTCGAGTTCCTCAAAATTTTAAATTAATATTCTCTATCGTGACTATGTTGCTGCATGTTTATATTTTACTTATTACAAAACAAAATGTATGCTTAACAGAGTTATGGCGGGCATTGTAGAAGCTTCTATCAGTTTATACAAGTCAGAACGATTAGTTGCTTGAGAAGTTGTAACTTCGAAATTCTAATGAGCCTTTTACAATAAGCCATTAGTCATAAGCCGAAAGCAAATTAACCAATCACAGTCGATTATTTTCAAAAATGTGGTCAGTCAACTCTTGCTTGTGACTTATGATTAATAGCTTATTGTAGAAGGTTCATAAAACATATAGAGCGTCTAACTCTCCACTACATAACTGTATGATGTAAATTTCATGATTAACTCAATATGCGCACAGTATATTTGTAACGTCAGTTCAATCGAAAGAACTGCTAAGCTTTCATTGCCGATTGTCTCAATGTTATCGTGCTAATCACGAAAGTCTGCCCGCATAGGCGCAAGGTAGACGAGGCGCCATTCGCAGCTTTGCATCCTGCCGCTTTTCTGCCTCGTGTCGCGTTTTTCTCCGATCCTTCATTGAGTTAACGCACGTCGCGTTTCACCGCGAACGTTACTACCACCTACATGTATTTATACAGTTACGTCACAGAGTCCGTTTATTCTCTCCGTCGAAGTTACCGTACAAAGTTATCGCTCCGGAGTTGTCGCCCGGCGCGTATTTGTTCTGCGCTTAGACGCGAAACGAGTAGTTCTATGGTCTGATTTATCTTATCAGGATTGTTTGATCGAATTATTTGTGGTCGTGTCGATTTCTGTACTGTTCAGCTGCGATAGATTACGGAGAACTGGTTTAAAGATTTGACGGCGCATCGTGTTTGCGAGAGCAATGAGGAAAAGTGTCAAGAGGAAATCACCACAATAAATCGTAGGATCTGCAGAAAGCGCATATGATCCACTTTATGTCTGTGCGTATCAACTACGTCCGGGAAAGATGTCCGTATCAGATTTCCGGAAAAGATTGCGATCTAATCTCTCAGAATTCGATCGCGTCTCTACGCGAAGCATAGGAAAAACTATACCTGGATAAAGTGTATGTAAATTTGGCAGTGACTTTAATGGATTGGTGAACGTTACTTTCTTTATTATATGTAGCTTATGTAGCTACATATAATACATAGGTTTATGTAGCATTCATATTTATCACAGAATAATATGAAGAAGAAATATGAAAAGAACGATAAAAATTTGTTTGAAACAATAACTCATGGAAAATGTAATTTAAGAGTCTGAGTGTTACTTTTAGTAAATTTATTGTTGCATCAATGGGACTAAAAGTTTACGTTATTGTATGATGTAAATTTAATAATTGATTCAATACATTTGCTTCATGAATGTAATTAAAAAAATTGTAGATTTTCTCTCCATTATCGACTGTTATATTGAAACCGTATCTGGATATACAACTAGACAAGAGCACATAAATTTGACAGCAAATTAGTTGCTTTAATAGTCTATTTGTGAAAACTGCGTCCTTTATATAGCATTCATATTTACTAAATCAAATAATAGAATGGAAATACGAAAAGAATGATGAAAATTTGCTCAAACAATGTTATGTAAAATGTACTTTATGGAACTCTCTGAATGTAGCTTTCTCAGATGGACTTTCTTGATTATTACGACGTGAGGCAAGCGGTGATGAAAAGTTTGCAATTGCTTTAATTATATTTATGAAGAAAATATACTGTATTGAATTAATCAGGCAATTTATATCAAAGTAAATTTTGTCATATCTTCTTTTAAAGTCATATTGATGCAGTAACAAATTTTCTAAAAGTTACACTCAGACATTATATTTTACATGACATGTTATTTTGCATTTGCAGGTGCACAAAGCATTAATTAAAACAAAAATTCGGTTTGCTTACTACGTAAAAACAATATTGCATCGACGAAGTTTTCTAATATTCTTGTAAAGAAAATAAATTCTTCTTTTGAATATGTAACAATGAGCTCATTTTAAATTTGTGATGAGTATGACAGAAGATTTACATATACAATTGTATGTACGATGTAAATTGAACGATTAATTCAGTACAGTAATACATTCGCCTCATGATTGCAATTAAAGAAAATCGTAGAGCTACTATCATAGAGTTTCCGTCATCTCGTATCGCGCTAATCCATGCAAGCCAATCCGACTAGTTTTCCTTTCGTTCGCGTCCTACCTTTCCGCGGCCGTGAGGTTCTCCAGTTCCGGCACGCGGCACCAATGCTCTTCCGGCACGAGGGTGATGAATATCTGCGAGAAGTACACCCAGGCGACGAAGAAAGCGAACGGGATCATCATGACGAACAGGATCCTCTGGTAGGTGCCGAACTCGCCGACGTGCGGCAACAGCTCGTCAAAATCCATATCCTTGGGCTGCTCGGCGTCCTGCTGGCCGTTACTCGGCCGATGGCCATTGCGGCGGGTCTTGACGGACTTCTCGCTGGCCGTGGGAAAGCCCTCGGAGGACGAGTCCCGGCAAGACATCGAGAGACCGTCCGGGCTGGTGTCCTTCGAGCCCAGGTCCCCGTTCACTGACGTGGAGAACTTCTCCTGCGGCGGCATGTCGCCGGCGATCCGAGTCCCCGAGGAGGCTCCTCGAAGAGGCAGAGACGGCACCGCTTTCTTCGGGTCGCAACCGCTGCAACTCGGCTCCAGCCTTCGGTGTGGATGCTGGACGGCGCGCCGCGCGAAATCTCGATGACGTCCGTCGCGCAACTAGACGCGCTCCTCCGCAGCCGTCGACGACGAATGGACACGAGAACCGCGCTCCTCGAGCCGAGGAACCCCTACGTCCCGGAGAACATACCGAGGAATCCTTATCGTCACGAGCGTGAGCGACAGACTCGCCTGGCCGTGCGCTACCACCGGCGAACCAGTCGCTTCGCGGCAGTTCGGGCTCCTCAAGGCTGATCGACGCACGTCGAGTGGGACAGATCGGTTAAGCGAGCGGCATGTCGCGGCAAGTATCGCGAGTACCGCGCTCTCGTAAGAATCGAGGCTAGTCCGAGGATAATTGACGAAAAAGGGGGAAAAAAGGGAGAAGCGGGCAGATCCTGAGACGAGAGACCACGACTGGAACGGTCTGTCCAGTGGCTGGCTATATAGGCATCGACCGTGGGGTATGCCCCCCTCTTTCTCTCTCACTCACTCGTTCTCTATGTCTCCGCTGAACACAATTCAATGTTCTCCAAGTGGCATTGAACGCACCACGGATCACATCGATCGCCCTCGTCATCGCTGCTCGAACCACCGGCCCGTTGGCCTCTTCTCTTCTCTTCTCTCGGCGGCGCGCATATCCCGTAGCGGCGCAGGCAACCCGCGCTGGATATTTTGGGATATCGATTGGATATCCGGCTGACCGACGCGCAGTATACACGAAAAATTCATCCGCCTGAAGATTTATCTTCAAACCGAGCCTCCTCGCAGGTGAGAGAGAGCGTCATCGCTGAATAAATCGCGCAGCTTCCTGACGTTATCGCCGCTCCAGCTGGGAGATATGCGTTATGTAAAGGTCTTTGCACGTCAGAAAGTCTTAACTGTAATTCCGTAAGTTTCCGACACACATAATCAGATAAAGTAACGCAAGTGAAAATTCGTAACCGTAAGGCTGTATGTGAATTTTCATCTGCGTTGCTCCATCTGATTGTATGTGTTGGAAATTTACGGAATTACGGTTAAGACTTTTTGACGTGCAAAGGCCTTAACGATCAACGCTATCGAATCGCGACTTCAAGCGGAACAGTAACTTCGGCCTTTGATTGCAGTCGTTTGCGTGACAATTATTAAAGGGACAAATGAAGCTACGCAAATTTACATGGAAGTAAGATAAGTTAGATAAAGCAGTTAGATAAAGCAGTGCCGTTCTTTTGTGGAAGCAAACCTCGGACAAGAGTCACAAGAATTTATTCTTGCCAATAAGAGCCGCGCGAGGAAATTGGCGACGAGAATAATAGTTTTTTGCTGGGAGAGTAATAATATCGACGATATATTGCACGCGCCGAGACGTTTTATTTATTTAATTAAACGGGAAGATGTTTCTTTAGTACTAGACAATAAAAAAAGATAATATAAAGAGAGGAAGACAAAATAGAAAAGTGTGAAAAGAAAATTAAAAGAATTCCAAAAACGTAATAAATATGAACAAATAGTAGCATCTGAGAGGGTTGATTGAAGGGTTTAATAATAGTTTTAAAAGTATTTAAAGATGTATTATAGAGAAGAAACCGGAGCTATATGAGCCCAGAGGTATGTTGCTAATACTTTTTTCAAATATTAGCTATGCTAATACTTTTTTTAAATATTTATCTTGGCAGGCATAGTGGGTACAAAATTACGAAATAGTCCTTCTAGAACGTAAATACTTTTCTCTGAGTTTTATTAAAATCGGAATAATATTAAAATTAAGAAATAGGAAACACTAATTTGATAATAGCAAAATAAATGTTTGAGCTTCTCGAAATTTTGAATTAATATTCTCCATGACTAAATAAAATTAAGCAATGTATTACTAACTAGAATGAAATTTCTTGCAAGTATATGATATACTGTTTCTGGTAATAAATGTAATTTTCACTCATAAAATGATTGATAAAATTAAGTAATATATTACTAGCTAGAATGAAATTTCTTGCAAGCATATAATATACTGTTTCTAGTAATAAATATAATTTTCACTTATAAAATGATTGAGCATACGAGCGGATGAGAAAGTAAACCTATCATTAAGGGCCGACAAGGAGACCTTTCGCAGAGACTGTGGGACTAGTAATCAGGATACATATTTTATGTATCTTGATGTGGTCTTCTTACGCTACTAGGCAACTGAACCTGATACCAGAGTTATATTCCCAGTCAGAACCACAACGTTGATTCAAGGTTGATTCGACGTAGAAATGATCGATGAATAAATGTTGTCAACGCTCATCGACGTCGAATAAACCTTGAATCAACATGTGGTTCTGTATGTTGCATGTTTGTATTTTGGTTATTACAAAACAAAACAAAATGTTAACAGAATAGGTATTAATACATAGAGAAAGGTTGCCATATTTAGTCACAACAATTAGTAGTCAGTCACAACAATTAGTAGCTAGAAAAGTTGTAATTTCGAAATTCTAAAATATAGGGCATCTAGGCCCAATTTCCCTTACAGATATATCATCAATATATCATATTATGAGTATGCGTTAATACACACAGACGGTTTAAACATTTGCCAGAAAGCGTACTATATAATTCTAAAAGAAAGGCGGATTTTTTCTAAGAGTCTTAGCAGGAAAATTAAATGACAGAAGTTCTTAAATATATTACAGCAATCAATAAAATTCCTCGGGAGATTTAAAGAAAAAAGTGATTTAGAGCCTTTCCATTCTTTAGAATTAAAAATGTAATTTTCTCAGTTCTATATATAAACATTATCACAGATTTTTATAGTATTATCCACCCGCAGAACATTATTATTTGCTACCAACATTCTTGCGAGACACAAAGAAAATTAATTATTAATTATTGAATATCTAAGAACTTTTATTCTCTCTCTCTCACACACATACGCGGATATAAATGATGTAAAGAATTGCCAAGCATTTAACATCTGTTATCAAGTTATTTGTTATCTCATTACAATTATCAGAGGTGTCTGTTAAGTGTTAAAAATTCATTCAATTCTGCTTTATAAAATATTCGGTAATTATCAACTATACTTATATCGATATCCGTCATCTATCGATATTCATCGCAACAAAGTTTCTCAAGAACTTAAAATAAACAAGAAATTATTCAGAGACCTTCTATCCTACAAGGCCTTTTTTAATCTCTTGATAATCTAACTAACAGTTCAATCATATGTCTATCATTGCTTTTTCTTCAAATCAGATGAAGACAGACGTATGATTTAACTGTTAGTTAGCTCACAGGGCTAGTTTTTCAATAGTTTAAACTTGGATTCAAGTTTAAACTCTATTCTAACAATGCGTTTATTTTGTTTAAATCGAGTTTAAATTGAAATCGAAGTTGAAATCTAAGTTTAAACTATCATTGAAAAACCGGCCCTAAGAGATTGAAAAATTCGACTTAGAAATAAAAATGCAACTTTCTCAATCTTAACTAATATATATCACATATTATTATATTATTAACTTAAACTACCCGACATTATCACAAAATGTCATAGGGATAAAATTTATGGAGAGGGGTTGGAATGTCTAGGTTTAGTGATGGGTCTAAATTTTCCGCACGAGTAACTATGCAAAATTTCTTCTAGATCGGTCAAAGGATTTAGGAGTTAATGAGGAACATATAGACAGACATTCTATTTCAGATATTATATATATCTCGATTATTCACCCGCAGAAAATTATTATTCACCAGCAACATTTTGGCATGGCTCTTACCGACCAAAATTAATTCTCAGTGATTGGATGTCGGAGAGCCTTAATACAAGTCTCATTTAATTCATCGAATATAAATCAGTCAGGGTGACGCGACCTCGTAAATCCCGTTTGATAATGACAGGACCGGTGAAGCCCGCTGACACGAGAACGCTAAGTGGAACCGTTTCCTACGCGGAATGTACGTTGGATTCCGTTGGAAACCGACTTACTCTTCCGCTTACGTCAGAAAATATAAAGTAACTGACCCGATGAGTCAGACGGTTCACACGACGGTTCATAAGTGCCACACGGTTATTCCTAACATTCTTGACACTTGTATCGATTGATCAATTAATTAATGCGCACTTCTGATCGGGTCGAGGCAAACACAGCTCGTGTGATTCGTTTTACTTACATGTGCAAAAGCGCCGATCAATATATCCTCGATAACGTGCACTCGAGGACATCTAACGCGGCCTTATCTAAGACAACTGTCGCGATATCTTTCGAGTGCGATAAATTAATCAAAATTAAGAGCGACTATAATACCATTAAACGTGCCGTTATCGCGAAATCATAATACACGGGATTAAAGTGAAAATTAATGTACGTCTATCTACACTGAAAAGATTTTGTGATAAGTACCAAAATTTGAGAGCTGATACTAAATCGCTTAAATAAACGATACGGGATAAAATATAGCGTGTAATCCCTACTCAAAAGATTTGATAGAATTAGATAAGAAAAATCTTTATAACTGGATCGTGTTTTTTTGTTAAAAAAATGATAAAATCACATAGAAAAGCACGCGCATTCAGATAAATATTCAATTGTGCAGTATAATATTCAATCGTTAAAAATAAGTTACAATACAAAACGAAAGAAAAATTAATAATCTCTTGAGATTATAAGATTAAACATGAGAAATTGAGAAATGTACGTTTCTAATAGAAATGGCAAGTTCCGATAAGGTTATACAGTATTTCAATGAAATTCGTGTGTATTTTTATAAATCCTTATAGGATTCTTTAAACAGGACGTTGAATCTTACAAGTTCTGAAGATATTTTCATGACCCATGATTATAATGTCCTTATGTCCTTATAACGTTTCAAAGAAACGTGATAATGTCATACTCATTAGAAAACATTGGAAACAACGTAACAATATTCGATATGTGATGGATATCGAAAGGTGAAGGATATTGTTGTCGATATAATTAACAGACATCAAATATTTCGTTGCCTTAACAAAATAAATGTTGATAGTTACCGAGTAGTTCGTAAAACGGAATTTTGAAAAGATTCTTAACCGACCACTTACTAAACACTTGGTAACAGTCGTAAAATACTTGATAACAGATGTTGAATCCTTGGTAATTGTCGCTCTTTAGATCACTTAACTACGAATAAGAGTTTTCTTCCGAGTAACATTACATCAATGTTATAATTTTCCACTCAACGATATAACTGTTGAAGATAGTAATAGTGACAGTTATAGACATATAACAAGAATTTTTAGCACAAGTATTTTCTTGCTTCTGACGTCGTTAAAAAGAGATAGACAATGCAAGGGACCAGGAGCCTTAAGGGGACTAGAGGATCAGATTGTCTGAAAATCGTGCTTGTTCTTTCACCATTTTTTATGACAAACTGAATGAATATGCGAAAGTATTATTTTGACGTGTATTTATACAACATATAAAAAGAAGAAAAATATAATTTTGATGATCAAATACTTAAAATATATTTTTTCTTTTCAAGGTCGTCATTTTGTAGTAATATCTTGACTCTCGGTGGTTCAATTAAGTTGAATTTTAAGTAAAAAATTTCCGTAAGCTTGTCGTTATCGTGTGAAACGTTATCACTGACAAACTCGTAAAAATATTTAATTTTGAAATATTAATTTTTTTATTATAAAAGAATTGAAAATTTAATAATATTCCATTAAGATATTTGCAATTTTGTTAACTTTTACTCAATTTCTATTATAGTGATTCACACGACAAGCTTACGGAAACTTCCACTCTAAAAAAGGAATAAGAGATTTAATTGTTGCCACTTTTCCGCGATGCTGGTTGGTTCTCTCGCTTAGCTCACTTCATGTGGGCTGCGGCTTGCTTCGTGTCGTTTGCGCCTGTCAAATTATCAGGCAAATAACTGTTATCGCGTTGGTTAGCTCATGAAGAAAAAAATACAGAAGAGATATAAATTATAAGAATAGAAGAATAGAGAATAAAAGGGTAGAGGAGAAAGAGAAAAAAGAAGCATATTATTTAGGTAAAAATAAGGATAAGAATAAGGTAATTTAAAAAGTCATTGTAATGATAAAGATGCTAAATAGCGCGCGCGTAGCGCACGTCTGTAATATTCTAGTCTACCTAACATTCAGCTTAATTGAACCACCGAGAGTCAAGATATTAATGCAAAATGACGACCTTGAAAAGCAAAACGAAATATATTTTAACTGCCTATTATATCTCATTATACACTTATATTAAGTATTTGATCATCAAAATTATATTTTTCTTCTCTTTATATGTTGTATAAATACACGTCAAAATAACACTTTTGCATATTCATTCAGTTTGTCATAAAAAATGGTGAAAGAACAAGCACGATATTTTCAGGCAATCTGACCCTCCAGTCTCCTTAAGAGAGTATAATGAGTCAGTGCGACGAAAGTGAAAGAACGGTAAACACGCTGCAATTTGGTAACTCGATTTCTTCTATTGTTTCATAATGCGATTTAGCACAGTATCACAAACGATTGATAAGAAAACCGCATGCTTTTACATACTTCGACGGCTACACTCACACTAACGCACGATTCTCAGCAGTTTGAAACAATAAGAGATAATTAACTCCATCATA
This sequence comes from Odontomachus brunneus, assembly GCF_010583005.1. Taxonomy (NCBI): domain Eukaryota; kingdom Metazoa; phylum Arthropoda; class Insecta; order Hymenoptera; family Formicidae; genus Odontomachus; species Odontomachus brunneus. The sequence continues at coordinate 2,304,532 of NW_022639489.1, read as the reverse complement.
GAGTGTACATTGTTATTATTACTTACTTATCTATCTTAGTCGATAAGAGAAGCTCTCAAAGGCAAGTCATCGCTTCTTCGACAATGGAGTAATAAGTGCGCAACGGTTACGAGCGGACGGTTGCGATTAGAAATCGATAAAACGGTTGCGTTCATGTGATGTCTTTTCTGATGTTTCTTTCAAATGCTCTGCTATGTCGATATATGTTACGATATGATTATATGTTACTGCTATATCGATGATATTACGATATATGATTACGTCTATAATGTCTGTTGTACATATTTTGAATATACTCTTCATATTTTTTTTTCTCGTTTTTCTTCTCTACACACATTTCTTTCTGCATTTCCCGGGAAAAAAATTCATATATGGCCATATATGATTAAATGCAATTATACTATTTGTCCGCATTGAAAAGAATATTGTTGTGAAAATTCAATTAAAATAAATATTTATGTTTATGGTAGCCTATGATGTCTCAATGTTTAATTGAAATTATGTTTTCCCTTTTTTATTTAACAATATTTGTTTTATGTGTGGACATATATAATTAGATATAGTCATATGTAATATTACACACACATATATGGACAAAAAATTTATATATTATTATGTACAAAATCATATATATTTTTATATGATTACCTTAATAGCACAAATGTCCAAAGGACGTGCAAAGTAAGTCCTAAGGATGTCCTGAGGACGTAGAAACGTCCTCAGGACATCCTTGTGACGTCTCCAGGACACCTTGTACTGTTTGAGTATATATAAACCTTTTTTCCTGAATTATATTTTCTATGTATCTCTAACATATAAATCAACACCACTGGCTATTTACAATCGGATTTAGCTTAGGCTAACGACTTCCTCTGTTTACGCTTGTTTTTGCTTATGTATACTATTTATTTTAATGTATACTATCTATTTCTATGTATATTATCAATTACTTTTAATTAACTTCTTTTATATATGAAAGGGATCCTTCTCATTAAGATTGGAGTTGTATTATGAAACGTGAGAATTTGATGGAAATTGCGCTGCATACACAGTAAAATATTATCTAACAGCATTAATTAACACTTTAATTAACATTAAAGATTGAGAGCTAAGATAGTTTGAGAACTAAGAGTAATACCTTTTACAAGTATTCCTTGAGGCGTGGGACGTTTACGCGTAAATTATGATACTTCAAATCTACATATTCAAATAACGTAAACTATGTATGGGATATATCTATGTAGACAATGAATAATCTATGGGTGTCATTTAAAGAATGTGATTTACTAGAAAGTCTATGAAAAAAATTTATATTTTTGTTTAATCTTTAGAATCCTTATGTAAATTTATGAACGTTGTTTTCTAAATAAATTAGAGCCCACAAAAGTTTATGGTTACATTCTTACCTCTACAGAAAGATAAATGTACCAATTCATCACATATCCTAGGAGGAAAAATATCTAGAAAATAAAAAAATATTTATTCGATGGATATCAATAACATATTTACCTATAGGAATATATATTATTTTCTTTACAAGGAAATACATACATTTTCCTTTACAAATGCGTACAAGGAAATTGGAAATTTTTAATTAAGAAAATTTTACATTAAGGAAACAATGTTACTTTTAAATGAGAAAATATATATTTTCCTTTAAAAAAACATCATTACCTTTCATGAAAGTAATTATTTATTCTATTTAGAAAACATAATTTTAATTTGAACAAATATGTTATTAGTGCCCACCAAATAAATATTTTTTTATTTTTCTAATATATATTATATCACATACAGTGTAATGAAATAAAAATTTTATGCAATTTGTTGTCTCTTTTAAACATTACATATATTATTAACCCTTTGCACTCGGAGGATCCATCTTAAAGGACATAAAGAGATTACTGGTGATTATACATTAAATATTATTACAACAAAAATATAAGAAAAAGTTCTTACAACAAAAATATTATTACAACAAAATAATTGGTAGTATAATTGATTATACATTAAATATTATTACAACAAAATAATTGGTTTCAACGCTATACTATTTAATATAAAGCGATTCATTATCCATTCATTATTCCGTATAAAAGTGCCGTCGAGTTGCTGGTAGGTGATTCACGAGATGTCTCCGAGTGCAAAGGATTAATATTCAAAATAGATACAGTAACTTATAATTTAATCGTTTTTTATATTTGTATATTTGAATGTAATTTGCAATATCTAAGTAGAATGTTGTCTGTTTGTATGTTCCCTACAGACTCTTAAATCCTTTGATCGATCTGTATCAAACGCTGCACAATTATTCTCTGCGGAAAGTATAGGTATAGTAAGTACCAGATGAAATCGAGGATTGTCTAAGCACAATAATTCTATTGCCACAAACGCAGAAAACTGGATTTGACACAACGTATTACGACTTTGTAGTGTATAGATTTTGCAGTGAAATCTTACTTTCACTGATCAAAATCAATGAGATAAGATGAAGACGAATGCAGTGGGAATGTCTTCACTGAAAATCAATGAATATTCATTGATTGTGATAAAATATTGATAGAATCAGAAATATTTTTACTGATTCACTTTAAAAGAGCATAGTCCTGGCAACTGCCATCGTTGCCTGAGATGCTTCTGCGACAGAAAGCGGTTTACGATCGAAGAAGGCGCAAAATCGATCCGAACTTCTTGACCGATCCAATATTTTCTATTCCTGTGCTCGGTTGCGACTGCTAATTGCAATTTTGCACCCACGGCGATAATCTGCGGCGATCTCTTCGCGCGATACGCCGCCCACGGAAAGCAAAGCTGCACACGTGATACACATGTCCTCGTTTTCTCGCTTGCGTATCTACGTTAATAGCGGCCATACGTAATCACCCTTGCATAAAATAGGCAAATCGAGCGGAATCGTCAGCGGCAACGTTAACGCAGCATGTTTTATAAACGATCCCGACCGTTATCGTTCTTCCTCTCTCTTCCGCTCTCCTATCCCGCATGTGCAACTAATTCTACACCGTTACAAAGACGACGCAATAACGATCGTATTATTATGTGTATTAGTATCAAGCCTAGCGCGAGGGAGGAAGTGTGCGCACACACACGCACGAAAATTGCTCCCGGTTATTCTTATCGCGTTCTTACTGGTCAATTATTCGCGCCCGAGCACAATGACGCGAAACCAGATAGAACAGAAAATCGCGATAACGTCATAAGATGACGATAAAATAACCGAGTCATTGAAAAGTGAGTTTTAATAGTCACTTCCTACACACAGAAAAATACATGCTACATTTAAGTAATATTATCTGTTTCAAGTATTTCATAAGTTTGAAGATCATATTAATGCTGCAATTCTAAGCAATTATACAGGTAAATTGTAAAATAAAATCGTAAAATCGTAAAGTCATAGCTTACGAAAAAAAAAAAAGAAAAATCGTAGATATTTAAGAGTTATCAAATGACATACGGTCCGCATAGAATTGCAGATCTATTCGTAAGTTCTTACGAGTCTTACGAGAACAAGTTACGAGTTTTACGATTTTGTCTAGAATTACAGTATAAGTTTGCAAAGTATTGTCCATTTCTTTTTAATGACGTCAGAAGTGAAGAGACGCATACTAAAAATTCTTGCGAAATATATTGAAATGAAAAGATATATCCATAAAGCGACACTTGCAATTGATGGTGCAAATCTATAAAATAGTCCAAACACTTCCCTTTCGTTCTGACGATTAATACCCAAATAGCACAGAGAATTCAAGAAGAATTCAGCCGTATGTCACCAATTTTAAGTTCATTTTCATATGTGAAAAGAATTCTTCAAAGTTCAGTTTAGTGAAAAGAATTCTATTTGCACCTAAAAATGAACATAAAATTGGCGACATATGACTGAATTCTTTTTCAATTCTCTGTGCTATCTGGATAATGTACCGTAAATAAATATGATAGAATCATGCGAAGAGATAGATTAAAAAAAAAAAAAAATATATTGTCACCATAATTAACGGCAAATTATTGATTGTTACAGCAAAAGGGAAGTGTTCAAATTATTTTACAGATTTGCTCGGTCGATTGCAAGTGTCGTTTTTTATCTTTTTATTTCAATGTATTTTGCAAGAATTTTTAGCATGCGTTTCCTCGCTTCTGACGTTATTAAAAAAGAGATAGATGTTACGAATATTCAAGAGTCTTAAGTAAAAACAAAAATTCGATTTATAATTCATTTTCATAACATAGTAGAATAGAGTCAAATTATTTCGGATAAAGTTTTATGATAAAAAGAATAATTCTTTTTTTCACATGACATTGAGCTTTTCTCAAATTTTTGGTATATATATTTTAACACTATTATCAAGAAAATATTGTTGAAAAGATAACCAATACTTAATATATAGAGTTGAGCCAATTTTGTTTTGGATAAAGTATTATAATAAAGAGTATAATTCTTCTTTTTAATACATGACAATAAGTTTTGTTCAAATTTTTCATAAATATATTTTAACGCTATTATTAAGAAAATATTGTTGAAGATAACCAATATTCTCGAAAGAAGCGGAATAAAACGGAATCGTTTTTCTTAGCAGTAGAATCATATTTTTTGTATTTAGTTACTTTGACGTCATCGTGATTTTTTGTTCTACCTGGGAACGTTCTCTCGAAGAACGGGAGACTTGCGTGTTGTGTCATTACATTAATTAGAGGATTTCGCGGACAGATATCACGGGGACTTTCATGCGGAATAACTAAATGCAAATCGCATCAGTTATATACGCCTCGCGCGATTAGCACGCCGGCACGACCGGTGCAATTAGATCGGATAATGAGTGAGAAAGGAATTCGAAGAATACTTGATCCTTGAGATGGGATATCCTCGTAAGTAACTCCATTCCGTAATATCCGTTTCGTAGGATTTTCAGACGGGTTGGGCGGAAAATTGCTTCAAATGGCTCGAAAGTAGGCACAACTAATTCTTCTTAGATCATTCATCCATGTTTATTCGTGTGATATAAAAAATGTTATAAACGAAGGATACAATTTTCGACCCACAAAGCTTTTGGATACTCATATTCACTCGATAAACTCATTTAAAAGTAAAATTCGGACGGACAATAAACGTTAACTGTATTGTTCACTCATTAATATACATACGGATAATTACGTATACGAATAATTTTGCCTAAGTATCGTGTACTCATACGTTACATTATTGATATATTGGTGAGAAATAACTTAACAAATTTGCTATACATGTGTATACATGTTCTCTAATTTTATGTTTTAAACAATTTTTTATATATTCAAGAGAAAGCCTAAGAATCTGTATACTAATGCTATCTCTCTAAGAATTTAAATATTTATCACTAAATGTACATAATTATAATAATACAAAGAGGAATTATAATAACGTGTTTTCGATACAAGATCTACATTTAAAGAATAAATTAGCTTTCATTGTCTAAATTTATAAAAATCAATGATATGTATATCACGCGATATTCTTATTTTACATTAATTTACTAATTAAAAATTAGTTAACTAGCTAAAAACTACCTTAAAATATCATTTATAATCAATATCATTTCTATTAGTAACTCTGCAATATTATTGTCTGATATAAAAAAAAAGAACCAAACTTTTAGAAATTAAAGATGATTCTATCATTAAATTTTATTAAAATTATTTTTTATTTTTCGCTAATTTAAAAAAAATGCGAAGTCACAAAAAAAAATATTTTCTCAATTTTGAGAGAGGATACATTCATTTTCATCAACATATTTTTCCTATATTTATTTACCTATAATTCTATTGATTTTCACTTTTTGCTAGATTGATGAAATTTAATCTTCGTTTTCTCACGCATATTATATTCAATGCAAATAACGCTACTGCCGTTAGTAGAGAAAGAATTGAGGCAATTACTGAAACAAACATTATAATATTATAATACAAATTATACAATATTATAATACAAAAATTTAGGAGATAAAATAAAATTATCAAAATACATTCGAATATACATGTACTTACTGACTATGGTAGATGGAAATCGTACAGTCCTGCCAGCTGGATATCGTACAAAATATTGTGTCTGAAGGCACTTTATTACATGCGATAAAGTGCCGTTAACTGTGGGACACTTCAAATCAAGTAATTGACAAAATAAGGGAAATAGATCTGTATTGTTGAAAGGAGCTAATTTACACCCCGGAATGAAGGCGGGCCCGTTCGCGAAAAAAAATGGATACATCTCGGGATCCCCATTGTCGTAGCCGTGCAATCCAAATTCTGTTTGATTGTTAACTAATTGGGAATAATGATTTAATATTAAAAACAATACGATAAGCATAAGAGTAAACATGTGTACAGTATAAAATTACCTGTAATATTAAACTTCTGTTTGTAGTATTCTATCACATCATAGAGATTCTGAAATGCATAACCTATTTCAGCTATAACAAAAATAGGTCCTATACGATCGTTATTACTGTAACAATATTTTTTCGGGATATCTTCTCGTTTATATACTTTAAATGTTTTTGTCTGCTCTGCAGCAAACTTTAATTTTTGATAAATCTGCTCTTCTTTCCCTGGAGGAGGAAAAAACAGTAAAAACGTCTTAAAAGGAAATATTGTAACACATAGATAATAATTTATTTCGTATTACAAAGCAATCTTACCAGCATGTGGGAAAATATGTAATCCTGGAGATGTTCCCACAAAGGTGTAATCACTAGAGTTTATGTAATTTGTTAAATCTATTATTCTTTCCAATGTAACAGACGCCATACCATGATCACTTAAGTGAATTACATTTAGATCTGTCAAACCATAATGATCTATTTTGTTATGGAGATATCTTGTAATATTGTCCAGTCTCTGTAAAACTTCATTAAATTCTGCACTATTAATTCCTATAGCGTGACCGTGGTAATCTGGATCCTCAATATATAGTATCCCAAAATTTATTGGGTTGGTGGGATGTACAAACCACGATATCAACATATCAATTCTATCTTCAAATGAGATTGTATCATTGAATTGCTAAAAAATATATATTATATATATATGCAACATATAAATACATAGTTGATATAATCCAATACAATAAATCTTAGGGTATATAAAATTATATCATTTAATAATATCCACTCACTTGTGCAAAGGTAGGCTTTATACCTTGATACTCATATATAGAACCTGGCCACATCATTGTACCACTATGCCTGCCTTTACCACTTTTTTCATTGATAGTCTAAATCATATAAATTATACAATCGATAAAGTCTAAATTTTGTATGAGACATAATTTACAAGACAAAGTATAATATTGACAATTATTGCTGTACATACCCAAATAGGGAGAATACTGTTGTCGTAGTGAAATAATTTATATGAATACTTCGTGACATTATTGGTGGTATAATCATAAAACTCATTATCTATGACCCCATGTGTTTCTGCATAAAATCCTGTTGCCATTGTATGATGATTGGGGAATGTTTTGGTAACAAAGATATTCATCATATAATCCGCATGAGTGCCTGCTGCTTTTAATTGGCTCATGAACGGTGTCAAGTTTCTCTCGAAGTAGTCGTATCTGCAGAAAAAAAGAAGGAAAAGTAATATAAGATGCAAGTGACATTTTAATTTTTAGACGTTTCATATATAACACATTTACCTGAATGCATCGTACGAAACAACCAATAATTTTGGATGCGGAAGATTCAACACGCCGGCTTCTACGTTGAGCAAGAAGAGAAATAACGAAACAAATAAGACTGTAGAAACCATGGTGTTGTTATTCCGACAACTCAACGCCATGTAAATGTTATCGTTCTGACATTTTTAACACGTACACGGAAATACTGTTTAAGGTTATAAATGATAATCTGATAGCTCTTTCGAGACAATTCCAGGTATACTAAATTTAGAAAAAAAATAATGCGTGTGACCACTTCCACTTATCCACAGGACTCGTCCTGACAAGCCCCTGATATAACGATTGGATAATCCGAATTAACATTGGACTATGTGTATATATATATTATTGAAAAATAGAAAATTTATTCGATTTGTCGTCAAAGTTGCATTTTTTTAAATTAAAAGTTTTTCTGATCTCTGCCATTGAGTTATACTATTTGGAAATAATTCGTCTAATCCGTTATTGAGTTACTCTACTAGAGAATGTAAATCTGGCTGATTTACCGTCGAATCATACTATACTCTTCTACGAATCGTACGCGATTCTTCAATGGGCGCGTTCGTATCGTAATGCAGGATTCACACCGTGTCCGATGTCCGACGTACGACGTTTGATATCCAATAGGAGGATAGCTTTCTAATAGAATTCAATTCTCCACTGGAAAGCTATTCTTTTATTGGCCAAAACTAAGCGTATTTCGAGATGTGCGTGAGGAAACGAAGATTAATAGCGTGTTCGACTGGCCCTGGGTTAATCGCTCCGAGAGCGATTAATGACGTCATAAGTCTCTACTAGCCAATCACAAAGCTTATAAGTACTTGTTCGACCAATAAACGTAGGCTGAATAATCCAGAGTGAGTTAACCTAGAGTAGAGATGCACGATTCTTAATCGATTCGATTCTTTCCCTAACAAATTTAGGGAAAAAGTGTTGTTCGTGTTGCTTGCATGTTTCATACTTTTTGCTTTTAAAAAGAAATGGACGCCTAATCAGACGCTTGGAAGAAACAATCGAGTTAGTTGTCTCGTTTTTGCTTCTTCGAAACATTCCAATATACTTCTGTCTAGTTTTAAATACGAAAAGTACGAAGAGTGCAAACAACACGAATAAACCTATTTTTGGGGAAAAAATCGAATCGATTCAGAATCGGGCATCTTTAACCCAGAGCCAGTCAAACATGCTATAAGATAAAACTTAAAGCGCGTTTCCACTTAGCGCGTCACGTGTCGCGTCGTCCAAGTTAAGCCAATCAAATCGTCCCATTTTATTGCGTAACTTTACGCCGAATAAAATGGGACGATTTGATTAGCTTAACTCGGACGACGCGACGCGTGACGCGCTAAGTGGGAACTCTGCCGTAGGATGGAGTCCCATGGCATGCATTTTTCGCGTACGCGTAAGCGCGTAACCAATAAATTGCGACATATATTATTTCTATTGGAACTCCTAAAAGAATAGAAATATGTGATTGGTTACGCGGTTACGCGTTACGCGAAAATATGTGTCATGGGACTCCATCTTTAGTGTCATTTTTATAGTCTTTTGGAATAAATAAATTTATAATAATATCCTGATTGGTTCTTCAGCTTAAGTTTACGTATTATGGCTACGGTTACGAGCATTTGTGTGTGAAGGCTTATGGCTTCTGCACACAGGACGTGGTAATGCTTGCTGCGCGGCGGAAGTCATAAGTTTTCAGTTAGTAGTATATAGAAGTCTGTGATCCCGGCATGTCCGAAAGGACTCTATGGCCGGAATTCATAGTCGAATCTTATTTCAAGACCGTCTTAAGTAATGTCTTAAGATGCGAATACTGCTCTGTGATTGGTTCATGACATCTTAAGATGGTACTTAAAATGATCTTAAATATAAGATCGGATTATGAATACCGGCCTATGAATAATCGATTCTCGATTCAGTACAGAAAAGAATCGATTTTCGATTAATCGACTATCCAAAGAATTGCAGAAAATAATTGAAGCATCGTCAAAAAAGAATCGATTCTTGAATCAGAAATCAGCATCCCTATACTGATCAGAGGTATTATTAGGCCTGTTCTTTGTAGTTGCACTGCTGAACTGGTGCAATATATTGAAGTGAAACAAATATACGTTTTCTCACTCTAACTTATTGCACTAGTTCAGTAGTGCAGCTACAAAGAACAGGCCTATTCCGTTCCCGTATACCGACAGTTATCGCATCGTAGGCGTCGTTGCGCAGCTTTTTTATACCGTGGAAAAACTGCGCAACAACACCTACTGATCCGATATCTATCGGAACCACAGTAACGGAATAGCAGTCCAGAAGGGCATTCACATTCACATTTGTGCATTCGTGCTGTCAGTGTTACCAGTGGATCTTAGGACGCTGCTTTAATTTTTTAAGTATAGTGAAGTAAATTTCAACACAAACATAACATTAATTACTATCTACAATGGGCCTATTGTAGGCGGAGTAACAAGCGACACGTATACGTTATTCCGCCTCGAAATCAGCTGATTATTCATCGTTGCTAAGAGGTAAGCCATTTCTTTTACACACAAAGCCTGTTCTACTGCTTCTCGTGAGCTTATTCGTTGATACATTTTAATTAATTATGGGATAAATATTGAGAAAGTTTCAAAATGGTATATAACTTTTATGATTATTTTTACTCGTTCTACTCGTACACGGCGGTTGCTCGATCAGTTACCGGATACCCTGTATATATATATATATATATATATATATATATA
>NW_022639489.1:2267956-2294079 GCF_010583005.1 Odontomachus brunneus | reverse complement strand
TATATATATATATATATATATATATATATATATATATATATATATATATATATATATATATTTATATTTATATTTATATTTATATTTATATTTATATATGTAGCCCTGACATGCCCCCAAAGAGCGTTCAGCAGATATCTAAACTGTTGCAATGTATCATTAAACCGTTTACAAAGCGCTGAGTTCTGCTGAACGTAGCCATTAGATGTTTACGTGTAGCAATCGGATTTCCAATCAGATTGATATAATCGCAGTAATGTAAATTGTCTAGAGAGAAAGTTCCCTAGGCTAATCGGAGGTTTGTTCTTTTCAACTGAACTAGTGCTGCACTAGAACTGTACTTGCATTAAGTAATGCATCTCAATTGCCCGCAGAACCTATCTGAGATAGGGTGTATATCAGTTGGACACGGGGCAATTGGACACAGTCCAATCACAAGTCGCTGTTCCAAGGGACCCTACAAATGTCTCTAATCACACGGTGCTGTGATTGGCTGTGTCCAAATGCACCGTGTCCAAGTGCACCGCTCCCTCTGAGATATTGTCACCTTCATTCCTTTTAATTTCTGCAATATTCATCTCTTCCATCTTCATAGATCTGTTCTTTTCACCTGAACTACTTGCACAGATACAGTAACTTTTACCCTTGCACTGCACTGCACTGCTTGCACTAGCTCCAGACTCAGTGCAAGCAGTTCAGTGAACTGTTGCACTAAGTTCTACTGCACCGTTGGAAAGAACAGTAACCTCTGACAAACTTCTACTAGAAAGAACGCACCAGTGTACACTTCTTGAATTAGTGCAAGTTCAGCTGGAAAGAACAAACCTCGGATTACCAAATCGCGTCCGTGAAGGACGGATCGGATTAACGGATGCAGAGGAACGTTGCGTACATACTTATGTCTCTTAAGAAATAAATATTAAGAAGTAAATAGAAAAGTATGTGCATTGTTATTTTCATTATAATTAACATGTATTCTTCTGCAGATGTATATAGATAAATAAAGATTTATTTCTATTTTATTGATATGTATGTATTAAAGAAATAAATACATCTTAACCTAAATGTGTTTAAATCGTTAACATACAAGTTTATTAAAATATAAAATATTTTCAGAGTTAAGGAATTATGAAAATGAATGAGAAAGGAATGTTTGAACAGAGTCAATTTGAGATATATATATATATATATATATATATATATATATATATATATATATATATATATTTAATTATTTTTATTTAATTATTTAAATGTCGAACCCTATACATAGTTTAGTCATATATAAAAATCTGTGCTTGCATGGTAAGACTTTAATACAACTTTAATACAACTGCAACTGTATGTTAGACGATCTTTTAGAATTTTGAATGATGAACTTTATGAAACTAATAAGATTGTATAAGAGTCTTAGGAGCAAACGCTACAAATAATTGCAGACTTGATTACAAGAAAGCAAAAGAGGCTACAAATAATTGCAAACCTGATTACAAGAAAACAAAAACTTCTTTAAGAAAAGATAACCATGGAAGAAACTCAAAAATATGATTTTCAAGATGCATTTATTAATATACTGGACGATGATTGCTTAATACATATTTTTCAATTTTTACCAATTGTTGACAAAATCCGTATAGAAAGAGGTAAGAAATTCAATAAATATAATTTACAGTTATTTCTATTGCCTCATATAGATATATTTCTTTATATTATCTGCTTAATGATTATATTTATACTATTATGATATATATATGATTATGATATGTTTGCACTATTTACTTAGAATGCTTTCCAGTTGCGTACACTGTGTTACACTGTGTTACACAAAACCAATTTATTGGTTGCAAATTATTTTACAAGATATTTTAGATAATATGTGACCAATAAACTGGTTTTACATGTGTGTCAAGATGTGTTAAGCAATTGAAAAGCATCCTTACTATTTTTGTAGTGTGCAAACGTTGGAGAATATTAAGTCTAGATTCTTGGTATACAATGAAGAAAATAGATACCTCATTCCTATTAGAAGGCTTTCCAACACATCATCGAATCACTGAATTTATACTGAAGAAAGTGATGAAAACGTTATCAAGAAATGGCAGATTTATAACAGAATTACATCTGTCCTGTCCAGCAACAATGTTTCCATCTGATGTAGCTCAGTTTAACAGAAAACTATTCGATATAGTCATGAAATATTGTTCCAATCTTACTAATATTAATGTTTCTATGATAACAATTAATAAAAAGGACAAACAATTATTAGGCAGATATAAAAACATAACTAGGCTTACTTTGGGAACGTTTTACAACTTAGATAAACAAGAAACATTTTTCCAAGAATATCCACAGCTCAACTATTTGCAAATACTTTCTAATTTTGACTTTGTGGGTAAGTGTTTACCATACTTGCCAGCCCAGACAATGCGCACTCTTATATTATGTGACTGCCCGAGGATTAATGAAATTACATTTTCCATGGTAAGTCTTTCTTTTTAATTTTTTTTTTTTTTGTAATGGTTGATATAAATGTGTACATAACGTTAATTATATTTCAATATAGGGATTGGCAAAACTCGAAAATTTAGAACATCTTTATATAAGTTATTTCAAATTTGGTAGAAAAACTATGGAAACTATCAGCAATTATTGCAAAAAGCTAAAAATATTACAAATTTCCAAGCGCAAGATTTGTACAACCAGCTTTCTACAAGATATGGCTGCGTTACAATTTACTAACCTTATTAACTTGCAGAAACTAAAAATGAAAAACTTTCCATTTTCACCCCAACATTTCGTTGAGATAACAATGAATTGTCAACAGATTACTTCTCTAGATATTTCTGGTAAATTATAAAACCGTATATCTTTAAATTTTTATTCAGGATTCACATCGCGTCCGACGTCCAACGTACGACGTCCGATATTCAATAAAAAAATAGCTTTCCAATGGAGAATTGAATTCTATATTAGAAAGCTGTTCTCCTATTGGATATTAGACGTCGTACGTCGGACATCGGACGCAATGTGAATCCTACATGAGTGTTCTAAATATTTCAAACGTATGATTTTTCATTCGATTTTAGGTAGCTCTTGTGATGATATTTCACTAAAAATTATTGCAACATTACCAAAATTAGAATATTTAAACATTAGTTATGTGTGTGGAATTACCGATTATGGTTTGAAAAATCTAAAGAACCTAAAAGGATTGAGATGTAAAAAATGTAGAAACATAACAGATAATGGGATATACGAAATTCTTAATTTTTCACCTCAATTACAACTACTAGATCTTACCTATTGCAGCAGGATTACAAACAATATTTACGAAGTTGCTAAAGTAATTCATGATGATAAACCTGGTAAAATGGTACTAAAAATCTATAATTTCGGAACACAAATTTTTTTAACAGATAAACATAAGGTGCATCCGACAGTACAACTAATCAATATTGTAGTGAGTTCAATTTTCCTTCTTATAGTTTAGGTATGATCGGGAATTTCTATTCAATTAGCCAGTCTTATTAAAAATATTTGAGATGCTTGATTGTGTAGAATTAAATTATTATCTTGGCTTCAGGAACAATTGCAGCAATACACACGTCAAAGAATGAGACAAAGAATTTCAAAACGCAATGTGGATTTGATATGCACTAGAGAGAACAGATAAGAATGAGAGAGGCCATCTTGGTAATTATCGGAGTCGCAACGAATTATTATTTGATAGACTTAGGGTGCTTTCCAATTGCTTAACACATCTTGACAACACGTACACAACAAGTTTACATCACATATTATCTAAAATATCTTGTAACATAATATGCAACCAATAAATTGATTTTGTGTAACACAGTGTACGCAACTGGAAAGCACCCTTACAAAAACATCTGTAACGCCGCCAAGTCCAAACAATAGCTATTACGTAAACTATCACATACTTTGTGATTTCTATTTTACCATGTAAAAGTTATTTTGCGTGTGAATCCGTAATCATAAGTTTGAAGCAGATGTTGACAGACGTTTTGCTGTAGACTTAAGTTAGCGGCTAGCACTCCATAATTATATAAGGTTTGTTCGAGTTACTTGTACTATTCACACTTTTACACCTAATGCCCGTTGCACACTAGTGCACCTCATACAACACAAATTTTCCAAAATACGTTCTGAAGATACTTTTAGGACGGAGGGATGTCATCAGAATATTTTTAGGATGTCCTTTGAAGATGTGAGTTTTCTGAAAATAGTTAATATCCAATAAGTTTATTCGCATTAATTGAACTTTTTACACTTTCACACTTAGTGCACATTAATTCTTTAGAGGTTCTAAAAATGACGTCATGATTTCCGTTCGTGTTACGAGTGTAAATGCAATTCTAATACACTTTTTACACTTGATCCCAAGCAAGAGATTAAGTGTGAAAGTGTAAAAAGTTCAATTAATACGAATTAACTTATTGGATATTAGCTATTTTCAGACAATTGACACTTTCAAAGAGCGTCCTAAGAATACTCTGATGACGTTCCTCCGCCCTGAAAATGTCTTCAGAATGTATTTTGGAAAATTTGTTTAAGGTGCACTAGTGCAACGAGCATTAGGTGTAAAAGTGTGAAAAGTATAAGCAACTCGAACAAACCTATAGTCAAAGAGATAAAGTTAATCGGAGTTGAAGAAATTGGGCATTAGTCGGACGTGACAGTGGCAAAACAAAAACAAAAAAATCTTATTCAAATGTAAACAAACAGAATAAATCAAATTATTTCAACACCAACACCTATCAAACGGATAACCACTTGTTGACGTTATCTGAAAATAAGAATACAGATCGTAATTTTAAAAATCGTAGTTCTTTTGTAAGTTTTCAGTTCATTTGCGAATGCAAATATAATACTACATGTATCATATAATTGAACTTAAAGACTAAAATGAAACGCTGAATGAAGACACAAGTGAAACTAATTTCATACAACAACTGTTAATACATACCATAGTTACAATCATATTATTTGTGTATCGTATTATATTTGTAACTTAATGAGTTTATAAATATATTTACTGGCGTAATAGTTTTCATATTTTTCAATTGTCACTAATGGAAAAAAAATGTGAGAACTATTACGTCGATGAGTATAAATATGACATCTTAGGGTGCGTTCAGATTCCCTACCCGGGTGCACTCTGTTACTAGAAACGCTATAGTATATGTCACATATACTATAGCACTTCTTGTATTAGAGTGCACCCGGGTAAGGAATCTGAACGCAGCCCTTAAAGGCCAAATCACATTAGCGATTGGCGATTGATGATTGACGATTGAAGATTGGAACTTGGCCAATTGGAACAAAGCAAGCCAAGGTTAAAGCTCGTAAGTTTGATGAGTTTGATGGGTTTGACGAGAATATAAAGAGAATTATTTTATCTTATATATTAGTACGGAAAACACGGATATTTATACAAAATCAAACTATCAAAAGCTAAATGAATTTTACCAAAATTACTAATAAAATAAAATTTAATAAATTACTATTTTAACATAAGTAATTTTATCGTAAATATTCGTCACTTTAAATCTGAGAGCTAATTTTATATCTTTATTTCTATGTTATATTTTCAAGTAGTACGACTCAACGGCATATCAAACGAACTATTATTTGCAAAAATTTAATTTAATAACAGCTCAGGAGGATTTTCAAACTAAAACTAACGACTGCCTGTTGTTCGAAGCTTGTTGTGCCGATCATGTGTCTGTAGATAATAGACATATCCAAGGCATGCACCCTACGTACTGACGTGGACGCGCCTCGACGCGCTGACCTCGGTCAGAAACGATGAGTCGTCGTGATCTGTCGCGATATCAGCAATACTGGGCAGCAGCGGGTGAAAGATCGCTGTCGCTCATTATCACGTGTCACGTGAAATTAAACACTGGCATCTGAACAGCTATATCAGTTAGATGACGGCGAGGTGCCGTGTGTTGACAGGTCATGGGGGCCTGTCTCGGCCACTGCTTTGCGAAAGTCACAGATTCCCTGCCGTACAGGTTAGAATACTGAAGGTATTTGACAGGAGAACGTCGGCTGCTAGAGCATTACTCGTGGAGAAGGGTGTCGGCTGTCACATTTTGCTGAAAAGATCGTTGATTTTATTTGTGAGCGCGTGATTGAGCAACGGGCTTGTCGATGACTCATAACCGGAGAGTGTGTGACAGTTATAATTACAGTTGTGTGTGTTTGTGTATATCATAACTATAGTATTGGTACACAGCTGTAATACATGAATGAAAAGTCATACAAAATATATAAATATATAATAAATAATTAAATATATAATTTATAATTAAATATATAATTATAACTTTATAATTAATATATAATTATTTATATTAAATATATAAATATATAATTTATAACAAATATATAATTTATGCTCTGGTAGTTCCGCGGGGTTTTCTTTAATAATAATTTATCTAAGATTTATCAGATATCTCTCTCTGAATCTCTCTTTAACAACATATGCTTATTGAAAATTCTCTGTTGTTTATTACAGATTCCATCAAAGACATACCAGAATGTCTTTCCAAGGAGAAGAACAAGTTGAGGTATATATTTAATCATATCTCTTGTGGGATAATTTATATTTTGCTAATATTAATAATTCCAGTGTTACTTTTGCTTTGTGCTTAGTTCATGGACACCGAAAGGGATGAAAGTCAAACTAAAGGATCGAAAAGGTAAGATGTATTCACTTAGATTTGTTAGTTTTAATTGTAAATAAAAATTTACAATATTAATGTTATATATTTATTTACCATGCTTACTGGATGTATATAGTTTATTGTCATTCCTCTCTTTAAAAAAACTTAAGGTAAATATCTTATGAATATGACATATATATTAGAACATATTATATCTAATATTATCATATCATTATTAGGTTTGTGCAAAAAGTTTATTGTGCTTATCAAATAAAATAGATAACAAAACTATCCAGTTTTGAAGGATTAATTATTTTCATGAATAAAATAAATAACATTGATTCTATATTTTTAAGACATCTATAATAAAAACTTTTTATTTTTGTTTTGTTACCCAAATTTCTTATGATAATTTAATAGAAAAATAGCAAACCTTTTGCACTAATCTAATAAATACATTATATATTTTATATGTCATTTACTATAATAAAAATTTGTGTTATATGTTTGTGAATTTTAGAAAAAGCACGGTATTCCAGTAACTTTGGAACTGCTGGAAGATGGAGGATGGCCACGGGGTAATAACAAATATGCCAGATTGAGTTCTAGAAATGATGTTTCTACAAGGTACATTATCGTGCAATCTTAATAATAGGGGAGAAGGTACACTGAAAGAAAAATTATATTAAAATCAAGAAATATTTCTTTGATGGGTGCCATTAACATATTTACTTAAATCTACATTCTCTTTATTTAAATCAAATATTGTTTATCTGATTTAAATAAACAATATTTGGTTTAAATAAAGAGAACGTAGATTTAAGTGAATATGTTAATGGCACCCATTAAAGAAATATTTGTTGATTTTAATATAATTTTTCTTTCAGTGTAGGAATATGTGTATTATAGGGAATATGGTTTTTTATTTTAAACGAAAAATCCAATATTAAAAACAATAATTGCATCAATAATCAGAAATGTTAACAGATATATTTTTTTATAATGTATCCATATTCATTAGAAAAAGAAAAAGTTTAAAGTGCACAAATTTCTTTTAGCATGATGTAAGAAATGAAGTCTTAGAAAATAGTATGATTCTATGAAACAGACATGAAAATGAAAAATTTTCTTAATTTATCATCATTTTCACACCTGTGTATAAGACATGGTAATATGGAACACTTTGTCCCATATTATCATCCATCGCTATTTTCTAAACGAAAATCTCGAAGTAGAAAAAAATATTTCCAAACTAATTCTCTCTGTGATTTGGAAGTTTAATCTTATTACTAATCGACACATAATAATTAATATGTTATATTTATCTATTAAGACAGCAAACATTTTTTTTATCTTTGTGAAAAGTCTAAACAGGAAGTAGGCAAAGCGACTTTTCTTAATATTGCAAATAACATACCACTGGTATTAGACTCAGATGTTCATAATGATGGGAACGAAAGGAGTCTAATGTTTATGCTTATCTCAGTCTGACAGGTTGCAGTAATTGTTGAGAAAAAATCAGCCTTGTTTCTTATTATCACCTTCTCCTCTATATCTGAAACGATTATTCGTCTTACAAGAAATAAGAGATTATACAAATTAATTAGTTCGGGCCTGGATACATCGCTTCAAGTTCTCGACGCAAGAACTTTAATAAGACAACAAACGTGTGTTTCCTCCACTCCGGGATCGTCGTTGGACCTTGAGTGGGAACACGAAGGTAATCCACTATTATTCAATCTCCTACAATCTTGCAATATATTAATGTACCATATGTTCGCATATAGGAATGCCTTTACCGATCGTGGAGGATGAAAAGGGTGACACTGAGGGCTCTTCGTCGCAAACGTCAGTTAACAATAGTCAACCCTCCAGTCTGACAGCGTCTCCTTGGTCTCGTGTTTCGAGCCCGAACAGCTTGGAATGGGATCCGGTCGAACCAGACATGGTATGTGTTGATATGGATACCGAGCAGCTTCTAACTGAGATAGAACGATTGACAGACAGAGCGCTGAAAGAGACGGGCGAATGGAGTAGCGCTAACACTAGCTGATAAACGATCCAAATTGTGATTAATCGAATTGTTTGTATTTTTGTATCGTAAAGATTCTCGTGGGGCACGGAGTGCTCTGTACTTTTGACAAGCAAAGGAATAACCGTGTTGTTTCGATATCACACGAATTCTTGAAACAATATAACGACACGTTTATATCGTTTCAAAAACGTATGTTGTACAACTTAGAATGTTGAGCACAGAGATTGGACAAATACCTATGTTGCAATGTACCTTGTAATAATCTTTAATAAGAAACGAATTCCTATGCCAAACGCTTTATCGAATTTGCAAGATAAATATTTTGACGATACTTGCATATGTACGAGAAATTTATCATATATAAATAAAAAATGTATTTCCTGTTTCTAAATTTAAGGTAATTTTAAATTAAAATATTCGGCTCGCTTAAATGGGATTGCATTTATCGTGGACTTCAGTGGTTTTTAAATTTTGCTTATCTACAGCTTCCGTTTGACAATAATTTATTTCGTAAAAAATAAAGATGTAAAAAATACATGACGTCGTGTCGTATGATTGGTAAGTTTTTGGTACGTTGAGAGCATATTCTGTCTTATAATGTTATTATTTTCAAGTAATTTCCAAGCTATTCTAGAGAGATATTAGATGAATTTAAAAGATCATAAACAGAGTTTGAAGTTTACATAAAACGACAGATCAAATAATTAAGAAAATACGAAAAATAGCAAATGTACAAAACTGTTTTGAATAGCAGAGAATTGTTTTATTGTAGTGGAGTGCACACGAAAATATCTGAAGCAATTACGATATAAACGATACGTGTAGGATGCCTTAATGTAGATAATAAAAAGATTACGAAATTTTCTATAGCTGCGGATATGTTACCTACATTTTATATAATGCATTTTAATAGATTTCCGTTATATATTGCTGTACACGACCTAAATGTGACATACACACATATACACACAAGTTAAAAAAATGCGTTCATGTTTTCTTTCTTTTTTTTTTATATTCGTATGTTTAGAAGTAAGCATTGTCGGAGAGATGTGTCATATCAATTTAAAAGGAGATTGTAGGTCGATGAATGTAAACGCGAATGTGTGGAATTGAAGATCATCATTACATTTGGACTGTAATAAGTGTTAAGAGGTAATATGTTTATATGCTTTAATAAATAGTTACTTTATTATATATTTCTATGTACATACAAAAACTGAATTTAGCCTAAATCCTGTTCTAAATCCTCTCCTTAAGCGACTATATCATACATCGAGTTTTATTACACTGGCTATACACGTGTGTAAAGTGTACGAAAGTTACAAAGTTACTCGTATGTGTTTGTTAGGAAACAGTGTTGTTTAAAGATATCCCTTTTTTAAATGTAACTTACTGGGAGAAATAATAGCAATCATTTAGGCAGCTCAGAGAGAATATCTTTAAAAACAATTGTTATAAAAATTATTAAATTTTATTATATTATTAACTTAGCTTATCTACGCACTATTAAAATTTTAAATTATTTAGTATCGAGTGAAATAATATGTATATTTTGCTTACATTTAGAAAATTTCTCATTAATACATCAAGAAAAATAAACTAGTATAAATATATATATATATACTAGTGTGACATATATATATATATATATATGTGTGTGTATATATATAGTAAATTATTTAATATATATATTATATATATATATATATATATATATATATATATATAAAATTGTATATATAATATATATAAATTGTAAATTTAATTACAATTAAATTTACAATTTTAATATATAGACAGATATAATTAAAATTATACTGAAATTGTAATTATTTAATACATTGACAATTTATTAAATTGACTAAACAAAAGAATTCAATCACTTATTTTACAATGACGAAATAAATTTTTGAACATTTACGAGATACAAGTGCGGTTTATAGGAACAAGGTGGACATATATATATATACTAACATATATTAATACTTATTGACTTATATGTATTACATTTTTATGAAAACCGGATAGTCTGCAATATATTACATATACGTGCATTGTTTGTAATATGAATCAAATTGTTTTTTGTAAGCTTAGAAACGATATCCACAAAACGTGTATAAAATTTACTTCGTTTCAATAGCACCACATTCGCGCGCGTGGCATATATGAGTATGTATATACATACGCAGTGTACATGTATATATATACATACGAATAAATTAAACAAGAAACAGTCGTCGTAGTATCAGGAGAATAATCGCTGATACTAAACTGGCAATAAGAATACTCCAAAATAAATCGTTCGAAGAGGACATTGTCTCTACGGGGTTTAAAATAATATCTGGTTGCTGCCGGTCTACGTTATCCGTGTTCGTTTCCACATTACGGTGTCGTATTTCGTTCTCGGATACACCTTCCCCGTTATTATCCATAAATAATGTGTCTGACGTGGGTGAGTCATCGGCCTGTAATAATTTCTTTCGTAAACACTTGACTGTTAAGTTTTCGCGCATGCTCGCTAAAATTGTTCGCAGACTTTTTCAATCGTGCGACAACTAAGTTTAGAAACGGAATTTGCAGAATTACTGATAGGAAACAGTTATCAGTCGCTTACCTTCAGAGCGATAGTTTTCAACATGTTTTGTTCTTCCTCAGTGATAGGCTTCTTCACAGAGTTCTTGGATAACAAGTTCACAACTTTACCACATGTCTCGCATTGCCAGTTCTGTGATCTGTGATAGGAAGATTTGTTAGAAAAATACATATAACATCCTTTTTGTAATATTAATATTATAAAAATTAAAATAATCGCAATATATGATAATATAAATTATTATATAAGTTACATGAATTATATTAATTGTAAATAAAAAACATTATTACTTTTTTGCAAGCTTTTGTCGCTCTTCGGTGCTGTAGTCTAATGCGCCTATAGTGCCACTTCCTGGTGTAGGCATAAAGGCGATCAAAGCTAGCAATGCAGTCCTGATACTCCAGGATGGCTGCCACGTTTCGGGATGGTGACCAGAAATACTCAGGCAGATTTTCTTATTTATCTCAAAACGTCCATTTGGCTACATCAAGGGAATATATCCAGCCATTATGATATAAAGTAGTAAGCACGTGTTGCTTAAATACTATCCAGTATTTTAGAAGTCGATTCTTGAAGTCGCATTTTATGAAAAGAAGTTCATATAAACATATGGTATCAAGGACTTTTTCTCAGCAATACAATGTGATGGAAAGTTTTATATTGAAACACAACTATCTCCCAAATTAATAGCTTTATCGAAATCTATATCAACAATATTTTTTTTATAGATAATTAATATGTTAATAAGAGTCTAAAAAAATATATGATTCCATTCACTGGCATACAAATTCAGAACAATGCATTATCTAAATCCCTTTTCTACGTAATTGAATTCTTACAAAACAGTATTATAGGTAAAAAAATGAAGATAATATTCTGCTTAAGTTTATGAGCTATTAAGAAGAAAACAATAATTTTATAGAACTCTGTGTCCCTGAAATGAGGATTTTTAGATTTTATGTTCATATGAACTTTTCTCTATAAAATGACCTGAAAAATCAATTCTTAAAATATTGAACAGTACTTAAGAAATATACATATATATATATGCACTCATTGAAATTCAGACATATTTTATCTTAGACATAGGCTCACCGTTAACAGAATGATATTCGGTGGCTTCATAGGATATTCTGGTGGTAGCAAGATCCTTCCATGATAAACACCACCTTCAAAGTCTGTAGATGGTGGCCCTTGTACTGTGAAATGCCATTCGAACAAGTTATCCTCCAGGGGATACGCACAGTACTCTTCAGTGGCTTCGTGCAGCTCTTGTGCCTCCCTCATTAATCGCTTCACCGCTGTATGGTATAGAATACATAATGAATTTTTACAGTGCTTAAAATTTACACTCACTGTGATATGAGCACGTGAACTGAAATATTCTTTTGTCAAAGCAAAAATGCATCAGACTTACTTTGCAAAACAGATATAAGGAAAAAAACATGTACTAATTCTGGACATTCTCATTGTTTTTGGTCTTTAAGCGCGAATATTTCAATGTAGAACATATGTACATATATTCAACATATGTACATATATTTTAAATTTTAAATATTCCAAAGTCCTAAATTAAATTCTAAAGTTTAAATATTCGTGTTTAAAGACCGAAATAATAAGAATGTGCAGAGTTAGATATCAGTGTTATCAGTATTATATTGGTATGTTACGCTTACTGTTGCAGATATAATACATAATACGTACCACCACTTTATCTAGTCGCGTCACTGACGCAACGGAGAGATAAAACGGCGGAGAATATCAGCGACTATTGCAAACCCGACTGATCGTGTACTGTTATACAGCAGCTACCTGGACGCGTTAAAGCCGCGAGACGTCGTGTCTCGACGGGTCAAAACAAAGCACCGGCGCAAATTCGCGTGTCAACGTAGCCTCGACGACACTTACCTGGGCTCTTCGCGTTGTACTTCCCCTCGAATGACATCTTCGGCGCCGACTCGTCCGCTCTCTAGCTTCCCGACTAACCGTCTGACAGCTCGTTGTCCACCCGTCAGTCTCTTTAGCCGAGGTTAAAAATCGTGCAAATAGAAATACGAATAAAACGCTGCGTGAGACTCTCACTCACTCCCTCTTTCTCTCGTTTGCTCCCCTTTCGCTATTTTTCTCTCGTTCTCCACAAATGTAGCGGGTTCGTTACACACGTCTCGCTCACATATTTGTTATCACACGCTTCTCGCCGATCCCCGAGCGTTTTCCCCGTCGTGCGAACCCAGACGTGGCTCGATCGCGCGGCCGCCGCGTCGCAAAATGTGACGTGAACTCGCCGCGGATTCGCTCGCGCCGTCTCTATTTATCGCCGCCCATCCTGCACTGAAGTTGCCCCGCGACCACGTCACGCAGCGGTGGTTGCATATTGCCAGCGAGGAATCGAATCGAATCGAGTATTTCGAATTCAGCAGCAGCAATGCGTAAAGTCCCACCGTCCACACGCTCGTCCCTTTCCGGGATCATCGTCCTAAACATGACGCGGCGAAGGGAGCCTGGCGTCGGCCGGCGTCGGCGCGCTTCGTCCTCCGCGCCCGTTTGTGCGAAATTCGAATCGGATCGAAATTACCGGCTTCGGCCTCGAGCGTTTCGTGGAGCCGCGCTTCCTGTCCTTCTCGTTGCCACGTTTTCCCCGATAACCCCGTGCTACCGACGAGATACTATAAAAGACCGTCGGCCTTACGGCCCCTTTAGCGACCCCGAGAAATCTGACCGTATATTTTTATATTTTACTTTTTTCTTATATCCTATGTTCTTAGTGTTATCTTACTTACATCGTCTTGTCTCTTTCTGTCAATACGATTTCGGCACAATACTCCGTCCAGTATTATATGTCGATGATGTACTCTTACGAAAAAAATACGAAAAAATCCTCAATTTTGGGTGTAAACACCCAAAAACTGGGGATAAACACTTAAATTTGAGTGTTAACACCCAAAATTGAGGGTTTTTTTCGTATTTTTTTCGTAAGGATAGTCACACGGATAAACAGAAGCGTCTTTGTGTGAAAAATAGTCGATATTGTCATCGTTCTTCAATTACTTCCGAGTCCCTCCGGGTCTTTTGGCCGGGTCGAAAATTTACCCAGGGCTGACAGTCTTTAATAATATCTCGTCAGTGTCCGTGCTTTCGCAGATGTGAGTTTTTCTTGCGTTCTTTTATTTTCCGTTTACAAGCGGCTGCTCCGCGCTTTGAACGCTTCGCCGTTACTTCGCGAATGACTCTTCGTCTTTAACTTAGAATCGCGGGAACAGCTTGGCGCTGCATCTCCCGGAGTATTCGGGATTCAAATGTAATACTTTTTACGACGCTAATAATAGTAAGGTACAAAGTCGATTATGAAGACAAGCGTCATAAAAAGTCTCGAATAATTTGCATTGTTTTGATCAAATAAATATTAAACAACAAACGTCTATATTTATGATAATTAATTAATTGTTCCCATTTAGAAGACTATTTTAAATTTAAAAAATTGTTTTGCACACATTCACCCCGTGCTTGGCTCTTATAGGCCCTATTTTATTTTGATTTTTAATCTCAAAGCCTTTTAACATGTTTTCTTTTTAACAGTAACATTACGCCAATGTTATAATTTCCCACTGAACATTACTGTTATAATATATGTTATATTACATTTGTATTATTGAGTGAAAAATCATAACATTGACGTGGTTTCAGTAAATAGTCCAATTAACAATAATGTTATGTTACATCAATTTATTGATGATTTCTCGCTCAAAAACTGTTATATACATCTATTATGTTACAGTTACATTGCTGAATGAGAGATTAGAACATTGATGTGATGTTATTGTTTATTGGTGTTTACTGGGTAAAGAATTCGCGTGTTTACCCGAACTGACAGTATTATATCAATATTATAATTTCCCACTCAACACACCGTAACCTGTTCCATACAACATATGTTACATTGCACTAACATTGTTGAGTTGGAAATTATAATATTAATTATATAATGGTACTGTTGATTAGTGTTTATTGGGTGAAGAATTTCGCGTGTTTTTCACTCAGTAAACATCAAGTAACATCAACTAATATCACACATTAATATTTTAACTTCTTACTCAACAT
The DNA here is from genome assembly GCF_010583005.1 of Odontomachus brunneus. Lineage (NCBI taxonomy): Eukaryota > Metazoa > Arthropoda > Insecta > Hymenoptera > Formicidae > Odontomachus > Odontomachus brunneus. The sequence goes on along the minus strand of NW_022639489.1, from coordinate 2,278,658 downwards.
TGTATATTACATACAATATATGTTGTATTGCACTTATATTATTAAATGAGAAATTATAATATTGATGTAATGTTACTGTCAGTTGATGTACAAACAGCACGAAAGCAGATCCTGAATATTATTCTGAATATGTCTAGAATATCCTAGGAATATCCTGAGAGCTTTAAAATGTCTTGAATAAAGTAAAAGTATGTCCAAACACGTACCTGATTACTATTATTTTAGCCTTAAAAAATACGAATATTTAAACTTTAACATAGGAATATCCTAGGAATATTCAGCTTTAAAATATCTTGAACATTAATCTATAACCATACTAGATAGAGCACACTTGCCTGTCACACTTCCTCCATGGTACTCAACGGGCAGAAAGAGATAGTTAAATGAACATCGTTGTCTCTTTAGTGTGAACAATGCGCGACTGTTACAGTTGGTTAGATAAGAATAGCGGTATCTATTTAACTATTTCTCTCACACAGTTCTGCCCGCTCGAAAACAAAGGAGTGTTATCCAGTACTCTATCCAGTATGATTATAAATCAATGGTCTTGAATAAAGTAAAAGTATCTGTGCCCAAACACGCACTTGATCCCAGACATTGCTATTATTTTAATCTTTAAAAAAATATGGATATTTAAACTTTAACATAAAAAAAATACACACACACACACACATATATATATATATACATATTTATATTCTAGGTTGAAATTTTAAATTTTAAGTATTTAAAGACCAAAACAATAAGAATGTCTAGGATTAATTTTGAGAATTGCTACTTCTACCTTGTTCACGATAATTTCAGGATACTTTGTGCTGCGTGCTTATTGGATAAATCAGCCCGTGTTATTCGCGCAAGCATAAATCGAATGTATGATGAATTTATTGTATTCTTTAACATGCATTCTTCGACATACATCCGATACGGTACATGCAAATATTCTCTGTTATCAGTTTCGTTAACATGGCCTTTTAAATAGATGTATTTTATCTTATCGAGCTGGGGACTTTAATATATTTGCTTTGCGTTTAAGTTCTATTTAAATACGTTTTATCTTTTGAACCTATACGTGTAAGAACCACATTAGACGAAGATACGTTTTTTGAGCGATTGACTTCGTATTTGTTTTCAATCGCAGCTATTAAGCGGTGAATATTTTGCAATGTTTGCGACACACTCGCCAAGTCATTGAACGCTCGGAGGAAGTGTTCGTGGTTGAAACATCAATATGCGATACGAGAGATCGTGGAAATTATAGACTTTATTTTTAGAATATTCTGAATATCATAAAACAACGTAAACATTCACAACGGATGGGAATAGGGTGTTATTTATAATAGTAATAATAATGTCATTATGTTTTACCGTAATAATTAATCGTTACGAATATATCGTCATGACATATTTATAATTATGTATAAGTAAGATTTCCTTTTATTTATTTTAATAATTACTCATCGTATCTCTTCACACGACAATGATAATTATAATAGTGAAGACGATATCAATAATGATAAGAACCGTGTAACGTTAACCATAATAATGATAATAATAATAGTACCGATGCGTCTATATACGTGTGTGTGTGTATGTATTATGTCTGTTTGTTTCTTATGTGTGCGTGCATGCGTGTGTGTGTTTCTGTTTGTGTGCGTGTCATCTGTTTATGTATATATAAACAAATATAATATATATGCTTATTTTCTTAAGAAGGGGGATAGAGTCACAATGGCGCTAAACAATGTATGCAATGCAGCTCGCTTTGTCGTTTTCCTCGATCAGAGAGAGTCTCACTTCTATAAAGTCGTATTTAGCCAAAGATCTTAGGAGTAAGTCTCGTAATAGTAAGTAGATAATAGTAAACGCACGTATATATGTACAGTTCTTTTCTCGTGTATGTGTGTGTGTGTGTGTGTGTGTGTGCGCGTGTGAATGTGTACACGTGTGTTTTTCCTTCTTCCTTTTATTGATCGTTGAATATCATTCGTCGAATTCCGCGAATACATAAGTGAGTTCTATTATGAGTGTCTCGCATAAAACGATGACTTTAATTCGCCCGATGAATGCGCCTCGGATGTTATCTTCGAGTTCTTCCTTTTCCGTAATATAGAATGAGTGTCGAGTCAGCACTAAGATACGCACGAAATGCACGTTTTCGGGAAACAAAACTTCGAATTTCACGGGTTCGCCAGTGGCACTTAGTTATCGCTTCGCGATTAAATAGGGAGAGCAACGATAACGCACGCAACCTGCTCGATACGGATAGGACTCTCTTCGGTCGACTTCGCGAACGTCGCTCGAGGTTTCTCGACGTGCTCCTTACGTACTTACTAAAGAAATATCTTTGTCCGCGTTACAAGAGAGAGACGGTAACGCAGGAAGATATTCGGAAATCCATTACGAGTAAAGAGACTGACATCACCCGATCCCAATCAAGCTAACCGACAATTAACTCAGCTCGCAGATTGCCAACAAGAAAATAAAACACAGTTTCATATTTTGTTATTAAAACGAGGAAGAAAATCTTTTCTTTTGTCTCTATAATTTATATTAATAAGGTTTTTTAATTGCTTGTGATGCTGAAATATTAATTGTTACAAGAAAATATAGAATAGAACGAGTAAAAAATCTCTTGTCTTCTCTCTTTATAATTAACAGAATCTTAATTATTCAAGATATTAATTGTTGATTCAAGATATTAGTTGCTGATATTAATTGTCAAACAAGTTAAGACAATAAAAAATAGAATACAGTTTATTATTAAAATAAGGAAGAAAATTTTCTTTTCTTTTACAATTTATACTAATAAAGTTTCTTAATTGCTCAAAATATTAATTGTTATTAATCGAATATGAATTGACAGTTTGTTATTAAAACGAGAAAGAAAATTCTCTTTTTTATCTCTATAATTTATATTAATCTCTTAATTGTTTAAAATATTAATTGTTATCAACCAAGTATAAGTTGGAAGATTGCCAATAGAACGAGTAAGAAAAATCCCTTGTTTTCTCTCTTTATAATTTATATTAACAAAATTTTAATTACTCAAAATATTAATTGTTATCAGTCAAATATAAGTTGAGAAATAACTAATAAAAAATAGAATATAGTTTGTCGATTAGAACGAGTAAAAAAATGTTCTTGTTTTCTCTCTTTATAATTCATATTAATAAAATATCAATTGCTCAAGTATTAAGTGTCATCAATCAAGCATCAGTTGCTCCATTTCGTCAACACACAGAATTATTTATCGTTTGGTCATTACTGAGCGACAAATTACATAGCGGTTTTAGTTGCACAACCATCGTAGCTATGGCTAGAAACTGTCGTTGGCAATTCCGCTGGTTAACCGTCGATTGGTTTACTCAGAGTTTGGTGAGTCGCCCTAATTGCTTCAAGGAAAAGCACATTGTATCATTTTCTTCGGCAAATGTACCCCCTTTCCTCGGAGGTGTCCCTCTTTGAAAGTCGATCGCGTTTGCACGTCAATTAGCTTCAATTTGTCGAACGGCCTATCGTTTCTCGCGCTCATTTCCGAAAAGATTTACACGTCACATCCATCGGGCGATGCTCGCGCGAAAGGAACGAGAGAAACCAAAACTACGACACCCTTTTTTCGTCTTTTTCCTCAAAAAGTAGTTAAAGTCGCACTCCTACGCGTGCGTGTGTACGTGTGCATATGTGTTGTGTGTTTGTTCTGTGTATACGTGTGTTCCTCTTTCTCTCGCAGCCCATCGCTCTGGGCGGCGCACTCCACGTGTGTAACGCGCGCAATTCGGGAATTATTTATTTTATGTAAAACGCCAAACACGATGCTGGCAGAGCGTAGAAAATAGATCTAATTAAACGACACGCTATATAGGTACAGTTATTAAATAGGGAAATGTGACCACGCCGTGCTTGAAGACCTTGCCGTCAAATAATCGAGGAGCGAAAGTAAAACGACACTCACGAGAGAGAGACACACACGGGTATGTATCTTATTATCGAGCTTTCGTTTGTCTCGATCGAACAGGACACGCGCAACCGAAGCGTTAGCCAGAAAACGATGCTTGTGATCGAAGAAGATTTTTTGGATTTAGCGATTATTACGTTAACGCGACGACGTGTTAATGTTTACCCCCACACAAAAAGAAAGTCCGATCTTTTCGTTCTCTCGACTTTTCTGTTTGTCTGTTTCTCCACGGGACACGTTTCTCTCAGTCGTCGCGCTCGAGTGAGAGAAGAGCATAAACACCATTTATCCTCCGCGCAACTCATTAGCAAAAACGATCGGTGCAAGTGATATGCAGGCGAACGTTACACACCTTAATGAAACGAGCGGGCCTATACGACGTGTCCACACGGTCGAACGGTCACCGTTGCACCGTTGCTGTCGGTCGGCGCGGCCGAATTTCTCGGCATTTCTATACGGAGGAAACAAACCGTGTGATGAAAATCGCAACTAAATCTTCTCTGATCTCGGCGATCATACGGAATCGCGACCGAAATCTATGCATTTGTTCAAGAATATTGACTTTCCACTAAAAAGAAATTATTGCAATCTCTTGAGTATTTCTTACATCGTATATGGATCGTCAGATTTGCGATTTCCACAGCAATTTGTACTACACAATTTCGGCCTTACAAAAAACAACGCGTGGAAAGAAGGATAAATTCAACGCAACTCTCATCACGATATTCCCTCCGTGTGCGCCAAATCTGACAACTGGTCCAGAGAACCGACTCGGCGGCGAGAGTATAAAGTAATCGAGCCGTGATCGAGAGGCAAGACCTAACCCTGTGCTGCCGTTTCTTTCCGTGTCGAAAAGCAGGCAGACTCGCCGATTCGCACCCCGGTGCAAGTGTGACCGCCCTCGCCCGCACACACGATCCTCACACACGCCCCTTTTTGTTAACATTCGATATGTACACGTTAGTGGCGATTAGAGCTAGCCGCTCGCAAGCCGTCATTAACAAGCAGCCGATGACATTTAACGATAAATGTTACAAAACAATCGTTATATAACAGTACGATAATATACTATATAGATATATATACATACGCACAAGCGGGCATGTGTATGTACATACATATACACGTATTCTCTCACTGCCCTTAGCGATAGTACACGATAATAATCAGTCGTAACAGGTACATAAAATTGTTTTCTCGGTGAACTCGAGATCGGTCGCGCTCGATGCGACTCCCGCATCGGAGTCTCCGAATCCGTTCTTTCTTTCTTACATTCCTTCCTTCTCTTTTTTGCGTATCTTTTCTCTCTCTTTTCTCTTTTACTATGTTTTCTTTACTCTGTTTCGTTTCTCTGTTTCGTTTCGTTTCTCGGGTTAATCGCTGCTGTTAAGAGAGATGGGGGAGCGAAACGATTCTGGAGAGTATACACGCGTGAGAAGCTCGTCAACGAGGACACGACGCGTTCCGACTGATTCAAATCCAAGAGTGTTGTTCTCAAACACATACGCAAAAAAAGCACATTCTTGCTTGGAAAATATCCTTATTTTTGATGCGTTCATTCTCAAATGAGATCACGTAGCGCTGAACCAAGATAAATTGTTTGCAAGAATGAGTTTTGTATGACTTAACGAAGAAAGACCTGTACTCTCTTGTTATTCAGAAATAATTTGCGCCAATGGAAAGCACAAAATATTGTACTGAGGATGTGATGTCTTTAAATGTGTGTTATGCCTCAGATGCCCCTCTCAGGTTCTCTATTCACTTAAAACTAATACAATGAAATTAATAATCATTGTTTCAAATATAAGCAACAATATAAAATTTTGTTAGGAGAATTCTAAAGTCTTTAATTTCAATAATGCCACAATTCGATTTGATTTGAATATTACAACAGTCTCATAAGAAGTACAATATGAGTATTTTGACGATAATGTTATTCCTTCTTCCGACATTTAAAAATATCATATTCTCAATCCAATATTTCGTGCTTTTTATTCATGAACATTATTTTTGATCAATCAGAACACAGGTTTCTCTTCGTTAAAAATCGTATAGAATCTATTCTTGCAAGTAACTTGTCTTCGTTTAACGCTATGTGTAATCTCATATTTGAAGATTAACATATTAAAAATAAAGATATTCTTCAGGCATGAAGCTCTTTCTTCCGTGTGAACGTGTAATTTGGTTGAGGCTCTTTTAACACGTTTCTGACGGTTTTAAATCCGGCCATTTAACGCGTTTAAGACGCGTAAATTATAATTCAGTACGTTTACAAACGTTTCTAAATGGCGCGATTTAAAACGGCGAGAAACGCGCGAGAAGAAAGAGATTCGCTCAGCCAAAATAACAAACTTGGATTTACAGTGAACGAACGGGTGGTCTGCGTCAGCAGCGACGTTGTGTTTCCAAATGAGCGGACTGCGCCCGTGTCCGTGTTGCGTTGATGGAGCATGCCGTTAGGTCGTTCTACGCAGGACAAATGATCGAAACGAGGTAACGCGCGGTCATACGGCTGCCGTACTCGAAATAATAATCCGTCCGGCCGCGACGTACATCCGCGAGCTTACATACGCTACGGAAACGGAGAAAGCGCGAGAGAAGAAGCGAATCTCTTGGCCGAGCCGCGAGAAGAGTTACCGAGGAAGACCTTCTCCTCGAAAGGAAAGAGACGAGGGCGGACGTGCGATCGATTTTTTTCCCGGGGATCCGCGAATATATTTTCCTCGCGGAGCAGAGAGGCGAAAAATGGCTGGGTATGCATTGTCTCGAGAAATTAAAACCTCATAATTAATGTCTTATTTGCTCATTAGTAATATATGCTCATAAGCGAGCATTTTAATTGGAAAACCGGGACGATTTCCTGAAAGGTCATACATGAATACTGACGCAGTATGCCGAAATCCAATTTTCCTAAAGTGTACAATTATTATTCCGGGGGGAGGAATCGTGTTTGTAGTGGCTAAATATTAAGTTGATACAAAAGTTGGGTGCGTTTGTCAAGATAAACAACGAAATTATCCAATTCGGAAGGTCCAATAATTCTTACGAATAAAATAAGTAACATTGACTTGGAATTTTTTTAGATATCTAATGAGGACTTCCTGTTTTCCTTTTAATATCCAAAGTTCGTACAGAAAAGTACGTGTTGCATGCTCAAGTAAATATTATATGTTACTTGTATTACTTTCAAGTATCTCATCAGCAAGTCTATCATAGTATTCCTATCAAGTTTATCATGAGTATCAAATATACTCAAAATACATTTTGAATCCGAGTAAGTTTAGCATATAATTTATACATTCACAAATCTATCATAAGTTCATCATAAGTGACAAATTTATTTCAAATACATTGAATTCTAGTAAGTTTAGCGCTTTAATCAAGAATATTAAATTAAAAATTCGGTTTGTTTACTGAATAGAATCAATTTTTTCTTCGATGAAGTTCTACAATATTTCTATGAAAAGAATAAATATTTCTCTTTGAGCACGATAATGAGCTTTTCTAAATTTGAGCTGAATACATTTTAAGATTATTATCAAAAGAATATTCTTTGTAAAAGATAACCAATTATTCTCAAAAGAAGGAAAATAAACTGAGTAAGTTTAACATAGTTTATACATCCACAGATCTATCATAAGTTCATCATAAACGTCAAATTTGTTTCAAAGACAAAAATTCGATTTGCTTACTGAACAGAACCAATTTTTTCTTCGATAAAGTTCTACAATATTTCTGTGAAAAGAATAAATACTTCTCTTTGAGCACGATAATGAGCTTTTCTAAATTTGATTGAATATATTTTAAGATTATTATCAAGAGAATATTCTTCGTGGAAGATATTGTTCAACAGAAGAAAAGTAAGCTGCGTAACCGCCTTTCTTAATAACAATAAATGACATTCTTCTCTCTGTTCCTACGACAATTTAACAAAAAAGTTGCTACTGCATATTCGTAGTGACAGCAAAAATATTTAGTTGACGTGACTAATTTTACAAATTATTCGTTATTAGAGCAAAAGTAGTTTCGTTGCCAGGATAAAAAAAATTTGTTGAGTATATTTGTCCTAAGAATCACGTTAATTTGCTGTTGAAAAATAATGTATCCTTAGCAAATTTATTTGCTATCGGAGAAAAACTGCAATTGCTTATATAAATCCATCATGGTTCTTACAACAAAATAATTTGTAGATTTAGCAAATTATATCCAGCAAATAGTGATTAGTCTTAGCAAATTCTTTTGCTGTCCATATAATGAAAAGATTTTGCTAGACTAGCAAAAAATTTGCTGGGCCAGCAAATTATTTTTCTCCGTGTAGCGTTATGTAACAGCAGAATTATCGTGACTTACCCGCAATGAGTTAATATCTACTTATCTCATTAGCTATTACTCTTGCCGTGCTCGAGTAGATACTAAACCTAACAAAAAGCTTCAAAAACCTAATAAAAACTCTATAAAAATCTCTATAAAATATTCATAAAAACAATATAAAAAATAGATACTAATGCATTCGGTCATATACAATGAGACAATTTCGATATTTCCTTAAAATCGTGTTTCAGGAGATTGTCTTGTGTGAGAGTTCGGATTTCAGTATCAGACCATTCAGGGAATCGTGTCTCGCTTTCTGAATTTCGGCATATTCTTTCGGGACGATCCATATTAGCCGGGGAAAGAAAGCAGGACACACGGTCGAAGGTGCGTGCGTGCGTTCGTTCGTTCGTTCGATCGATCGTTCGTTCGTTTACTTGCTTGCTTATTCGTTCGTTCGAGTTAGTGAGTGAGGAGTGCGGGGTCGAAGCGCGAGCACTGGCGGGGATTAATACGCGTTAAACGATTTGAAACGTCTAAACAAGGCACAAGTCAAGACTGTTATCCGAGAATGGATGGTCCGTGAGAGTCGTCGTGCGTGCGTGAGGGAGGGAGGAAGCCTCTCAATCCGTCGCGCGTTCCTTCGCGTTCGTTCTTCGGCGCGAATCGATCGAACGGATCGCCTCTATAAACAAGGGTAGACACGGGAGCGATTTTGGCGATGTCGCGTCCCGCGAATTGTATTCACTATATGTGTGTGTGTGTTTATATATATATATTTTTTTTTGTTTGTATATCGCATATCACCCTCGTCGTCGGTATCGCGCGGTGGGGACGATCGCGACGATCGTGAGCACCGGTGACGACGCACGCGTGCATGTGCACTAATAATTGTTCGCGCGCACCGCCTTTTGAGAATCATGCTCGCGCTTTGCGCGCGGTTTGATCTCGCGATCTCAAAGTGGATAGTTAGAAGTGATAACAGTAGTGGTTAGCGGATGATGGCCGCGGCGACAGTGATGATAATAATGGCAATAATAAGATCATAATCAAACGAGCAATAATATTCGTAATCATAGTATGATTGTAGTAATATTAGATAACCAACACTATAATGTATATGTATACACGTGTGTGTACAGGTTGTGCCCGGGACGAATCGTCGGGACTCCTTCTCCCTCTTCGTCCAGGGATCCTCTCCCGGTCGAATTTCAAGAATTTCGACTCTCCTCTAAAAAAATTGTCAACAAGTCGAGATGCCGTTCGAGACTGCACACAAGCGACATTGAAAATCAAGGGAAGAAATGGAGAAGGCTTCGCTTTTTTTTCAGTTTCGATCCGGCGAAGAACAGTCGTGGAAAAGACGACGACGACGCTCGCGTGAGCGATTTTCATCAAGGGAAAATCGCCAAGGCAGAAGAAGGGGGAGGATCCGTGGGTGAGAGGAACGGCGACAGTCCCGGCACAACCTGTACGATATTGTAGTGTTCTTTTTTATATATATTTATATATATATATATATATATATTTATATTTATAATTATAATATATATTATTTATAATTGTTTGTATATTATATTATATATTTCATTATTATTTAACACATTCTTTTGTACAAGTAAATTAATTAAGAATAAGTACAACTTCGTAGCAAAGAGAGATAGAATTATTATTTACTGTATATTTTTCTTTTATCATATAGTGTGAGAAGAGAGAGATTATATCTTATTTCATTTATTATAATATTCTTTCATTATTCTTATTATGTTTCAGACCGCGTAATTCTCTGACAGTGCCGCCGTTCAATTTCCTTTTCCCTTTCTTCTCTTTTTCCGAGGAGAACCTCGGAGCACGTGTGCTCTCTGCCTCGACCTTTCTCATCTACATCTGTTTCTCTCCTATTTTTCTTTTCTGGTATCCGATATGATCAGGCTCGCAATCCACCGCGCTGCCCAGTCCCGACGCCACCGCGGCTCGCAAGTTGCTAGAGCGCGCCGTCCCGATATCTCTAGAGAAGAGGTAGAAAAAACAGCGAAAACGACGACAAAATCCCACGACGCGATCGCGGGCGATTATTACTATATAAATATTACACGAGCGAGAGAGAGAGAGAGTTAGCCGCCTCTCGATTCCGATTATCCTCCGGGACGTCGCGTGCGAGGGCGGGTGGCGCGCGACAGCGCGGGCGATTGGAGCGGGAACGTCTCGACGATCGCGCGAGATCCCAGATTGGAACGATTACTTCTTCCTTCTTTATTTTTTATATAACTCGACGGGATCCCCTCCTCTTCGAAATAAGTGACTCGCGAAAATGTAACAATATCCTAGAGACTGCCGGCACGTCGCCGTTGCGCGCTCTCCGAGCAAGATTCCTTCTCTCTCCTCCCTCTGACGCTCGGGCCGTTCCGCCCCGTTGTTCCACCGATTGACGCGGGG
>NW_022639489.1:2260263-2261441 GCF_010583005.1 Odontomachus brunneus | reverse complement strand
AGAGATATGCATCACACGTACGTACTAGATCCCTCGTTCGTGCGCGGTCGAGGATCCACCGGTCTCGCCGGGGTTTCGCGTCGAGAGTGCCATCATTCAAAAGTATCTCGTTTCTCCGTCGTACGTGATCTTAAACCGATCTCCACGGTATCGCGAAATATATGTGACAAGAGACGGGAGAGGGTCCATGAAGATCACATGCGAGAACAGCGCAATCGAGCCCGACGCCACGCTGTGAAATACGAGGGAGAGAGCAGGGAGAAGAGAGATATACAGGTGTCGAGATTCTCGTGTGAGACTGCAACTGACGGCTCAGTCAAAAAGAAGGGAGAAAGGAGTCGACTATCTGGATCGGTCGATCGGGAGATCTGGGACGCGGCGAATGTTATATTCGGCATAGCGAGATTCAACTTTACACACAAGTTAATAGAGGATCAGCGGCGCTTACACGCCGCCCTCAGTAAGATGTGTGTTGCGCGCGAACACGGGAGAATCGGGATCCGAAACGAAAACGAGACACTTCCCTCGATATCGCACGAACGAGGATAACATCGATTGGATCGTCAGGGTGGAACGGCTGGGAGAGCGCGAAGTGCATTTGGAAACTTAATGTGCGCGCGCGACGTGCGTCTTTCGCGCGTTAGTTATTTCGCTAATTATTATCGCGATCGCGGCGGACGTGTGCACGCGCGGCAGCGAAACACGGTATTCGGATTACATAATGAATAATAATAATAATGATAATCATAATGTAATATATATAATATATATGTATATAATATTTATATTTTATGTATATTAAATAAATTCTCCGATATATAACTTACGACTTAGCCCTAAGCTTAGCTCGACTTAAGATTTAAGTAACCCCACCCCATGCGTGGGGGGACGCCCTCGCATCACCCCAGGGCGGACATCTTAAGAACCTAGTAAATCCTAAAACCGGAAGCTCCGCCGTGTACCGACAGGCCAGCTGCCTTTTTTGTTTCTTTGGCGGAGACCGCTCGTCCTCTCTTTCTTTCTCTCTCTCTCTCTCTCTCTCTCTTTCCCTCTGTTTCTCTTCCTTTCTTTCATACACTGTCTATGCTACCTACCACTGCCTTCTGATTCCATATTAACCGCGCGCGAGCTGTTCATTTCGTCTCTCTCTCTCTCTCTCTCTCTCTCTCTCTCTCTCT
>NW_022639489.1:2256346-2256789 GCF_010583005.1 Odontomachus brunneus | reverse complement strand
GGGGGGGGGGGGGGGGGGGGGGGGGAGGGATCCACCTTCGCCGCCAGGTACAAGCAGCGCACGGCAGTGGACCGGAGATTTACAAGAGACAGGAGTAAGAGCACACGTTAAATTATAGTCGAGGATAAACGTTCTCGCGCGCACGCGCGCACGACGCAACAAGCGCTGCGACTTTCTTTTCGCACTCGCCCTCTCCCCGAAACGCGGAAGCAGCCGAGCTCAAGCACGTCCTTGCCTTTGTCAGTTTGACGTTTCTGCAGCGATATCACCGACCCACCGTCGGTCCTCTAATTTCGAGCCTATTTCGGCCGAGTTCACGCCTGAGACTTATGTTCTACGTTATTCGATCACTCACGGACTCGCTTCAATTTACACGACTCTCGCACTCTTTCTTTCTTTCTCTCCCTCTCTCTCGCTCTCTTTAGCAAACTTGTGCGACTAGT
>NW_022639489.1:2255142-2255734 GCF_010583005.1 Odontomachus brunneus | reverse complement strand
TCTCTCTCTCTCTCTCTCTCTCTCTTTCCCTCTGTTTCTCTTCCTTTCTTTCATACACTGTCTATGCTACCTACCACTGCCTTCTGATTCCATATTAACCGCGCGCGAGCTGTTCATTTCGTCTCTCTCTCTCTCTCTCTCTCTCTCTCTCTCTCTCTCTCTCTCTCTCTCTCTCTCTCGTTTTTTTTTAGAAAGCACGAGAGAAAAATATAGCGCCTAGAATCGTCCTTCCTCCTGAGTGCGTAACATGTGACCAGATTGACGCGTAACGTAAATCTACCTACATTATACATCACTCGGATACTCATTTTAAGCGTCTTGTCGATGCGTTATGCACGATGCAGTCCGCAAATGCCGGGAAGAAAAGAGAGCGAAATTGCGATAGGAGAGATGAAATGAACGAGTGAACGAGTGAGTAAGTGATTGATTGAGTAAGTGACTGAATGAGTGTGTGAATGAGTGAGTGAGTGAATGAATGAGTAAATGAGTGTGCAAATGAGTGAGTAAATGACTGAGTGAGGGAGCGAGCGAGCGAGCAAGGGGAAAGTCGCGAGAGAGAAAGAGAGAGGGAGAGAGGGAGAGAGGGAGAGAG
>NW_022639489.1:2228340-2254420 GCF_010583005.1 Odontomachus brunneus | reverse complement strand
AGAAAGAGAGAGAGAGAGAGAGAGAGAGAGAGAGAGAGAGAGAGAGAGAGAGAGATCGGAGGACGCGCGCGGCTCATCGCAGAAGGGAGGCGCTAAACGTTGTTTTTGCTCTGTTCGCGAAAGTGCATGCGAACAGAAACGGAGGCAGATCCTCGGAGGAGAGGAGTCCCGCTAAAACGCGCCCGGTTGGACGTGTGTGTATATGTGTGTGTATGTATGTGTGTTGTATATGTTATCGTATATATATATTTCGATCATGCGCAGCTCCTTTTCTTCGACTCTCTTCTTGCTCCACGCGCGCATCCAAGGGTGACTGATCACGCTCGGCATTGGAAAAATGTTGAATCGACGACGAAAAATCGCGCTTCGCTCCCGTCCGTCCGTTCGCTCCTGATCTTCCTCTCTTGCTACGGCGGTGGCTTTTCCTGACTCCTGATGAACAGCGCATTAGTTGTATCAGCCAGGGGAAGAGACGAGTAATGGTTTCGCAATGTTCGGTGGCGGCGGCGATAGCGCCGGGGGTCTTTAGGACCCGTCCACGCCATCTGAAAAACAGCGGGAGTTGTGACCAATTCTCGTTGTGACGCGCGCAATTCTCGTCAGACGCTGAAACATGCGCTCTTTTCCTCCGATCTTTTCACCCAGCTCACTGCGACGTGCTCGAAATAGCGTATAATATTATACCATGAAAATTTGAGCATACAACTGAATCACTCAACTAAATATATTTGTTAATCAAATATAAAGGAGACTAGGATCTTAGGAGTATGTTGCTTTTTTTAGCATTTAATATTTTTTTAGTATTAGTATTTATTTTGAGAGGAATAGTGGATATAAAAACGCGAAATGGTTCTCTTAGAACATAAATATTTTTCCCTGCGTTTTATTAAAATCGGAATAATATTACAGTTAGGAAATAGAAAAAACTGATTTGGTAATACCAAAGTAAATTTTCGAATCCCGAAATTTTTTATTAATCTTTATCGTGATTGAACAAAATTAAACGATGTGTTATCATCTGAAATTCCTCGCAAGTGTATGATATATTGTTTTTGATAATAAATGCAATTTTCCCTCATAAAAAATAATTGAAATAGAACATATAAGCGGACAAGGTAAAGTTGGCTCATATTTAAAGGCCAGCAGGAGGGTTGTGGAGACCTCTCGAGGTGACTTTGGAACTACTAATTGGGATACATATTTTATACGTGCCTTCTTACCCTGCGCTACTAAGCAACTGAACCCCCAGTACCAGGGCGAGATGACTATGTTGCTGCATGTTTGTATTTTAGTTATTACAAAACAAAATATACAGTTAACAAGGTCATGGCGGGCATTAATACGTAGGAGAAGGTTGCTTCTATCATGTTTATACAGTCAGTCGTAATAATTAGTTTGATAAAGTTGTAAATTCCAAAATATAGGGCATCTAGCCTCGGTCGTCCCTAACTGTTAATTTTGCAAGACTTCTTTTCAGCGCAGCGGACGCTGCTTTTCCGTCTCTTTCTCTCTCGCGAGGAAGACCCGCGGGAGTGGCGCGTACCTTGACTGGACAAGTGTGGGGCTCACGATTGCGGTTGCGGCGTATTGTGGTCCCGCTTGTCTCCCACAGGAGTCGGCGGCTTTGTCACAGGCTTCTCCTCGTTCACCGGCGTGGGCGGCGCGTCCTTCCTCGGTGGCATTCTTTCGTTTATGGCGTCTAAGTCCTTGGCCTCGGCGAACGTGGTGATTTTGTGGTTCGGCGAGAAGCCTTGCAGAGCTGACGGGGGTGGAAGAGCAGAGAGTAAAGAGGAAAGAAGAGAAATGTAGGAGATTGTAGGAGGGCTCGGCGAAGATTCAATTTTCTTCCGAATATCATATCATTATAGGACGCCGTCGTTCCGCAAACAATGAAAATTCGTCTTTCGCGTCTTTCCCAAGTTCGAAATTAGATCACGGCTTTACAATGGCGACGTTTATATAAGTGTGTTTCACGCGTCAACTGCCGCGATCGGCTCTCATACGATTTCTCACCATTTTTCAGGGAAGTCTTGCCGCCGGATAATGCACCAAGCGGCAGAGCTCCAGTCGGCGTCAAGCCCTTCAGCTGCAGCACGCTCTCGCTCTCCTCTCTGCGAAAAGAAAACCCGCCGTGTGATTATAAGGTCAGTTCTCATGCGTTTCATTAAGAGAGCTCTCTCGGCGGGATGCAATGTTATCGTTCACTGACCTCAGGACGGAGAAGACACGCGCCATTTTGCCAATGGCTCTAATCTTGTTACGGATTACTTCCTTACGTAGATTAGCTGCTGCACCTATAAGTACGAGAGACACGCCTTGTGATATCTGAATGATAATGACGTTTGATTCGCGTCTAGATCGTCGAGCGACGATCGACGTGGCGAAATCGATCGACATTGTTCGTCGATCAAGAATTGAACTGAACAAGAAATGAACAAATGGCACAAGGACATTAATATCCTTCGTAAATTTCATTTTACACGATGGAAGGATATTAAGAAAAAATTCTGGTTTGGATGGCCAAAAAAATAGGTTTCCGCAAATTTTTTCCCCAAAAAAAGTGAAGATATCAATATAGGATTTTGAACATGCTATTTATTATTATTTTAAAAATATTTATCTTTATTATAAAAATATTTTGCAGCTCGTAAAAATAATCTGAAAGAATGAGATGAGAAAATAAAAGTCGGAATTTAATAAAGCGCCGGCACTTTGAAGTCATATTCTCCTCTCTCTTTCTATTTTATTTAGTGTCCAGAGAAAAGTATTAATTTTTTGTAAATTTGCCAAAAGATTTAAAATTATGCTTCAGTAAATTCAGTGTATATTTCAAATTTTTTGTCTCATTTGTTTTCGATTATTATACGAGCCGTGATGTTGTCCGACAGGTGTCTGGCTCGTCAGCACATAAAACCTGGACGGAATTTCATTTTCTTCTGATTCCTTCAAGCACAAAGCAGCGATAAATAGTACGATCAAAAGTACAATACTATATTGACATCTCTATTTGTTTCTTTTAGAAGGAGATTGGCAAGAACCTCCTGTTCTTTGGCAGTCTAAAGTCCAGAACCTCTTCTCGATAAATATGTTTATAGACCGACTTAGATTTCAGTTACGCTTGGTGTTCGCGCCACATCGTCGTCGCGAGCGCAAATCACCTGCGATGATTTCCGCCGTACGTTAACCATCACTACGTTATTCATACCACAGAGCTTACCGGGGCTCATTACGTTATTAATAATCACTCGTTATTCTCATCGGGTCACGCCAAGACAACAACGCCAAGTTGCAGGCAAAGAAGTCCGTGCACGTCGCGGGCGAGTGCGTATAAGCGGTCAACAATAATAAATAAAAAAGAGAAGACAGAAAAACGAAAGAAATTGCGCGCGATTCGTCACGTTCGCAAGAGATATATACGTGCTTTTTCTCTCCCTCTCTCCTTCTCTTTAAGGGAACTGGACGGTCAGATTGCTTGAACATCGTGCTTATTTTTCACAATTTTTTATGACAAACTGAATGAATATGCGAAAGTATTATTTTGACGTGTATTTATACAACATATAAAGAGAAGAAAAATATAATTTTGATGATCAAATACTAATCAATATAAATATATGGTACATGCAGTTAAAATTCGTTAAATTTCGTTTCTCTTTTCAAGGTCGTCATTTTGCAATAATATCTTGATTCTCGGTTCAATTAAACTGAATTTTAGGTAGAAAATTCCCGTAAGCTTGTCGTTATCGGGTGAACCACTATAATAGAAATTGAGTAAAAGTTAACAAAATTGCAAATATCTTAATGGAATATTATTAAAATTTTCAGTTCTCTTATAGTAATAAAATTAATATTTCAAAATTAAATATTTTCATGAGTTTGTTAGTGATTTTCACCCGATAATGACAAGCTTACGGAAATTTTCTACCTAAAATTCAGCTTAATTGAATCACGGAAAGTCAAGATATTACTGCAAAATGACGACCTTGAAAAAAAAACAGAAATATATTTTAACTGCATGAACCATACACTTATATTGAGTATTTGTTCATCAAAATTATATTTTTCTTCTCTTTATATGTTGCATAAATACACACCAAAATAACACTTTCGCATATTCATTCAGTTCGTCATAAAAAACCATGAAAAACAAGCACGATTTTCAGGCAATCTGACCCTCTAGTCTCCTTAAAGCGTTATTTGCGGATTCGTGATTCATTTTTGAATTCAAGAATAAGGAATCGAAATTAAGGGAGAGAGAGAGAGAACGCAAGAGTTGCGAACGCGAGTGCACTAAAAGCTGCGTAAACGTGCGTGTATGTATATATATAAATATATACAGAGTGTATAAATTTCTCATAAAGGCATATTATATATTGTGTGGTCGTGTACTTACGCGCATATCAAGTAATATAGCGCAAACTCGCTGCGAGAGAAAAGAGCCATGCACATGCTGGATAAGCGCGAAACGTACGCACCATCGGTCACTACAAACTTTATTCGTTACCAACTTCCCCTTGGCATTTCGCTTGCTACCTCGAGTGGCTGGGTGCAAAGAGGTTGCGACGCCGGTGAGCGAGAGGGTTATTCTCGTTTGCGCTGTGTCGTGTCGAAGCGACTCAGACTCGTCGAGACTCCGAGGCTCGACTCGAATTCAATCCCGTCGCTACGTCGCTAATTCGCCGTCGAGATTTCGTCGCGGTGGAGTCGACGCGATGAAAGGAGCATATCAAAAATATGCCTTCTCTGGTCCACTGACGTAACCTTAACTAATCAATGGAGACTTTGTTTCTGGGATCTTCCAGGAGTTAACAATTGCACGGGAAACAAATTTCAGTTCGGCTAACTGAATGGGAACTGGACGAACAACTCGCTGAAACAATATCTCTGTTGCTGTGACTGACAAATATTCGATCGAACATTCAGCTGCATTAAAACCCGCTGGAGACAAGTGAGAGTGATTGGCTTGGTAGGAACATCCTGCAGAGAAATCTTTCTATTCTTACAACCGAATTTTTTATCTGAACCCCAAGTAATAGAAAATTCAGTCGCACTAATGGTGTTAGTATTTTTATCCATGTAATTGTTCACCTGGTCCGGGAAAAATTATGAAAATCGAGATTTATTGTTGATTGCTGAAATAGCCATATG
Source organism: Odontomachus brunneus (assembly GCF_010583005.1). Taxonomy (NCBI): domain Eukaryota; kingdom Metazoa; phylum Arthropoda; class Insecta; order Hymenoptera; family Formicidae; genus Odontomachus; species Odontomachus brunneus. The sequence continues at coordinate 2,249,272 of NW_022639489.1, read as the reverse complement.
AAATGTTTTTTAAAGGTTTGTACCCTTGATATGTCTCTTTCACGGAAAAGACATATCAACTCGTGCAATTGAGTGGCAGCCAGACGAAAAACTCGCTGACAAGAAATAATATTTCTGTTATTGCGACATCTGTTTGACATTCAGCTGTATTAAAACTTGGTTGAGATAACCGAGAGAAATTGGCTGAATAGAAGCCTCTTACAGGAATCTTTTTATTTCCGAATTTTCCATCTGGTCTTCAAGTCACAGAAAATCTGGTGACACCAACAGAATTGTTTTTGTCCGTGTATTTGTTCACCGGATTCGGGAAAAATTATAAAAATCGAGATTTATTGCTGAAATAGTTATGTGAAGTGTGTTTTAAAGCTTTGTACCCTTGATACGTCTCTTTCACGGAAAAGATATGTCAACTCGTGCAATTGAATGGCAGCCAGACGAAAAACTCGCTGACAAGAAATAATATCTCTGTTATTGCGACATCTGTCTGACATTCAGCTGCATTAAAACTCGGTTGAAGTAACCGAGAGCAATTGGCTGAGTAGGAGCCTCTTAGAGGAATCTTTCTGTTCTCACAACCGGGTTTTCCATCTGGCTCTCAGATAATAGAAAATTCAATTACGCTAACGGAGTTATTTTTCCCGTGTTAAAATAAAATCAATTGCACAATTATGTTTTGAGAGGTATGTGGTAAATATAGAGAAGTTTGTTCTTCTGGCTTACACAATGTTTGTTGTGCAGAAGGATTCGAAAAACTTACCATGTACATTTTTTAGTCTTTACCTAACAAATTCTTTGCTTGAAATACTTTGAGAAAAAAAGAAAAAGTCAAGAAACCCATTACTTTTGTTCGCACAAACACATTTTTTATAATTACTTATATATTTATGTAACACACACACACACATATATATATATATATATATATATATATATATATATATATATATACTAAAGGAAAAAATGTTTAAGAAATAAAAACATTTATTTAGTAATTAATAAAATATTTACTTATACTAATAAAATTTTTAAATAGGAAAATACATATACATTTTCTCAAAACTTTTTGAGAAAAGCAATTGTTTATTTTATTTAAATAATTTAGATTTAAATAAATACGATATTAGTACTCACACCGAATAAATACATATTTATTATTTTTTAGATATTTTTTTTCTCAGTGAGTCATCATATATGAACCAAAAAATCAAATTCTCTACATTTACTACGTGCCTTTCAACACATAAATGTGCAATCGATTTTATTTTAAAGACATGTCGAAGGTACAAAGCTTAAGAAATACTCCATATGACTATTTCAAAAATCGACAGTAAATCTTGATTTTCATTAATTTTCCGGTCCTGATGGACAAACAATTGTTTTGTTTTCTAGAGGAATAGAAAACTGTTTCCCAGAAATAATTTCCAATAATTAGTAAAGTTGTCGTCAGTGGGAATTGAAAGAGGTCTATTTTTTAATATCCTCTTTTCGGTTTATAGTCGCCCCGGGCTCGCCGTCGTTTCAACGTGATCGCTCTTTAATCTCGCGCATTCCCGGTGAACGGACGTCACTCACATCGGAAGATTCGCTCCCCGTGAAAAGAGAAAGAAGTAAAAAAAAAACAAAAAAGAAAGAGAAGAAACACAAGGGGAAGAAAGCAAAGCTGCGCGTTCGGAGTGGCAACTCATTTGCACCGAGCCGTCGGCTTATTCGTTCGCTCGTCTTATTGACGCCGAGCAGCCGAGCTCGCCGCTCGATCGATTGTACACGATACCTTAACGAGGAGTAATACGCTCGTGTGGCGTCGCTAAAGATCTTCCGTTAACGAGGAAGCGCGGAAGAGGGAGGCATTTTGCATTTGCCCACTTCTCGTCGGAGCACAGGCTAAGATAGCGCACATGTAGATAATCGCGTTAAAGAAAAGGAGAGTTTGTTAAAAAAAAAAAACAAAAGTAAGGTGAGAAAGAAAGAGAGAACTTCGTGGAAGCAGCTTCGATGTAGCTCTCGTCGGAGAGATGTCATTCTCTGGCGCAGCGCTTCTACACGCGGCGGTCGTTTCGCGTTCGTCCGTTTTCGCGAAGGCGATTTCTTGTCGCGTAAAATTTCACATTCCCCGCATAGAAATGTTTCCCAAGATTTTCCCAGATACAGAACATAGATCCCGATTACAATGCCCAAAGAGGACGGTTTTTGGGATTTTTGATAGTTTTTAACAATTTTCTGTAATAATTTTTAACAATATTTTGGCAAGACGATTAAAGTTGACGCAAATTAAAGCTCACGTCAAGTCAATTCCAAGTATGTAACTATCTAATCTCAGTTTCTTACTATTCTCTTGCTTGAAAAAAATGGTCCAAAAGTCCTAATAAAAAAAGAAGAAAGAAAATAGCTGATAAAAGATTTAAATAAAGGTTTAAATTTAATAAAGATTTAATAAAGGTTTAAATTCTACGTGATTTTAATCTGATAGTACCTTCACGTTCAAAGTGAGGGGCGTCTTTTAAGGACAGATTTATGACGTTCACAAAGGACGAACAACGCTAGCTGATACTTGTCTTTGTTTACATGGCGTCATCCGTTGAAATTGAGACTTTTCTGGGCTATTTTTCTTGAAAACGGTAAGAGGCTCAGATTAGAGAATTATATTTTTGGAATTGACTCAACGTGAGTTTTAATCATATGCAAAAAATGTCATTATTGAGGACTTCAAAATTAGAGACAAAACGTCTGTGGGCATTCTTTGTCCCAAAATTGCTTATCACACTACGATATCAATTAGGGATCCTGTTTTTACTTTAAACATGGGTTTTCTGTTTAGAATTGAAATATTACAGAAATATCACCGATGAGATAATACTAAAGATCATTAGCCTTATGGGATTTGACGTAAAATTTCGTTATTTAATAAACTTTCTTCGGCAAATTAGTCGATACATTTGTGTAAAATTTTGTAGAAAATATTTGTAGAAATATTCTTTCTTTTATACTAGAATTATTATAATTTCCATTATTATAGGAGTATTATTTATAAAAATGAACGTATAAATTTGCGTAAAATCAGAAATGCAGTTTCATAAAAATATATAATATACTGCATTATAAGTCCGTAACGATAAAACATTGAAGTAGTTGTAAATTATAAAATTAATACATTATATATTTAAGGTGATTTTCCAGTCCTGAATTCGGGACACTTCATAAATGTGTGAAGCGGGAGGTGGAGGAAGGGGAATAAAAAGATCCAAAAATTATTTGATAATCATTAAAAATGATGACAAATCGATGTCCCGAATAGCACTCGAAAAAATTCGGGACAAAGGGTGAAAAATCGGGACATCTGGTCACCTTAGCTTATGTGTCGAGAAGGAAGGAGATTACTCCGTAATAATGTATTTACGATATGTCCTGACGACTGCACGTCGTCGTTTTCGACACTCTAATACTTATTTCCGTAGGAGACTCACAGGACACAAGCGAAAGACGTATGGAATACGGAGCGTTGTGTCTATGGCAATTGCTCGGCATAAAAAAGATCGCAGACGCGCACGCTGCCAATTACGTACACCAAAAGTTCATTAGCGCGCCGAAAATGCCAAAAGTGCATGAACGTGAACGCGTCAGTGATGCAAACGAAGTCGCGCGTCTACAACGACGCGATCTGTACGGCGGACGCCTTAACTACTTGCTCGAGTTACTAACCGCTCTAGACCAATCGCGTTCGTTTCGCATTACGAGGTTGTCATCGTGATTATTCAATCTAGGCGTTGGTAATGAATCGCGCGAAACGCTCGATCTTTTCGCGCCAAGCAGCAGCCATGGGCACGCATCGATCCACATCGCTCCGCGTTTCTCACGTCTTTTATCCGTCGAAAGTGAGTCTCGCGCGTTAATAAGTCTCGGGAGTGTCGAGAATAGCGATGTGCGATCGCCGGGGCGTATCGTGAAGACGTGATTTGTAAGTAATCTTCTCGTTTCTCTTCGCGGTGTATGCGGCCGGTACTTGTCGCGACGTCCCTTACATTTGCTAATAACATCGACTCGCTCAAGTAGCAATAGAATCGGGCGATCATCGGATTTATTGAACGAGAATTAGAAATGCGATGACAATCAGAGAGAAAGAGAGAGAGATGCGGAATATTCGGGCGGTTGCATCAACTTGTTAGGAAAAGAAATGCGAAGAGAGAAGTATTTCACAGAGCGCGTTCTTTTCGGCCGCGGCGCCGTTCATATATTGGCGTATATTTTCAGCGCGATTCAATAATCGCGCGGCCATCTTGATTCTCGATCTTTCTGCATTGAGTAACCGCCGTGGACACATCAATCGACATCGCTCCGTATTTTATGCGTCTTTAACCCGTCGAAAGTGAGTCTCGCGCGTTAATAAGTCTCGGGAATGTCGAAAATAGCGATGTGCGATCGCCGGGGCGATCGTGAAGACAACATTTGTAAGTAATCTTCTGGTTTCTCCTCGCGGTATATGTGACCAGATTTCCCAGCCCTGAATTCGGGACACTTTATAAATGTGTGAAGCGAGGGGCGGGGGAAAGGGGTAAAAAGATCTGAAAATTACTTGACAATCATTGAAAATGATGACAAATCGGTGTCCTGAATAGCACTAGGAAAAATTCGGGACAAAGGGTGAAAAATCGGGACGTCTGGTAACCTTATATATACTGAATATCCGTTTATATGAAATAACTAAGAATGGTCGATATGTTATCCTTCTTCACCTCCGAGTTCCTCGAAGTTCCTTTGATTTTACAAAAATTTCGCCAAGACTAATGATATTTAGTAACTACCTCGTTGATGGAAAAACTGTGGAAACTGGTGTTTCTTTTCAGCCGAATTGTAATGTTGGCGTGCTTTTATGGTATCAAACAGAGAACCGCATTTTCATATAAACTACTGTATTCATTAAAATAAACATGAAAAGAGGAGATATTTTTGAAATCTTTTTTGTATTTTAATAATGACGTTATTTGGCAAGTTGACCTATATTTTATTGAATTCTGTTACAACAGAATAAAAACCAGAAAGAAAGAATATCGGGAAAACTTTGGGATCTGTCACTTAGAATCGCTTAATTACTTTGGAAAATCGAACGAATTGGATTCTGAGAGATTTTCTATGCGACCTATCGACGATGTTTGCGAAAAATTTGGTCTGTCCACGATTTTAAGAGTATAAGGTAAACTCGAGTATGATGGCCGTACGGAAAAGATAGCCACAGGTTGTAATTTCTTCAATAATTGCTAAAATACTGCGCTTTTGTAGTCATTCTCAAAGATAATCATTTATAGTAGTTTATGTGCGTGCTAAAACGTACTATTTAGCAATTATTAGGGAAAATATGGCCATCTTTTCCGTATGGATATCATATCAAAGTTTACTCTACTGGATATCCCGACATGATGCTGGTTTCGTACTAATATTTGCACGATTTTTCTATTTGATTAAATAGAACTGCAAATGCTTGTACAGAGCAAAAGGAGATGTCAACGAATATATATGGCGGAGAACTGTCTATTACATAATAAATAAAATATTACATAATATTACATAATAAAATTTTTATTAACGTAATTTTTTGTCTTTTATATAAGAGTACTTCACCATACGTTGACATTTATACTTTCAATTTATATAAGCATATGTAGTTCTACACAACTAAATAGAGAAAGTGCATGGATCTTCTGAAAAGTACATAGTCTACTACAGAGATAGCACGAATTTGACCAAATTTTTATTACTATATTTTGAAACCATCTTTTATTAGATCAAGTATGACAGTATAGAGTATCTATTAGTAATCGATTAGTTTTTGTTTGACAGCAAGTCAAAGTGAACGCTTCGAGTTTCTTCGTGCATTTGGTTTGACTGTTTCCTCATTTTTGGAGTGAAGACTCAGGTTTCATCGATGGTCATAAATTGATGCTAAAAGTTCTTCAGATTGCAGTAAAACTAAAATATTAAAAGATGCGAAAAATTATGAAAATGTTCAGCCCAGTCTTGACTGGTGTGACTAAATGTGGGACTTATCGCTCGCGAAGTTCACTGTTAAAGGCTAATCATTTTATGCTGTCATATATTAAGGAGTCAGGCCAATGTAATGCTTTAAAAAAAAGCGTATTTTTGGGAATTAATTTTGCGAAAATGTATTAACCAAATATTTTGAAACATTGTATATTAATTAAGTACTTATTAAACTTTGTTAAACTTATTATTTTAAACTTGATTAACTATTAAACTTTATATTACTATTTTTGTTATTTAGAAAAACCTGTAAATAAATATGTATACCACAATGTGTGGCCGAAGTCACGACTGTAAAAAATATCGCTGAGATTGGCGAAAAAAATAACGCCCGTTCTAATAACTTGAAAAAAAAAGATCAAGAAACCAAAAAGCTTTTTAAATAATATGCTCGCAATTGGAGGATGAATCTAAATTTTAAGCTGCGGGACGAAAATTGCAGAAACAATAGCTGTTTAAAAATTGAATATCTAAATTTTGCATCTTTTTATTTTGCACTATTAAAAAAGATATTAAGTTTAGTGCTTTTCTAAAATTTCTAGGTTCATCCTTCAACTATATATATATAAGAGCATATTATTTAAAAAACTTTTTAGTTTTTTGATCCCACGTCACTGGAACGCTATTGCAGTGATTCCCGCCAATTGCAGCGATATTTTTTGCAGTGGTGAATTCGGCCACATGCTGTACATTTATTTCTAGGTTTTTCTAAATAACAAAAATAATAATGTGAAGTTTAATAGCTATTTGATTAATACATAATGTTTTAAGTCAAATGTCGTTGATCCATTTTTGCACAATTAATTCCCGAAAATACGCTTTTTATCAGAGCGTTATATTGGTCTAACCCTTTAAACTAAGATGGTTTTGAAATACGGTAATAAAGATTTGGTGCGCCGTCTCTGTATTAGACGACGTGCTTTTCGTGCGAGCCACGTACGAAAGCGGCATTGTGTCGGCGACCAGCATCCCCTTAAGTCGAGCGACGACGTGACGGCGGCGTGAAGAAAGAGTTCGTACCGAAAATATCGTTTCGCCCGCGTCGACGAAACACATCGTCGAAGTGTCGTTCCGCGCGCGCGCGCGGTTCCGATCCTCGAATGATTTACAGCCCGGATCCGCGGTCCTTAGGCCGCTGTCACGATGACGTATCGCGCGATTTGTCAGCGGCGCGCTCGCGGAGGGCCGCGCGCGAAATTTCAATCTTCGCCGTCGTTTGCGAATCTCTTTGACCGTGCGACGGGTACTTCGTTTTCGGAAACTGCGGCCGGGCCGGCGACGCGATAGATCGATACGCGTCAATAAGGGGGATCACCGGCGAGACGGGGAGATCACGGGAGCTCCGAATTCCGCTCGCTGCTGTTGACGGATCGTGAATCGTTAATCAGCGAGATGCGCCCCGAATAAACGGCATCGAGCTGGTCGCCGCGTCGCGCTAAGATTACACACATCGCGTCGAGGTCGATCGGAAACCGGGCGCTGTCTATAATTAATCGCCGACCACCGGCGATTATCCCACCGCCCGGTTTATCGGGAATTATTTAATTCGCGATATCGGCGAGAGCGCGCATCGGGTGTGTGCACGCAGACAATTCTTCTCGAAGATACGAATATTCCTCAGTGACAACAGTAGTTTTGCGAGACTAAGATATACTTCTAATGTGGAAAACAATTGAAGAGAGCACTCGGAAAAGATGGATTGGATCAGTTTCTGCTGAATGAACTAGAAAATCCCACTTGGAATTATCAGAATTCTGTGTGCAAGTTAACCAGAAACTTTTTTACCTTTTTTGGCAACAAATAGTAATTTTTATTAAAAATTTTTCTTATTAAGGGCCGCAGTCAACCTATTATATTCAATATTACCTTTGCTTGACTTGGTTTGCTGTTACGTGATTTACAAGTTCTTCTATTGCGATTTATGCGAATTTTTTGTAACTATATTTTGTAATTATCATTAAAGAGGGTCTGAAACTGGGACGGAAACGTCTGAACTTTTGTACTTAAATAAATGTATCACAAGCTTTTATTAATTTGTTACTTTCGCCATTAAGATCAGCAGTTGGCTTTATTCTTTGTTTGCTTTGATACAATATAGGATTTTGGTAATTTCAACCAGAATTTTGAAACTCATTCATATTTTACCAGAAATTTGCTTAGTTTAGTCAAGCTTCTTTTCCCGTATATGGGAAATTTAGGGAGCAAAGATTAAAATTGTGCACACAAAAATAATGTTTTTCATGAAGTATGAAACTTTTCTAATAACTTCGAAACGCGCGTGAAGAAAATTCCCATACTGAATTCCATCTTTTGCATATGTCATACATTGCTCTAATACTCGATGGAGAAGAAAGTTAGGTCGAATTAATCTGATAGTGAACAAATCAAACGCGTTTTGATCGTAGGAAACAAAATATCTTGTTCTTAGAATCGAATATGACTCATAAGAACCAGAAATTTTCTTTCAGCCAAAAGACAATTCAATAAATTTGTACAATAAATCCTTTGCAAATGATCACAAGCAATGCAACGCGATCGATAGATGCGAATATTCCGTCTTTGTAATACAAAGAAAGAAACGTTTAGTTGGATTGACCAAATTTCTAATGAAATATGAACGAAACAGAAAATTCTAGTTTAAGTTACCAGAGTTCAAGTTAACCACACATTTTGTTGACTTCAATAGAATTCTGGTAACTTCAATCGAAATTTCTGGTTCGTTTATATTTCACGAGAAATTAGATTTTTTAATCTAAACTTTTCTTTTTTATGTATTACATACTACACAATAGTTATTGCTAAAATAAGACAAAATTTATTCTCACACCGGCGTAAAAAGAAACGCAAAGTTACAGCATCGAAAATAAAATCAGTATGGGATAATTTTTTATTTTTCTGATATTTTTTTGTACGCGTATAGATATTATCAAGTTATAAAACATATCTGCCCATTTACTGCTGTTATATATAAATTTAGATTCGGTATATACGGGGAAATATCATTCTACTGCTGAGAAAAGCGATTTTACTTTCCTCTATTTAAATAATGATTATCCTCAACAAAAGACATTTTCTTCATAATAATTTTAAAATATACTTATCACAAGTTTGAGAGAAGCTTATTATCATATATTCAAAAGAAGGATTCATTCTCTTTACAAGAATATTATAAAAGTTCATCAAAGAAAAAGTTGCCTCGACCCTAAGTAAACCGGTTTTTTGTTTCAATTTAATATTCTTGATTGAAATGCTAAACTTATTAGGATTCAGAATGTATCGTGCATAAATTTGATCCTTATGATTTTCTATGTAATGAACTTGCGGATATATTAATGAGATACTTAAAACAAGTAACATTTACTTGACTGCAATATATATTTTTCTGTGCACTCAGAGAAAAAGATATGGTGATGGTGATTATATAAATGACAGCTATATGAGTTTTGTATGTAGAATTAATATATATAATTCAATAAACTATATACATTACAATTCTACAAAACAAATAAGATTTATTTGAATGCAGTATGTATTTTTCTGCGCACTCAGAAGAAGACAATGTGATGATGGCAATTGAATAGTTGACAACTACACGAGATTTTTGTATGTAGAATAGATGTATATAGTTTAATAAATTACATGCCTTGCGATTCTACAAATAAAACTCGTATATTTATCTCTGAATATGCGTATCAGTATATCCCAGTCGCGCAATACAAGTTTTGCAAATGATATCATTAGTATGCAATGTTATTCGAGAACAATTTTCTGCGTTTGTTCGACTTCACGTAATGCAAAATTTCGTCGGATTACTGATTACTTCTCCGCTAGTTATGAAATCCAATCTGCGCGCGCGCGGAAACGATAAAAGTACACAGAAAAAAGAACATTTTTGTTTGGAAAATATCTTTATTTACATGTTAATTTTTAAATGAGGTTGCATAATTTCAAACAAAGATAAGTTACAAGAATAGACATTATACGATTCAACGAAGAAAAACCTATCTTCTTATTATTCAGAAATAATTTGCGTTAATGGAAAGTACAAAATATTACTGAGGATGTGATGTTTTTAAATGTGTATTATGCCTCAGTATGTGTATTATTCCTCTATCCACTTAAAACTAATATACTCAAGTTAACAATCATTGTTTCATATATAAGCAATGATATACAAGTTTGTTAGGAGAATTCTAAAGTCTTAAATTTCAGTAATGTCGTAATTTAAATATTATAATAGTCTCATAAGAAATACAATATAATTATTTTGACGATATTTTTTTTTCGACATTGATGAAAATCGTGTTCCTAACATTTTGTGCTCTCCATTCATGAAAATTATTTTTCAACAATAAAAATATCGTTGAATCGTGTAAAATCTGTTCTTGCAAGTAACTCATCTTCGTTTAACGCTATCTCATTTGAAAAATAAAGATATCCTCCAAACAAGCATGTCCTTCTTTCTGCGTAGAAACAACTCGTCGTCGTCATGGACAGTTTATATCCGCGATTTTCGGGCAAAGAGATTATTCTCCACGAGTTTGTCAGCCGGGATGGAATTTTGCGGATCTGAGCGCGCACATGAAGCGGACACACGGAGCGAAACGACCCGTCGAAATTACCTGTTCTCGTCGCGCGGGAAATCGATAGAGCCGAGAGCACGTCGAAAATTAGCGTTCGGCCGTCGATCGAAGAGCGCGCGATCTTGCGGCCGATACAATCTCCGAGCAATTTCGAACGACGGCGACTACGGGAGAACTCGCGATCTCGCGGAAGGAAGAGAAGTTTGGTTGGACTAGCCAGTTTCTGGTGAAATATGAACGAACCAGAAAACTCCGGTTGTGAAGTTACCGGAATTCTGTTCAAGTTAACCGAGAAAAGACTTAAGAAATCTTAAGTTGGTTCTTTTTAGCTGCACCTGAACTGACGCAGATTTGTGCAATAAGTTAGAATGAAACCAAATATATTTGTTACATTCTAACTTATTCTAATCAGTCTGCATCAGTTCAGACAGTTCAGCTAAAAAGAAACAAATCTCTCGTTAACTGAAACATACAGAGAGAAAATTATAGTTGCTTTTGGCGTCAATTATACCTTTTTGTGATTTTAACCACAAAAATTAGAAGAACCATCCTTCTAATAACACTTAGTAAAACAATGGTTTTTCTAATTATTTTTGTGGCTGAAAAAGAGTATAGCTGATGCCGAAAGCAACTATGATTTTCTCTCAGTGCAGAATTCTAATGACTTCAAGAAGAATTTCTGATTTGTTCACACTTGATCAGAAATTCACTTAATCCAACCAAACTCCTTTTGCTCGCGCTTGAAATCACGTGCTCGCGAAGCGAAAAAGAGAGAAGTCTTCTCCCATGTATCTCTGTTGCGTTGTGTGTCCACACTGAGAGAAAATTATAATTGTTTTCGGCGTCAACTATACTGACGATGTGATTTTAGCCATAAAAATAATTAGAAGGACCATTGTTTTAGTAAGTGTTATTAGAAAGATGGTTCTTCTAATTATTTTTCTGGTTAAAATCACAAAAAAGTATAGTTGATGTCGAAAGCAAATATAATTTTCTCTCAGTGCACTGAGAATTTTATTCTTGTCGCAAACACGGATTCTCTATCTACACTGAGTAAAAATATCTGAAAATTATAGTTGTTTTCGGCGTCAACTATACTGACGATGTGATTTTAATTACAAAAATAATTAGAAGAACTATTGTTTTAGTAAGTGTTATTAGAAAGGTGGTTCTTTTAATTATTTTTGTGGTTAAAATTACAAAAAAGTATAGTTGATGTCGAAAGCAAATATAATTTTCTCTCAGTGCACTGAGAATTCTATTCTTGTCGCAAACACGGATTCTCTATCTACACTGAGTAAAAATTTTTGAAAATTATAGTTGTTTTCAGCGTTAGCTATACTGACGATGTGATTTTAACCACAAAAATAATTAGAAGGACTATTGTGTTAGCAAGTGTTATTTGAAAGATGATTCTTCTAATTATTTTTGTGGTTAAAATCTCAAAAAAGTATAGTTGACGCCAAAGGCAGCTACATTTTTCTCTCAGTGCGGGTGTCCCAAGGAGAACGGCGGGACACGTGTTTTCTCGCTCTCTCTTCGATCGGGACCGCATGTCCCCGTGGATCATCGGACACACGTCCTGCGCTTACGAACGAGAGGATGCGGCACATACAACGACGTACGTCAACTACTAACTTATACAACAGATCAAGCCTTTTGCTCTCTATACATTTATGTGTCAGCGCACGATTACGCACACGTAACTTGTCGCAACGGCGTCACTACGTCGCGCCGTGCTCAAAATAGCAGAAATTCGATAATCGAACGCCGCGTGACGGACGCGGCAAATATGCACACACATACACACACACACACACACACGCACACATACACACATACACACACACAGACTGGCATAATGGGCTACACGTTAATGCAACTAGGTTATTAGGATTTTCTAATCGCACGCATTATTGACTTATCATTTATCGAGTCGAGAGCGAGAGCGATACGCGCCGCACACACTGAGAGAAAAATATAGTTGCTTTCAGTGTCAACTATACTTTTTGTGATTTTAACCGGAAAAATAATTAGAAGAACCATCTTTCTAATAACACTTATTAAAACAATGATTTTTTAAACTATTTTTGTGGTTAAAGTCACAAAAGAGTATAGCCGAAAGCAACTAGATTTTTCTCTCCGTGCACGCCAAGAGATCACCGTAGGCGCGATAGCTCTCGCGTTAATGCCCGGAAATAAATGTTGCACGGCTAGAAAATGCGGGTATAACCTGATTACACCGTGCGCGCCAAAGCTATTATGCGGCTCTGTGTATATACGTATATCCATACGCGATAGCGTGATTAATGTAACAATAATTCGGATACGCTTTCGGCGCGCGACGGAACGAACTCGACGCGCACGAAAATAAACGTATGGATTACGGTAACGCCAATATTACCGGGGGTTAATATTTCACGACGATATTCAAGCCGGGCTTACGAAAACTTCGACGACTCTGATTGCGCGTGCAACGCACACCAGGCCGTTTCGCGCACGCGATATTACCCGCATAGAAATCTACTAAAATTTTCCCGGGTGCGGAGCGCGGATTCTAATTAGAATGTTCAAATTCGTCCCGAAATTGGTTATTCCTACCATGATACCGATTGGGAATTCTTGTCGCAAACACGGATTCTCTATCTACACTTAGTAAAAATATTTGAAAGCTTATTTGCGGAATATAAAGTCTATTTCGGTGAAACAAAGTTGATTTCTGCGAATAAAACTTTATATCCCACACGAATAAATTAAAAAAGAATTTTTTCTCACAGTAGAATTGAAACAGAAATACTGTAGGAACTTGCACTCGTTTTCAATCGGTAATGTATCAATGTACAACAGTTTTGTGGTGTCAGAGAATCCTATTTTTATAGTAGTTTGATAGAAAAAATAAAGATAAAAAATATAAAATATTCTTAAAACACTGCGAGTATTTTACTGAATAATTTAGAAAATTAATGTACACACAGAAAAATATATACTGCATTCTAGTAGATGTTATTTGTATCTCATAAGTTATATTTCGCAAACTTATCATAACTTAATTCGTGAGTATTAAATTTATTCAAAATATATTTGTATTTTACACGAAACAAATATTATAATTCTTTTTCATACAAATTTTTTTCAATTTTAATGTTTCTAGTAGTACAGGAGCAGATTGTCAGTCTATCTTGCTAAGGAATATACATCAATATCACTGGAGTCTTACGATATTTCGTTAGAAACATAGAAAATTTTTAAATAGGATATTTCAGTTTTTGAAATATAAACAGCACATATAAAATAAAAGAATAGTCAATTACTATAGAATATCGATTTGTTCTAAACTTCAGTAATTTTTCCTATAAAATTCTCTCGGCAAATTTAGCATTTTAATCAAGAATGATAAAGGAAAATAAAAATTCGGTTTGCTTACTAGAGACGAACCAACATTTTTCGATAGAGTTTTATAATATTCTTATAAAGAGAATAAATTTTTCCTTTGAGTATGTTAATGAGTGGTTCTCTCAAATTTGTGATGTGTACATTTTAAGACTATTGTTAGAAACATATTCTTTGTTGAAGATAATCATTGCATGAAGAAGGAAAGTAAATTGAGCAATCGCTTTTTTAGCAGTAGAACGATATTTTTCTGCGTGTATATTTTGTTGAATTCTAATCTAAAATTGAAGAATATTGGGAACACTTTGTGTTTTCCTCATAGAAAGAAACATAATGATAACAACTATACAGTGATGACCACTACATAAGTTTTGTATGTAGAATCAAAATATACAGTTTAACAAAATATTTTTTTGTAATAATTAAAAGCTGAATGAATGTTTACGAGAATTATATAATGACTATGTAATTTTCGTAACCATTTTGCTTTAGCTGCAGTAACTCCAAAATAGTTTATTAAACCATTATAATTCTAATTCTACGCACAAAAGTCGTATATAGTTGTCACTATGTCTGTTTCTCCGAGCGTACTTAGAATTCGCATGTTTGAACATTACTTTCAAGCGGAGCCCATCATTATTTTTGGAAAGTGGACTAAACCTCAACTAGATCCCGATTAATCCCAATCAATTAGGTCAAGAGATTTTCTATGCGGGTACTGTTCACAACGGAATCATCTGAAAGTCGTAGCGAATGTTTCTTCGCGTTCGTCGAGGACGTCGCGGTCGCACGGTGATGTCAATCCGGCGATTGTGCCGGTGAAGTTACCGAGAATAACCGCGCGAAAATGCACGCGAGTGAAGTTCGCGGGGCGACTGTGGAAACGGCGGATCGTAATGACCCGTGTGCAATGACCGGCCTGTAACGCGATCCGCGTGTTATTTTTGATGGAACGAGCGCACGCCGTTGCGACAGTTGTCTACCGAGCTAACATTTATCAAAACGCAGTCGAGTCTGGCACCGAGCTTCGCACGCGGAGGCCCGTCGTGCACTTCTGAGAGATCGTCGAGATCTCTCTCGGAACGTTCGTCCGTTCTCTCATCGTCGTCTGCGACGATATTCGTCTGGCACGTAAATATCAACAGATGGATCTGCTAAACGGCTGATTAAGGAGGTTCTAGCACTTGAACAAACCTAACATGAATCTATTATATACAATGTATATACAATAACGTGTGACAGACATTTCAATGACCTTTGGCGTTCCCGAGATACTTGATTGGAAAACTGAATTGTACAAGCGTATGTAAAGCAATGCAACAAATTTCTTTTGATTTGATATATCTGTATATAAGACAGAAGTTTAAAAAATTGGAATTTTGGTGGAAATACGTGAATATGTTAGATAAATTTACTGTCAAGTTAAAGTGAGATTTAGATCTTCCAAGTAAAATAAATAAAATATCGTGAAATTAATAATATACCATAATATATAGTATGAGTGGAATCATATAGCAATATTATATACATGATAGGTCAGCGCCATATCTGAGGTATAACTTCATAATGTCATTTCTATATTTATTTTTATATATTATTCATTTTAACATGTGTCATCTATGCGTTTCCAATTTAAATTAAATGAAATTGATTATTTGTCAAATAACGAGCAATATTGGGACGTATCTAGATACATATCTAGGTATAAAATAAGTCACCTGATACCTAAATTTGAGTGATTATAGAGTAGTATGGTTTATCTAATATATAAGTTAACAAACTCGATTTGATATATATATATATATATATATATATATATATATATATATATATATATATATCTAAAAGAGAAAATTTCATATCTACTATCTAATAAGATAAGATATTTATTATAAAAAATGTTAAATATTTTGGTATATTCTGTTTATTCTGTTTTAATTGCATAAGATGAAATTTTCAAGTAAATCTGTCCCGTTAAATTGATCGAAAATAAAAAGCACGGTAATTAAAATTTTAAGATAATCAGGATTGCGCAGAATTTTCTTCTTTAATTCAGTTAAGTTTAAAATTAATAGCTTATAACTAACTTGGTTAAATTAAAAGGTATTAAATTAATTTATTAAAGTAAAAAAGTAATTATGCAAAGCACCGTATGTGTTTTTGCATGATTAACTTTTTAATAAAAAATTGAATTTATGTGATACAATGAAAAAGTGAAACAATGAAAAGGCTTTTTATAAAAAAAGAACCACTGACTATTTTGTATTCCGGATACCGTAGAAAACAATACTAGAGTCGAAAAAAGCTTTGCTGGTATTATTTTTTATTTTTTTTATTCTACATTATTAGCAGCTCGCAGCAAATTTAATATTGCTGAATTATTTTAACTTATATGAAAAAATGTTTATATGTCTCAAAACTAAAGCATTTTAAAATAATCAGTTTAAGTTAAAAGTTAATCCAATTAACTTAGGTTAAAAGTTGTTAACTTTTTTAATTTAATTTGTAACTGATCAACTTAGTTATTAGCCAATCCCGAAATAACGATAATTTTTTAGTAAAACTTATTTTTCGTCTCAGATGTAAAAAATTTGTAGTTAGATTAAAATTTCTTTCTTGTGTTTATATCTGTACTTAAGAAAAATATAAGTTTATTTTTTTATTTGTCTACTTATCTAAGATAAATAAAATCTCGTAATTGTATCTAATCTTATCTAGATGTGAGAAAATTCATGTCATTCCCAACACTGATAACGAGCACGTTTCATGATCAAATTTCTTTTTTTACAATTGGCATTGGAATCAAACGAAAATGTCTTGCAACTTTTATTTTGTCACTTTTAAAATATTTGACAACTTCTAAAACCAAAGAGAAATGACTCCATCTTATAACATTTACAAATTTCATCTCTTTAATATTGTTGCAAAATTATTTTTGTAATTTCAAACGATTTTATTAATAAAATATTGACTGACAGTATCGCTAGAACCTCCTTAAGGAGAGCCGTGGAAGATTTTGTCAAAACGCGGCAGAGAGAAAATTGGAGATCATCGCGGCCTCTCGACGAAAACTTGTAGACGTCTCGCGGACGTTATTCCAGCAAAATAATGTCAATATCGCCATTCGACTTGGTTGGAAATTTCCCAAAGATCATTGGACATTGGACCGACTTGTAGAGGCGCGACTCCGCTAGCGATCAATTCGACCTGATTCCGCTCGTCTTCCTTCCTCGTGAGCCTGTGCTCAAAACGCACGCGCAAGACTACTCTCTAGTGCTCTATCGGGCCTTCCAGAAGCAGTTTTATAGAAGCCGCGACTGTCCCTTCAAACCGACTTGGCGTGGCGGACGCGCTCTCGTCGCTTTCTGCCTCTCGCTCGCTTCAAACTGCCTCACCTCGCTTGAACTTGACTCTAAACGAGCGCACGCGTATCATCGGTCACGGTGTTCATCACCGATATCTTCCTCGCGAGCAGTAAATCACCGGCAGGCGAGCTATCAAATCGGCTCGAAGTGTGTCGAACGGTCTTCCGAATGCAGGTCGAACGTGTCGCTCAATCTCTCACAACGACGGGCCTTCGACGTTGTTGTTATTGTCATAGGCGCCGCCGCGAAAACCACCTCGAACGAACGCTTTCTCGTCCTTTTAACGACGGATGCGACGCCTATGCCGTCGGTTCTCGTCGATGCCTCCTCTCTCGTGGATCACCCATCGAGAATAGGAAGGATCGTATACCCAATGGCGAACGCTTAACCCTCGACTGCTATCGCGGGCTCGAGTCCAGTTCAGACGTTTGTCAATGCGATTCACAGATTTTGCGGGAGAAAGAAATCGTAATTTCGAATTTTTCGCGTGCATACGAGATCGTGTTTTCTCAACGACGTGTCGAGTCGACACTCGTTTTATTTCTGGCAACCGCGCTATACCAGATCTGTTCGTTATAGCTGCACTTTCTCGACTGTACTGCTCTCTAAATTTGTTGGAGTAGAATTTCACTCGAAGTCTAGGATCACTCGAACTCGAGTGATGTTTCCCTCATGTAGTGCATTTTCCATCCTAAATTGTTGAGTGAGTATTTTCACTCGAAACCACAGAGTGAATCAGATGTGCTTCACCGCGTCAAGAGAACATATCTATGCATTAGTTCCATACAAGCACGTAGAGAATAGGCTGCGCATTACTGCAGGAGGGATGAATCATCATCAGTAATTATCTTGGTCAGTGAGTAGAATGAAGGAGAGGAGAAGCGATATGTTCTATCTTACCTTCTGTATTTCATTCTCTCTTGTTTTATACCTATACTACGCTTTCCTAGAATAATGTATGACAATTGACATGTGCGGCATATCTCTGTCCTTCAATTTTGTCATCAGCCGTAAGAGTGCGCAGTCTATTCTATAAACCTATGATTGGCTCACAGATTTGTTAAGGAGATGCTGGAGTCAATGACTAATTCAAAAAATGTCGATGATGTAGACACAATGATCACTAACACAATTACACTATAATTACACTACTTTTTGTAATTCTTGTATACATAGATCTAAATAAATATAAGTGTGTATTGCTTTGTTGTATCAGATTTAGCGAAAAAACTATTCGCGTATGTAGAAATTTTTCTGCAAACTTTTTCAATATTTTTAAGCTTCTAAATTCAGGTGTAAGGATACAGCACTGTTTTTTGAAAATTTTCTGAGCGAAATAAACTGACGTGGTCAAAACAAGCTACATATTTTTTCGTATCAGGCGAATATTTACTTTAACTAACAGCATCTGACAGGTTAATTTACACTCGAAATGTCAAATTTGAAATTTTTTATCGCTTCTGTCATGTATTTTGTCATGTTGAGTAATGCTCCAATTTATTGTCGCATGTATATTTATTGTGTAAGAGCATTTGTAATTACATTTGTGCAGCCAATACAACTTTGCAGAAAAGGGTCAGTGTCCTGTCGATAAAGAATTCGACTTCAGCATTCCTTTAAGTGATTTTTTATATAAACAGATAAAATCTGGGCTACGTCCCTTTATTACAAAATTATCAATACATTAATTTCCAAGTATATTAAGCACCAATAACAAGCTTTCTCAGGAGAAGCATTTGAATAATATAACTTAGTAATAAGAAATATAGACCACATTTTTAATTTGTTTTTTAAGAAAGTTATTTAAGATTAATTTAAAAAAAGTTACTTATGTGGACTAATGCATCGATATTCACTGTAATTTATCGAAATATTCGCGCATATGAAATCAGAATTCGCCCTAAGATCGATATTAATAGTCATTACTTGAAACTTCCCTCAGATGAGATATTCAGATTTGATTTTAGAATTAGATGTGAATTTTTAAGTTAAATTGAAATTATTCATGTCACTTATTCGTATAATATTCATATAAAGTCATATAATATCACATATATCGTGTGCTTCAACTGCAAAAAAATTCAGATTCAACTTTGAGTTTAGATCTGAGTATATCACGTAGGACAAATTTCAAGTGACAGCTATTACTACTGACCTTAGAGTTAGACGTGAATTGTTCAGCTGAATCGTGATTACAAATATAATATCATGTATATTACATGATTCGAGCAAAAAACTCAAGCCCAACTACACTGAAATCTGAGTATCTCATATGGGACAAGTTTTGAATGACAACTATTGTGTAATACGGATCTTAGAATTGAATGTGAATTGTTCAGTTGAATCGTGATTATAAATGCAATTATATATATGATTATGTATATTGTATGATTCAAATAAAAAACTTAAACCTAACTCTGAATCCGATCTGAATCCAGATCGAAGAATCTCATATGGGACAGGTTTGAAGTTTATTAACAGACGTAAGCTTGAGTGAAACACTCACTCTTGCGATTTTGAGTAGCGGTATCTTCACTATCGTTTGGAGTCAAAATACTGTTACTTTTCGCACGTTTTGAGTGAGATTCTACCCCAAGAAACTTGGAGAGCGCAATCTTTCTGTTTCCTCCTTTCTCCCGCCAAGTTCAGTATGTATCTACTTAATTTCTCAAATGCGGACAATGCAGCTTAGCGCAGCTGCAAGGAACTGCTACAACGAATGCTACAATTGAGCAGTCGCCTGTTTCGAGCCGAAGTGGAGTAGCAGTAGAGGGCTAACGACGAGCAACGCGGCTAATCGGGAACCATTGGGTGCTAAGGCACGTTCCTATCGGCTGTACTCTGTGTTCTTTTTTTTTTCTCTCAAATCGTGGATAACTGCGGCCGGGGAACTTAACGCCGCTGCTTCGCGACTTGCCAATGCCTCACGTGTGCGCGAGGCCCTCCAAAATCTCTCCAGGAGGATTCTCCCGGCCGATTTCGCTCCAGGGGCTGCGGCTGCCGTGCCGTCAACGAGCTTGATTGCCCGTCAATGCGGATCGCGGTGTCAATTCTCCGCGCACGCGCGCGGCGCGACCTGAGTTGTCTTACGTTGCAATTATCGAGTCTCGTTACGGAGAGATACCAAATGGGAGGCTCGCTCGAGTGCGTTATTCGGTAGGGAACGGCGTTTAGTTCCCGCGGGTTCGTCATACACGGCCGACAGAAATAGAGTAGATAGATAGATAGATAGATAGATAGATAGATAGAGAGAGGATAGATTATAGTATGTAGGTCTTACTCGCACTTTCAACAGAAAATAACTCACCGTACGCGATGGTAGGTGGGGTCGTATTCGGACCGGACCGTCGGGTTACCATCGGGTTACCATGGCGGCCATGGTGCGCCCATGGTCGGTTTACCGATGGTGAGCGTGGACGTAAGTAAAAGGACAGAAGTAACCAACAATGTGAGAGCAGCGTCAAATGCGGCCGAAGAGAAGAGATAGAGAGTGGCAGAGATTTTTGTTCGTTCGGACACAGCCCGTACGGGAAGACGTATTGTTTTTTTTTTTTTTTTTTTTTT
>NW_022639489.1:2216913-2228229 GCF_010583005.1 Odontomachus brunneus | reverse complement strand
TTTTTTTTTTTTTTTTTTTTTTACGGTTTGCGGATGGTTGTTTGATTGGTTGATTGGTTGGTTGGTGTCGGTGGTTGGTGGTGGTAGTAGTAAGTTGGTGATGGTAGTGGTTGGTTGCGAAGAGGTGGTTGTAGAATGTTGCGCAAAGAAAACAACACATAGAACAGACAAGAAGAAATGTGTGCACAGCGTAAGTGGCATTCAATCAAGCATGTGCGTTAGACAATTTCTATTGTCGTTATATCAATTCTTTTTGTTTCTTTTTTTCCGTTTTTTTACTTTCTCTTGGTCATTAGTCAGAGTCAGAGGCGAGTCTGTCCATGGCGGATTGTCGGATTGACGGCGAGGAACGCGCGTAAATTTGGGCAGTTATTAGAGGAGCGGGAACATTCAAGGCCCTCCGTGAAACGTTCTCGATCTGAGATCTTCGAGAAGGTCACTCGCTAATTGGCTGAATCCGCCATCGAAGGCTCCGAGTAATCGGCAAAGTCGCCCGCGTCCTCACGGAGAATGTATTCGGGCGCGGGAACGACGGTGATTCTTCCCTCGCGCGCGAGAGAGCGGTGTAACATTTACCCCGACACTTTTCGCGCGTAATCACAAAACGAATTCCTGGGAATCATGAAGGACCGTCCGTGCCGTATATTCTGCGAGCCGACGAGAAAATTCCCTCGGGAAACGCATTTACAGCAGCGTCGCGACTAAGGCGACGCACAAGCGCGCATATTAAAATTTATTGCGCCGCGCCGCGCACGCGGAACGGATTCGAGATACGCGCGTAAATCGTTTTGCGCGAGCGACTTGGCCGACGCTGGAATTCGCGTGAACGATTACGGATGCCCGCAATTTCGTCACCAAAGGCGTGAATACGGTAATACTGAAATATAGAAAATACAGTTGATTAGTGTGTAAGAAGGATGATCGACCTGCGTCGAAATTGCCGAACTGTCAAAGCGAGCGTACAACTACTGCTCGGTCTTAGATAACAGAAAAGATGATAGAAAGAGAGAAAGAGAGAGAGGGAATTGATTAATCAATTGAATACTCAATTCGCATGGAAAGATCAATCTTAAAACGTATTCTAAAGCTGCGTGTGCGTTATCGAAACATTCCAAACGATGGAAATTACTCTAATCGAACATTGCTCAAGTCTTTGGCGATGACAGAAGTCACGTAGATGTACGATCGCCCTCAGCAAAGCTCGACTTTGTCGAAGATTACTTCGTCCCGGTTCGGAAGACCATTCTATGTGTGAAGAAAAAGTAATCCGCGGATCTTATTTCAAATTTTGTATATATATATATATATATATATATACACACACAGGACGTCCCATATCAGCCGTTAAACATTGAAATGGCAGATAGTAGAGGTGAAACCAAGATGAAAAGTCTTTCGCCATTTTTTAATACGAGCAATAGTTAACGAGTTATTAACTGATTAAGTTTGATATTTTGCCCTAATTGGCTTAACACAAGTAGCGTCGCACGCCGAAAAAATTCGTAGTCCCGCCTCGTAGACTAGCTTATTCTGATTAAGGAAGAAGAAAAGAAGCTCACTAAATCTGATTCAATATTCTAATTGCTCCCCTTAATAATTAAATTAGCGAAGCTAGTTTGAGAACCGGTTTTTTTCAATGATAGTTTAAACTTAGATTTAAAGTTAAACTCTGTTTAAACAAAACAAACGCATTGTTAGAATAGAGTTTAAACTTGAATCTAAGTTTAAACTGCTATTGAAAAACCGGCCTCAAGAGGTGGAAGAAACTCTCACTAAATCTGATTCAATATTCTAATTGCTCTCCTTAATAATCAAATTAGCGAAGCTAGTTTGAGAACCGGTTTTTTTCAATGATAGTTTAAACTTAGATTTAAAGTTAAACTCTGTTTAAACAAAACAAACGCATTGTTAGAATAGAGTTTAAACTTGAATCTAAGTTTAAACTGCTATTGAAAAACCGGCCTCAAGAGGTGTGAATTCCCATTATTTTTGGTTTGTTCCGCCGATTAGGGCGTGCTAAGCATTCGAACTAATTATTAATTAATAACTCGCTAACTATTGCTCGTATAAAAAAATGGCAAAGGACTTTTAGTCTCGGTTTGATGTCTACTATCTGCTACTGCAATTACTGGCGGTTGGCGTGAGACATCCCGCACATATATACGTAAAAATGAAAGACGAAGCTTCAAAAGGATCATTCGTTCGTCCTTCGTAATTTCGACGTGAAAGTTTTGAAAAAAATCGAGACTACTCTGCACAGACAGAACGAAAGTAATCTTGACGTAACACAAATGGTTAACCATCGCGTGTGAGAAAGAGATAGAGATAGAGAAAAAGAGATTATCATTGTGCGTGGCGCAACACCGCTACATAGGGGTTTCCTGGAGTAACTGCTTAAGAGAAAAAAAGAAGTCGATTAATAAGTCGGAATCGCGAAATCGTTCGAGGACACCGCCAATCGCGGTCTTGTGGTGCGATCAGGACGGCACCGTGGCTCGCTCGTTATTCGCTTCATTCATCAACGAAAACTGGCGAGCGATCCTCTCGCGACCTCTGCGCGCAATTATTGTTATTATTAGATACTAATTTACTCGGTTAATCCTAGGAGGTACTAAATATATACACTAGCATGCGCGAAAGAAAACTGGTAATCAAAAGATACGCTCGGCGGCTGGCGGAGAAACCGAATCAAGTAAAGGATACACGTACTTAAAGAACTCAAGGAGGTAATAACTCAAGCATAAAGACGATAACAAACGAGCAGATCCAAGGAGAAAGGGAAAGAGAGACAGATCAGAGTGACAGCGAGTGAGAGACAGGAGGAAGAGAGAGAGAGAGAGAGAAAGAGAGATAGATAGATAGATAGAGATAAATAGAGAGAGAAAGAGAGAGAGAGAGGGGGGAGAGAGAGTGAGAGAAATTTGAGGTGTGTATGAAGGAGAGAATTGAAATAATAATATATATAGAGAAGAATAAGAGAGACAAAGAGAGAAAGTGAGTGAGTGAGAGAAGAAAGAAAGAAAAAGGTTAATGCCCGACGTCGGTCAACGGAATGATTTTTGTGTGGAGTGGAAAAGTGTGTCCGGCAGCTTTGCGCACCCGAGAATGGTGCATCGTGTGCATTAGCGTGAGCGCGGCACGTTTCTCGAAATTGTTCTCGAGAAATCGTGTCGAGAGCGAGGATAGCAGGGAGAACGAGAGAGAAGCGGACGAAGACTACGATGAGGGTTACGACGAAAGGACGACGACGACGACGACAACGACAACGACAACGATGACGAAGACGATGAGAACGACGACGACGACGACGACGACGATCCAAGGACGCGCGACTGTCGTGGGATGAAGACAGGCCGGGAGAAATGATTCGGTTCGATAGCTTGCTTATTACAAGCCTCGATGGAGTGTAAAAATAAGATGAGAGCAAGGGCAGAGGGTTTTTCCGCGTCTCGATGGAAACGCACGACAGGCGGCGCGGCGACGGGAGTCGCTTCGCGCTGGCCAATTAAAGAGATAGAGTGGGACTTTCGGTTGAAAAGTGGGAATTGACTCGGGGAGAGTCCGGGGGTAGCTTGAATTTTATTTCGGGCGCGTCGAATTTTTATCGATCGTAGTCGTTATATAGAGAGAAAAAAGAAAGTTAGAGAGAGAAAGAGAGAGAGAGTGGGGGGAAGGGGAGAGAGAGAGAGAGAGAGAAAAGGCGAGAGAAAAAGGGTGTGGTCGGCGAAAACGAGACGAGGGATCGCTGAGCTTTCACCTGGGGCGCAAAAGCCGAGCCTCGGGGGAGAGAGGGATGGAAAATATGTATAAGAAAAGCGGACACGACGTCGCAGCTGGTGTTCATCTGAAAAGGTGAAAAATGAGCCTGCGCGGAGACTCGCCCGGTACTTTCCTTTTTGTTCTGCGACTGAACTCGTTATTGCCGGACGTCTCGTTTCTACCGCTCCGCGTCTCTCCCCGTCGGGGAAACGGGAGCTCCACGGAGAAATGTCTAACATCGAGGATGCCTTAACAATAAGATCCGTCCGTGAATCGCCGTCTGTGTTGCGTAAATCTCCCTGTGAGAAATCCGAGACGAGCGAGGCGCCAAATCGAGCGCATTTTCTCCCCTTCTTTCGTTTTTTCTTTCTCTTCTTTTGAATAATAGCTTTATCCCGTTCGGGACAGTCTTATTTCGTTCGGAAAAGCCGATTGGTCTTTCCTCTTCAATTCCTACCAAGCTGCCTACCTACGCTCTACGACTTGAGAAAAAACAAACGTTCGCGACGAGACATCGCGAAGATCCTCCTTCGATCGACTCATCGGTCTCATTTGCAACGAGCAAATATTAGAGGAGAACTTGCGCGCGCGCGCGATACAGAACCCGATCTAAACTCCATCGCTCGGCTTGCCGATCCCTGTAATATCACATTCGCGATAATGACAGCTCTCGATTCCGCGACAGCCGAGAGCTTCAGACAAACTTCAAGACCCGCTCTCTCTTCGACCCGACCTGATCCTACGCGACGTTCCCCCCCTCGTCCGAAACTGCGAGATTCGCGACTCACACATCGCAAGTCGCGAGTATGTGCGTTCTGGCTAAAGTAATGCACGTGTGCATCCCCGCATGGAAGAAAAATAAACTGGTTGAATTAACGTGACACGCTTGGTTGAGCAGGTTTTGGCGAAGATAAACAGACCTTCTGGTTATTACAATGAGATATTCCGGTGTGCAATCGAAACATTTACTTGTAATGCTCGCGGTTTGTTTACTGTGTATGCATTAATAACGTCCACGTGTCTGATTATGACTACCTACGAAAGAAGAGTGGGCTGGATTAACGTGACATGTTTGATTAACCCTCTACTGTCCAAATTAATTTCTCATGTTTAAGGAATTTTTCATGTACATGGATGTTTAAAATACTCAACACATATAAGGTGAAATATATTTCACTTTTCTAATTTTTTATTTTCCCAAAATAGATTCGTAACTCTGAGATCACGTTCGACAGTTATTACTGCCAACATACTAAAAAAGGCAGCCATATTTTACGTTATATCGGTCAAGATAGGAACAACATTCATATTGGAAATAAAAATGATGAAACTAGATTGACTTCAGAGCCACAGTGGGTAGTAGAGGGTTAAGCGACTGCTGGTAGAACTAAACAGAATTTCTAGTTAGTATAATCAAATATTCTGGGACTCAACGATGTGGTTACGACATAGATAGACAATATATAACTGGTCTGTCAATTGGAGAAGCGTGTAGAGCGCGATAACAGATAACTCATAATCCGGAGGTCCCAAATTCGAATCCCACTACGGTTGAGACGCGAGTTCTTCGAATACAATACGACATTGAGTCAATTTAAATGGCGAAATTAATTTCTATCTAATTCGGATCTAATTTCACGAAAAATAATCGTACATCGTCTTGAGAAACAATTTTCAGTGCAAAAAAGTAATAAAATTTCTAGTAAAAAATGTGAATATATGTAATTAGATTATTGTAACTAATGCTGCAATTCTAAGCAAATATACGAGTAAATAGTAAAATCGTAAAGTCGTAGCTTACGTATCAATCGTCTGCCCGTAAGTTCTTACGAGCTTACGAGAAGTTACGAGCTTTACGATTTTGTCTAGAATTGCAGTATAAACCTGCCTGATTACTTTAGCCGAAAACGCAACGTAATTTGTTTGGTTATCTTGGCCGGAATAATGGTTCGTTCATTTCTCACCAAGCAGTCTGTTTAATGTATCCTGATTAATTCAACGAATCTTTCTCCGCCGTGCGCGTCGCAATGCAGCGAGAACGAAGGAACGAGCGACTCGAGTCGGCCGGGGTTGTGCGAAAGGGTAAAGATGCCGATGGAACCGCGCTTAAAAGGGGCTGGTTGATCGATGCTCCGTGGCCTTCCCTCGTTATCTCACGGAACTCGGTGCGTTCTATCGATCGGTACAGCTTCCCGGGCCGTTCCGGAGCCTCCTTCGGACCGAAAGCCTCTTTCGCTCCGGCTCGAGGAGCATCGCGGAAGAGAGACGCAAAGAGCGACGTACGGCGGGAGGAGAAATCCGCAGCAACCTGCGACGGTGAACTCGTGTCGCGCGCGGAGCTGACCGGAAATTGTCGCGAGAATCTCGATCTCGATCAGGTAGCCGATGAAATGATTTTGTTACACTGCCCTCACAGACTTTCGTGATTATATCACGACGTAAGACAATCGATGAGAGGGAGACTCTACCATCTTTTTCATTATGAGTCATCATTCACTTCATTATCATTCATTTATGAAGCAAATGTACTATGTTGAATCGATCATTTCACTCAGATCATACACGATAAGGCGAAAATACCAATACTCAGACACATACCTGAAAGAATGTCCTCGATATTTTTATTGTTTTTGTCTTTAAATATGAATATTTGGACTTTCAAAACATGGAATGTATGTATATATACTCAATGCTCGTATATATTTTATATAAAGTTTAAAGAGTTTAAATATTTGTATTTAAAGACCAAAAAAAAGAATGTCCAGGATTAAATCCGTGCATTTTGTACTTTTAGCTAAATGTAAATTTTTCGTTATATTGGTGCAGTTACAAATTTACTAAAAGTTGCACTCTGATTTTCATGTTAAATTCTGCATAACATGTTGTTCTGAGCAAATTTGCCGTCATTCTTTCTGTATTACCTTTGTATTTCTATTTTCTTGATCCATGCGAGAACTTATAAGGCATGTAATCTTTACAAATCGATTAATGAAGAATTCTCAGGTAGACTCATGATTATCACGATGTGAGACAATCGACGATGGAAACTTCGTAATTTTTTTTTTATTACATTTGTGAGACGAATATACTGTATCGAATCGACCATTAAATTTACATCGTGCAATGATATGAATTTTTCTGTCATATCGATGCAGCTACAAATTTCCTACGTTCAAATTTTCAGTGTTACGTTCTGTACGGCATATTGTTTTGAACACGTTATCATTCTTTCTATTTCTATTCCGTTGTTCTATGTGATAAATATGAACATTATATGAACCTGATAAGATTGTCTATTCGAGTGGAACGATGAATATGCAAACTTTTCATTTCTTGTCGATAAAAAAAAAAGGAAAAAAGGGTGTCGACAATGATCGGTTCTACACTCAAAGAAAACGACACGATGATAGCAACTAGACAATTTCCGTATATGTAGAATCAATATATACATGGACAGAATTTTATAATAAAAATTACTAACAGAGGAATAGACTGACATTATGCAGTAATTGACTCTCTTTTTGTTTTACATTCTTGAAATTGGAGTGAAATTTCACTCGAGAAGTAGAGCGTAGAAAATTACTAGAATTCGAATAATTTTTCATATAGAGTGAATTCTTTATTCTGAATCATCGAGCGAATATTTTCACTCGAAATTAAAGAGTGAATTTAATGTATTCCATTGTCACATATTCACTCTAATCAATTGAAACATTTGCTTATATGGAGTCAAAATCCACTCCAAGCTTAAGCGAAACATTCATTCCTGTGATCTCTTGGCACTTTTCACACATTTTGATTTAGATTCTTTTAAAAAAAATTTAGAGAGTACATGCTATTTATATATTTTGGGAACTCTGAAATGCAATATTAAAATATTTATTGTATCTAATCAAATTTACTACGTTCCTTAGCAAGATAGACCTTATCAGCAGTCTATTCTTGCAGTGCTAGAAACACAGTAAAATTGAAAAGGATTTATATGAGAAAGAAAAACTACAATATTCTCTCCATGTATATAGTTTAATAGTTTAATATTATTTTGTAGTTATGGCAACCAGAGCGGAATGATTAGGAGAGCTAACAACCTCTCGGGCGTAACCACTCGGCTTCGGCCGCAACATAACTACAGAATAGTTGATCAAACTATGTATAGTAATTTCCTAGATACACAGAACTCGTGCAAAGCTGTATCACTTGTATGGTTGCCACCGGCATGTATTTTTCTCCGATTACGGATGGCTGGCTATCTGGAGATTCGTTGAATTAAACTCGCGTTTACCACTTCTGAAATACGGCCGTGCTCGAGCAGAAGTGAATCCCCGGCATCTTGGCGGCGAGAGCACTCTTGCGTGCATACACAGGCCGCGTTTTCGCGCGAACCGACGGATATTGTGTGTTCCTCGACTATCCAAAGCGGTGCACCACCACCGATGGGCCTTGAGATCACTCTCTCGGCGCTGCACCATCGGTGCGAGCAAGGCGAGATCTCACACGAGACGATATCGGACGTGGTCCGTGGTGCAGCCGGTCGCGCTCGTAAAACCGGAAGCGTTGTTAGTGGAACGCCCAGTGGTTCGCTGTGGACGTTGTTAGAGAGAAAGAGAGAACGGGCAAGCGGCACATACATTTCACACGGCACTCGCACACTCCCACACGCGCACACCCACACAAGGGCGAGATATCTCGCGCTGCATCGTAAAGTGCGCAAATAAACCGAACTCAAGTCAAACGAGCGAAACTCAAACGAGGTGGGGACGGGGGGAGGGCGGTTTCGGTGCTGCTGGGGACAGGAGGAGTAAGAGGAGGACGAAGAAGAAGAAGAAGAAGAGGAGACGGAGGAGGGCAGGAGGGAGAGGAGAAGGAGGAGAGGACGGTCTCGAAGTCGTAAAACCGTGTCGCGAGCGCTATAACGAATGCAATGCGGAAATGCGTCGGCTAAATCCCAGAACGAGCGACAGAGAGGGGCCGGCGAGAGGGTTGAGGGTGGAAACATATAGAGAAAGAGAGATAGATAGAGAGAGAGAGAGAGAGAGAGAAAGAGAAAGAGAGTGTGAGATAGAAAGAGAATGAATGGTCGAATGGGATGTATATATTCAGCGAACTTTCCTGACTAATCCGCCGAGCTTTATGAAGCTCTTCTCGAGGCGGGCATAAATTCACGCGAATCCGCTGTTATTGTAGACGACGGGTACCTTCGGAGGCGTGTGGAGAAACGACCGAGTATTTTCCGCGGTGCGCATTTGCGTGACGTTATTTTGGATTCGCGAGCACACGTAGGCGTTCGGAGAGAAAAGCGCTCCGCGAAATCCGAATCTCGCGGTCTCTTTCGCTCGTATAAGTTTGCGACAGGTTCGATTGATTCCGGTACTCTCGGCACGTCGACGCGACAACGAACAGTTATTTTCACTCTTTTGGTTAGCACAAAAGGAAAAGAAAAACAGTTCCGAGAACGGGGAAGAACTCGGTGCTTTGTGTAACGCGTTTTTCGTACAACACCATCTATTGATTCGTGGTATGTTCGATTGTCGACGAGAAGCGCAAGAAAAGCAGGCGGGGAATGCTTAACGGGGATGTGACAAAACGTTGACGCGGAGAAACAAAAAGGGAGAGAGAGAGAGAGTGAGTGAATGAGTGAGAGAGAAAGAGAGAGAGAGAGATAATGGGGCGAGGGGATGAGAGATTGCCGCGTTAATTCTGCGTGTGAGTGGACGACAGGAGGTGTGTGTGGGTACATAGGCGGCGATGTGTGAAACACAACGGATGTCGATTCGTAAAACGCAGGAAACGAGAAGACAGAGTGACAGAGAACGTTGCGTTAAGGTGTTGTCTGACGATTAATGGGCGATTAATATTAGCTCAAAATCCAAAGTCCGAGGACGACTATACAGCACGTTTGAAGGAAGTAGAAGTAGTAAAGAAGAGAGATGATGAGACGAGAGAAGATAAGAAATATATGTAAGTATATTTATATATATAGATAGGCAGATAGACAGACAGAGATATACAGGAACGAAGAGAGACATCAACTGAACAAACGAGAAAATAATATTCCCGCGTGGAACGTTCGTGCCGACGTCGTTCTACTGTTACTGTCGCGCTACCGTCGAAAGAGATGTTGCGCGCACATGCCAGTTTCGACATGTAGCGGCTCTTGATCGGAGAACACATTTATCCCCGAGACTCTCTTGGAAAAGCGTTTCCCAGGCGGTGCACCGCGCGACGGCGCGGGGGATTTTTGCGCGTGCGATTTTGCGCCGTTGGATCCGGGCTCGTTTGTAACAGATACATCGATAATGCGGCGACATACACAAGTGTACTGATTTTGAAAGAAAGAAAGGAAACAGTAACTGAGACCAGCGAACAGATAATCGTACCGACGTTAAAATGTCGGATGACAAGATGCCAATTAACGTAATGATAAAGAAATTGCAGTAGCGAGACCGTGCATTACTTTTTTTCTTTTTCTTTCTGCCTATCTACGTGGCTAGGAACGAGAGACGCATTACTACAAATATTACGTTTATGCAACGAGAACGTACTTGAATTCAGCAGAACGCGTCACGAAGCATATCCGCGCGACGAAAGGAAGAAACAAAAAGACAGGAAGGAAACGAAACGCAAGAGAACACTGACAAAAAAGAAAGGAAAGAGAAAGAGAGTAAGACAGTAAAAGAGAAAGAGAGAGAGTGAGAGAGAGAGAGAGAGAGAGAGAGTTAAGATTAAGATATATATCACAAATATATCGTAATACAAAAAGAAAAATCCGTTGGGTTACTTTTGGCACGCTTCGAAAAAAGAAAAAATCTGGCGTCAAGTAAGTCGTCGGCTCTCTCGGGGACTTACCATTCTTTTTTTGGACAACGACTTTGGCTGCGACTTTACGGGGGTTGCGGTATGCCGAACAATCGGAGTTTTGAGTGGTAGTAGTAGTAGTAGTAGTAGAAGTAGTAGTAGTAGTAGAAGTAGAGGTAGTAGTAGCATAGTGTCGTGCCGAGATAGGAGGAGTCCAAGGCCAGTGTGATTGATACAAATATAATAGAGAAGGAGTACGATAAAAGACAGTCAGTGCAACTTCAGAGGGGTCGGGGGGCGGTCAAAGGGGGCAAGGGGTTTGGCGAGAGGGCAAGGGTTTGTGCACGGCGCGTGTATCTTTCATAACAATTAAAAAAGAGGTGAAGACCCCCACAAGGGGCTGTCGGGGCATCTCCTTATTGATCGAAACACTCGGGGTCTCTCTGCGTGAGCTCTTCTTCTTTTTCGATCTCAACGGCGACCTAGCCGCGGAAAGCCGGCGGAGACACTCGTGAGCGCGTCCTCCGCGAGACGGCGGGGGATTCCGGAGCGCGGTGAGGGGATGGGGACGGTGGTTCTGCTTGATTTTCCTCGTCGGGGTTTGGACCAGACCGGCGGATGGACGCTCTTAGACCCGTGTGGTCTGACCGACTGACACGGAGGTGCGATATCGATCTGACCTTCCGACGTGCCGCGAGAAAGAGAAAGACAGGGAGAAAGAGAGAGAGAGAGAGAGAGAGAGAGAGAGAGAGAGAGAGAGAG
>NW_022639489.1:2212475-2216647 GCF_010583005.1 Odontomachus brunneus | reverse complement strand
GAGAGAGAGAGAGAGAGAGAGAGAGAGAGAGAGAGAGAATTGCGCCAACAAATTAGTCCCGTGCCTTCTCCTCGACCGAATGGCGAAATTAATCGTAGTCGACGGCGACGACGACGATAGCTATATGTCAACGTGGTTCGATATCTCGCGTACATCTCGCCTGGAATAATTTAATGAGCCATACAAAAATTATTCGCCTACACGAGCGTTCGTGGCAGGGTCTGATTGCTGGTCCGCAATTCGATCGCGCGTCCGGAGGGAAGAAAGTGAAGTTTTGCGGCCGCACGGTCGGTCGCGCGAAGGCTCCATCCGCCGATTTCCGGAAGTTCTTTGACTTCCCGGGGCAGTCCATTACAGCTAAGCCGGTTATCGATGAGTGACGGGATGAGGAATGGGAAGAGAGAGAGAGAGAGAGAGAGAGAGAGAGAGAGAAAAAGAGAGAGAGATAACTATACATACACATATGAAACGTACGAAAGAAGAAAAAAAAAGGAGAGAGAGATAATGTACTGAAACAGGCCGGCAGGGTGGTCGGGATGGACGTGACACGTGAAAGAAATTGAAACCGACTACGGAACTCTCGGACAGTGGTAGACAGTCGGTCGGAGTGTAAAACGTGATCAAAGTGAGAAATATCGCTCTAGAGGTACTCTCCAGTGAGACACCGAGAAAATATCATTAAGACGAGACCGAATGAGAGACGATTTGGCCGATCGCTGCGATGCATGCGTGATTATATATAGATCGTGGTGTGCAAGATGGCAAACGGCATCTCTCTCTTTCTCTCTCTCTCTCTCTCTCGCGCGCGCGATGCGTTCTCGAATGTCGGCATCGACTTGACTCGAGTACGCCGAATGCACATGCGGCTCGGGGCCTTGGCAAACTGCAATTACACATGAGAGATCGCGGCCGCCTTTGATGCCATCTTGAACAAACGTATGGAGAGACAGGATGGAGAGATGCTATGAGTATATAATGATGCAGAAAATCAAAATCTACCGGTGAAGATGTAAAAATCCAGGCTATATATGGTGCCGTCGAGACATCTCGAATATGTATTACACACATACATGTACATACATAATCGGGGAGTGAAACTAAAAGTGCTAGAGAACAGATACCGAGAGAGAAAGAGACAGAGAGAGAGAGACAGAGACAGAGAAAAAAAAATAAGAGGAAGAAAGAAAGATAGATAGACAGATAAAAACAGAGATAGATAGAGAAAGAGAAAGAGAACCTCATATATCTTGATGCGAGAA
Organism: Odontomachus brunneus; assembly: GCF_010583005.1. NCBI lineage: Eukaryota > Metazoa > Arthropoda > Insecta > Hymenoptera > Formicidae > Odontomachus > Odontomachus brunneus. The sequence continues at coordinate 2,215,388 of NW_022639489.1, read as the reverse complement.
ACCGTAAGTACCATGAAACAGATGGCTGAAGGTAAAGAAAAAGAAACACACAAGAAAAAAAGTGGCTAATATACAGATGTATATAATATTATATATACATACGTACACACACAATGTGGAGATCATAGAGAACGAAAGAGAGAAAGAAGAAAAAGGGATAACGCGTTTAAACGCGCGTATGTACGTACGTTCTTCTTGTACCGGGAAGAATGAAAGACGACGTCGCGGACGAAAAAAATGTAATTAGAGAAAGAGGAACAGAAAAAGACAGAGAAAGAGAGAGGTAGACAGATAGATAGATAGAGACAGACAGAGAGACAGAGAAAGAGAAAGAGAGAGGAAGAGAAACTCGACATCGAGACTACTATGAAATAGCTAGAAATCAATGATAATCAATGAAGCTCTTAATTGTGTGACGTTTAGAAGAATCGAGCGGCGTTTCTTACCATCTGTCCGTGCAGCGAGTGAAAATGTAAACAGAAAGAGAATTCAAGATTTGTCTCTGTAGAAATTGCAAGAGTGAGGTCGTCGAAGGTGATAGATATTTTGCAGATCGAGACTATAACACTTTTTCCTAAGGTGTATGTCTTATATTCGGGAGAAATCGCGCGCGGCGGGATGTGAAAGAGAGACACACACACATACACATACACACGCGCGCTCGATTGTCTTATGCTTTCTTTTCATCCTCCGCTCGAGATGGTGAATTGTGATTTTGGTGCGCGAGCATCACAGAGCGGAGTCGTGTGAATCGAAGGGAAAGGGTGTTTGTGAAAATACTCGGAGAATGCGCAAAAGTTCGCAGGTGCTGTTGAATCGACTGAAGGGATGCTTGTGGAAAACGGCAGACCGATCGTGCCCGCGCCGAAATTCCCCGGCGAACGCAACAACACGGAGGGGCAAGGGGGAGAGAGGTGATGAGGGAGGGGAGGAGAAAAACCAGTCGACGCTTTGCGTCGCGGCGCTTTTAAGCGCAAAATTGCATTAAACTGAAAAACGTTTAAATGAAAACGGAAATAGCAGAAGAGAGAGAGAGAGAGGGAGGGAGGGAAAGAGAGATGGAGAGGACGCGCGAGCGCGTTCGCCGATATCGCGCTCGATGTCGGTAGCCAGCTGCCAATTTTGATCGCTGCGAGGGAATGACAGGTGCGCGGCTTCTCTCGCGAAATTTCTGCGAACTCTCGCCGCTTAAATCCAATCCTGGCGCACATGTGCACGATCGATCTTCCTTTTCGCGGTGGGGAATGCGACGATTCGCAGAGCGCGGAGGTGGATCCCGATTCATTTTTCATCGTTAGATCGTCTCCGACTCTCTCCTATCGCCTGGCGCGCACGGGAGAACGTGAGGAATGAATCCGCGCATCCTCCGGCGCGCGAGAGTGACGTGGCCTCTCTTAGATCGTGTCGGAGCTTGCGAAAGATTTCAGATATATTAGCGAGATCTCGCGCGGGCTCGCGGTCTCATCACGCGCTCCTTCATCAATCCGTTCGCGTCGTTGTCGAGAAATATGACTGGCGAAATTGAAACAGTGTCTCGTCATTAGAGGGCAATCTGAATGGAATGAATTTTGCTGGAGACACTTGGAGAACGACAGACTCGATCGGGCAGTTTCAGATCGAGAACGCGAGGATTGAGAGAGCTTCTCTCTCTCGCACGATCGTACTCGCGCGATCGCGTAACGCGAGGAGTAAGTAGCTGGAAATGAAAGAAATTTGCGGTAATTATGTAGAGAAAACTCCTCACACCCCTCGGATTTCTTTGATCTTAAGATATCCCTGTTTAAAATGACGAATACAAAACGACAACGTTACATAAGATTTAGCCTGACTTTCAGTCTAAATTTATGTGAATCGCATATAGAGAAATGCCATCCTATTAAAAGTCATTATTCAGTTTATTTTCCTTTTTTTTAAGTAATGGTTATCTTTAACAAAGAATATTTTCTTGATAACAGTCTTAAAATGTACTTATCATAAATCTGAGAAAAGCTCATTATCATGTATTCAAAAGAAGAGTTTATTTCTTTCACAAGAATATTATAAAATTCTTTACCGAAGGAAAAGTTGGTTCGACTCTATGAAATAAGTAAACTGAAAGTAAACTGAATTTTTGTTTCAATTTAATGTCCTTCGTTGAAATACTAAATTTATTAGTACTCTTGAATAAGTCTCATATTTTTGACGAACTTATGATAGATTTGCAGAAATATTTAAAACAAGTAATATTTACTTGTGTTTCTCTGTGTGCAACAAGATAATGATTGATTTACATTGAAATTTAGACTGAAACTAATGCAATTTTGTCATTATGTATTTATAATTTCAAGCGGGGATGTTATAAAGGATGGAATTCTGAGTCATTTGTCACCTTGAATTATGTGGAAATCGTATGTAATTAACGAGATATAACACTTTAAAATATCGGAATTTTTACTTGAGATATATTCACAATAAACGCGCGGGTTTCGTTATGTTATCATATCATTAAACATGTCGCGTTATTCTTTTTTGTTTACAATTGTTCAGTGTTGTCAAATATGTTATACGATTAATGTTTGGTTTGACTTATCCTTTGTTTATATTACTGGACTTCTGTCGAGAAGTTGATAATCTTAATTCTTGTTTCGTATTTTTTTATTAGTTTTCGATCTTATCATAAAAATTGTATTGTTTCTAAAAGAAATTAAGCCTTATTTTTGCAGCTTTCCTTATATCAATTTGTAACGCATTGTCTCTAAATAATCCTCGAAATTCACGAATTATGTATTAAAAGTCAAGATCCTGCAAAGATTAGCAAAGGTCCTTATGCAAGATTTGAATTTGCGTAAACCTTGCCTAAGGATCTTTTCTAATTTTTGCAGAATCATCAGTTTTAATACATGATAGACTTATCAATGTAGGAAAACGAAAGGG
>NW_022639489.1:2193170-2212419 GCF_010583005.1 Odontomachus brunneus | reverse complement strand
AGGGGGGGGGGGGGGATTTCCGTGACAAAATAAGATGTCTCAAGTTAAATTGTAAATTGTATAAAGTTAAATTTAAGTTATGCAGAACATTATTGTATCACGTGCATAATGAAGTATAATAAAGGGTACAACTATAATATTTAACTATCATATTTGAAAATGATACGTAGTTTCTGCGAAACTACTCGAGTCAAAACTGAGTTTGAACCTATTTTCAGCCTTATTCTATTCTATTTTAATACTCTGAAACCTACATCAATCTCTTTTGATTCTATTTCAGTCGAAATTTTCGTCTTTTCAATCTCATTATTCCATTCAACATCTATTTTGATATTCAGACCTCCAATACAACTTACTTTGACGCTAAAGAAAGTAAAAGGAGAAATTTCGAACATTACCAAAGTCAAAGTAGGAATAAATTGTATCATTAGAATCAAACTTACTTTGCTAATTTAGCTCCTATTGCTTTGTAGAATTCAAGGTTTAATATAGGGCTAAAATTTCAATTCGAGTACAGGCGACCTCCACATAGTTTAAAGTTGTATACAGATAACTTTAGAATTCCACTCTTTAAAACATATTTTAAAATCAAAGAAATTGAAGAAGAGATTAATCTTTTGTATATATATATATATATATATATATATATATATATATATATATATATATCTCCCTCTATACATAATTACCCAAATCTACTTCTCTAATCCCCTCGGTTACGGCTGAGATTTTCGCAATCTCGGTCACGAGATTGAGAGAAGTGTGTCTGCGTCGCGCGCGCGACGCTTACGTGAGTCTCGTTTCGCGTTTGCACTCAAAACCTGAGCTCCGTATTCAAACAGATAAAGCTCAGACTCGGGCAGCAACTCGAGAGTACGCGGCCCGAGGTAGAAGAAGGGTCAAAAGACACAGGCTCTGATCACGATATAAGAGCGACCAGTCTCAGTACCAATTTCGTTTTCGACACGTCTGCAAAATAATACCGTGTATGGATTAAGGTGGGATAGTATGAGAGCTGAATGGTGGACATTACCTTCCTCGAGCGCGTCGTCGCCGTCGGTCATCAGCTCGTCGTCCGAGCAGATGTTCAGCACATTCACCAACATTTCTGTAACTGAAAGAGACAAAGAGAGAGCGAAGAGCCGCTCGTTAAAAACGTCGCCGAACGACAGACGGAGCGAGATGTCTTCTCGCACATTAATTAAATTATACGCTACTCAAGAGAAACATGGTATCAAAACATTATAAGCAAAAATGGGCGACATTTGAACATTACTCCGTGAAAAATCATCATACAAACATCTTTTTTGTTTATAATTTTTTTATGCCATATTTTTTTGAGCGGTATATCTCGACTTTTAAGCTCACACACACGGAAAAAGTATTGACTGAATTAATGTGATAATGATACATTAAACGCGTTTTGATTAGAAAAAAAGAATTTCCGGTTTTTATGAACTAAATCCGGTTCTTAATAACCAGAAATTCTGTTTCCTTCAATCAAAACGCATTTAGTATCATTAATACGTTAATTCGACTAATCCTTTTTTTCCGTGTATTTTCTTCTTTAGATATTTCATAATTTCTGTTTCCGAAAGAGATATTAATCTTTTACACTTGGAAAACTCAGTAAGAATTGAGTGCAAAGAATGAAAAATGTTCCTGATGAGAATACCGGATATCCATATAGCAGCTTCGTATTTTGCACTGTTTTTTTATTTAGTTATATAGAATTGCAAATGCTTATAAATACATAATGAAAGTACAAACGTCAATGAATAGCGAAGTATCTCATGTTACATATCAACAACAAAAAGAAATTTTATAAATAAAAAGATTTTCTAATTTTTATATGTAATATGGAATATTTCGCCATTCCTTGACATTTGTATTTTCATTATGTATAAACATTTTCAATTCTATACAAACATAACAACAGCGCAAATTTATAATATAAAAATTTTCGATAATTAATAACCTATTCCTATTACTGCGGTCAAAATTACGAATTTTTGAAAGAAATATAATGAAAAGAATGTTTATCCTTTTTAATATTCAGTGTCAATTACAAATATGAAATACGCTTTTATAAATTTGAGTAATTTTTATAAGAAATTACAAATCCGCCATTTTGACTGCTTTGATAGTCCTAATGTTAATTAAATAATTTTGCTAAATAAATAGATGAATATAAATAAATAAATATATTTTGATAATCGATTTTTATAAGAAATTACAAATCCGCCATTTTGACTGCTTTGGTAGTTCTAGTGTTAATTAAATAATTTTTCTAAATAAATAGATGAATATAAATATATTCAGTGTCAATTACAAATATGAAATACGCTTTTATAAATTTGAGTAATTTTTATAAGAAATTACAAATCCGCCATTTTGACTGCTTTGGTAGTTCTAGTGTTAATTAAATAATTTTTCTAAATAAATAGATGAATATAAATAAATAAATATATTTTGATAATCGATTTTTATAAGAAATTACAAATCCGCCATTTTGACTGCTTTGGTAGTTCTAGTGTTAATTAAATAATTTTGCTAAATAAATAGATGAATATAAATAAATAAATATATTTTGATAATCGATTTTTATAAGAAATTACAAATCCGCCATTTTGACTGCTTTGGTAGTTCTAGTGTTAATTAAATAATTTTGCTAAATAAATAGATGAATATAAATAAATAAATATATTTTGATAATCGATTTTTATAAGAAATTACAAATCCGCCATTTTGACTGCTTTGGTAGTTCTAGTGTTAATTAAATAATTTTGCTAAATAAATAGATGAATATAAATAAATAAATATATTTTGATAATCGATTTTTATAAGAAATTACAAATCCGCCATTTTGACTGCTTTGGTAGTTCTAGTGTTAATTAAATAATTTTGCTAAATAAATAGATGAATATAAATAAATAAATATATTTTGATAATCGATTTTTATAAGAAATTACAAATCCGCCATTTTGACTGCTTTGGTAGTTCTAGTGTTAATTAAATAATTTTGCTAAATAAATAGATGAATATAAATAAATAAATATATTTTGATAATCGATTTTCGCCTCAGTTTGGCACGGCTCACCTTTCTCGCCCACAAACGGCAGCGACCATGTGAAAACGTCCATGAAGTTGGGCAGCCAGTACGGGTGTGGCGAACAATTGAATTGCCTGATGTTCATCACGTTGTTCTCGTACTTCAAAACCGCCGCCTGCGGGCACAACGAGCATCGAAAATTTGACGACGGTAGAGCAACCGACGGGGGTCCACAAGCCGTGATAACAAACAACGTACTGCGTCGAGCTTCGAGACAAGGAATGCGCGATAAACCTAAATTAACAGCGGAGAGAGAGACGACGACCGGCCGCCGATGCGGATTCGCGAGTGTGCGCGCGGACAGGTGTTATCCCTTACCTTGTTGTTGTACACGTCGAGGTAATTGGGCGCACTGAAGATGGTGATAAGCGATGGGAAGCCTGTCGTCTGGGACTTTCGGTACATACGATATCCGGCGTCTTGAGCCTCGTGCGCCCTTATGATGCTGAGCAAATTGTTGTTTTGCAAAAAGTCGCAACACGCTGCGTAACTGCAAGCACACGTTATCGATTGACCGCTTTGGGAAGAGCTTGCCGAGTGATTGTCGAGAAGTATTGGGAGAAAGAGAATGAGAGGGGAGATCGTTAAGTTTATCCGGTGTACACTGAGAGAAGGGTTTGTTACATCTGCATAGTGTTTAGTATGCGCATACTATAACTGCAAAGCGAAGTAAATGTAATCAAAGAAACCACTTTTGTGATAAGTGCTGCTACATTGTTAGCGATAATAGTTTTATGCTGTTGAAAACTCTTCCTGTTTGAAAGGGTAATCGAGAACGTTGAAAATGATAATAATTTTAGTGAAATTAACCACTCTCTTCTCTCAGTGTAGAGTCGGCTGCAGAATGCTTTGCACACATTTTGTTAGGAGTGCTCCGAGTTGCTCACAATTACGAGCCCACGGGCTTGCCTCGTGATCGGTTATGACAGCAGCCGAAGTGACAATACACGGTGTAAATATTGAGCCTTTGTTCCATTCTTATCCGATAGATAAGAGTACAACAAATATGCTCACGTTTGTCTTGAATCCTCCATCGCGGTTGTGACGTCGGATGTCTCATATACTATTATTTCGGTCGCTCCTGTCATAACCGACTACTCTGCGCAAGCCTGTCAGCAGTGGCCCGCAATTGTGACACTTTGAAGGTCTTCTAACTTCATTAAAAAGAAATGTATGCAAACTGTAGACTTATAGAATAAACGTCACGCTCTTGCGGAACGGTTTACGACAACATTGAAGATCAGAGATGTCCTAACAAGGGAAAGTCCCGAATTGTTTTATCGATTCTAAGTTTAGGTCAGTATAGAATTGTTCTAGGGGGTATAAATAATATAAATTTCCATTTGCACTCCTTTGCGTTAAAAAAATAGCAGCATGCAGAATTTTATAATTTTCAAAAATTTAATAAAATAAAAAGATTATAATGATTATAGTGTGTCACGTTATAGAAAAATGTGAAATTTACTCGACTTTAAATTTAATTCGAGAACAAATCGATAGCACTTCTATTTCATATTTTTTACAGTAGGACAAGTTAGAATAAAGGTTAAAAGTAAGATTATTATTTTTGTTTTGCATTATAATATATATATATATATATAGAAATTAATTTCTATCAATATTTTCAGAGTTAGCAAAAAATATGATTTTTAAATTTTATTAAATTGTTGAAAATTATATAATTTTAGATGCTATTATTTTTTTTTAAACATAAGAGATGCAAATGGAAATTATGTAGGCCCTTTAGAACAATTCTATACTAGTCTAAACTCAGAATCGATGAAACACCTCCTTTGTAAATTAAATGTTTTCTCTGTTGTCCTACTATATTCTAGAAAGGGATGATATAGAAGAAACAAAAGAGAAATAATAAAACATAGTGAAAGAAAGAGAGGATGCATTGATCATGTGGTTGCTCCTGCTCCTTCGTTCTCTCCGCCAACTAAACAATTAGACAAAAAAGTTTTATTCTCTGTTGTCCTCTATTTTCGATGCTGACTTTATCCCTCTTACAACATTGCGCAGTCTATCAATATATCTATCGTACAAATCGTTCTGTAACCGACTACACACATCAATGAACAACGCGAAGGTCGTCACGATCGTGTCGAAGGTCGCTCCTGAAACTGCGAGCGCGGATTTTCCGCAACAAAAATTATATATGTACTACACTGGGTTTGAATTCATTCTCTTTTTCATGTAATTTGGAACGTAGCCGATAGTCCGATGGAAGAACTGGTTTTTGATCAATTTTCAGAAGTCATACTGTGTCCTTGGACCATTGACAGCGTTCCAAACTGTCCGAGAATGTTCGAGCGGTTTTGAAACTCGGCGTACAAAGTGTAAACGAGCCGCGACAAAATCTCGCTTCTAATATTTATCGCAGGAAGGCGTATATCTTAAAATCACGACCTGGATTACGCCGCACGGCGCGCGCTTCTTGGCAGTCGCGTCGAAAACAATTGCTCGAGCGCCAAATAATCAATCTTAACTTGTCGGGGAGTTTACAGCGGCCGACTGGCTGAACGCGATTCCGCAAATTCGTACGATTGTCCGAGTGACCGACGCGTTTGGCCGCTAGATTGTTTCGAGAATGCTTAAACTTCGCCGTTCTCGCGTCGCGTCAAGCCCGCCGTTCGGGCGAGCTCATCAAGACACGTCCGCGTGTCTCCCTACGCGCTACGCGGAGAGCTCATCGATCCATTGTCGTCACCCGGAATGACGATGTCACACACACACATACACACGGCGCGCGTGTTGGTCGCGTAAACAAATTAAGCCGCCGAAGACGTTGGCGCGACCCTATCTCCGCGCCACCATAACTGACCTGGTCAAGGATCGTGAGAAATGTTTGCGCCACGTCGAGACGTGATCGTTAGCAGCCATTAAGCCCCGTTCATAGCGCCGACAGAGATTAATGACGAGGTGAAATCTCTCGAAAAGCGAACGCCGCCCGCCGATGTAGTCCGCATTCGATCCCCGGGTCGATGAATCTCAACTCCGAGATATGTACACCTACACCCGCGCACATATACACACACACACACACACACGCGCGCGCGCGCGCGCATATGCTGGACGATGACGATAAGATGATTTATTTCATGCGGCTGTTATTTCGTCGGACGCGCGGACTCGGTGTTCCCTTCCCCCGTGGAAAACGTATAGCTCTGCTCCTCGTGTCGGGTTAGCGAGTAAATCGGGAGCTTCTTTACGGGTTCGGACAGCGCGAGTGGTACGGGTCAGCGTGTAGGTCGGACAAGCGCGCCGGTGATTACGGCCGGACTACTTGCATACACCGGCTGTGCCGGGACGCGAGGTGTGATTTATGTTCGCGTGAAACTTAATGCACGTACTTATCGGCGAGCGAGACACGATAATGCGGGAATCGAAAATGAGAAGTTCGCGCGGTTACCACCGTTACCACCTGGAACGTCTTCATAATGGCCGGCTTATTATCTTATCGCGATCGCGATCGCCCGCGCGAGTCATACATATCAATGAACGACTCAATTATTAAATAATCCCCACAACGCTGCCACGTGGTAGCCCTTCTTTCTTAGGAAAAAAAGCAGAGGGAAATTACGAGTACGCGAGTTATCTCCAAACCGGTGGCATGTGATATCAATAATACGAGGGCAAGAGTGGGTGAGATTGTTTAATTGAGAGCTGCACGTTTAGGGGAGACCGACGTAAGATATATTTTTCAGAATGAAGTTAGGAAACTAATTGTTGCGATTGATTGTATTGTAAGGTAAATGTACCAATGTCCGGACATTGTTATTATTTTTATCGAAAAATTTCGATACGTGCGTTTAACATACTGGACAATTTTATCCTCCCACAATCATATTAATATTAAAAAAAGTAATATTAGTATTTAATAGCACTAAGACATCCGTGTCTGCTCCTCATGTGCCGTTAATATCTCATTATTAGTTAATCTATTTCAAGGAGCTTTCTATTATTTCGGTTTATCTTAAGCATCGGCAGGAAGAATATGCTATCTCTCTTTCGTATAATAACATCTCTTACGAGATCGACTCTTTCGTTCTCTCTCAACTTACATCTTAGAGAATTTATAAACATTGTGTTGCGAGATTACTGTCAAAGCCTTGGCGGCCAAATGGAAAGGCGTCCCGCCCGGAAAGTGGGGAGGCTTCCAGGTTCGAGTCCTGGCGGAGGCAGTTTTTTCGCAACATATATAAGGAATCTATTTGAGTCATCGGTTTATTGGGGGGTTTGGGATTTTAATAAAAAAAATATATATATAAAAATTGGGACTCAAGAATCGGTCTAAGTATGGAAGGTTGATTCTCCGTGTACGATAATCGAACAATTTCGATACGTATGTTTAACATACTGGACAATTTTATCCTCCCACAATCATATTAATATTAACCCTCCGAGAACACACCTATTTTTTCAAGCATAGAGTACACTCTGGGTCAATCTGACCCTACGCTAACTTTGAGGGTCCGCCATTTTAAAACGACGTGTGCGATTAGCTTAAAAAAATTTCTAGATATACCTGAGATATAGAAAAATCTCGTAAAATAAATAAAAAATGTCGTTATAATTATTAACATATCTAAAAAAATTCTCAAAAAAAATTATTTTTTGTAAAAATTGTAATTTACAAGAAACAATCGTGATTTTAGAGGGCGTCAATCCCGCTAATTTTCAAAATGCCTTCAACATATTCATGATCAACGTTGAGGTAAGGGTCAAATTGACCCAGTGTGTTCTCGGAGGGTTAAAAAAAGTAATATTAGTACTAGTGCTATTATTTAATAGCACTAAGACATGCGTGCCTGCTCCTTATGTGCCGTTAATATCTCACTATTATTATTTTTATATTTGAATATGAATATTTCAACTTTCAACGTACAATATATACATATTAGTATACATACATTTAATATTTATATTTAGTGTACGTTGAAAGATGAAATATTTAGAGAAATATTCAAAATAATAAGAGTGTCCGGAATTAGGTACATGTCCGGGCACTGGGACGTTTACCTTAGATATGATATAGAGACAAGTTTCCTCTGTGTGTTTATGCCCGCAATGATTTTGTAAATTGTAGGGGACCCGGATCTGTACAGGGTGTCCCATTTTAAATAAACCATTGAGATTTTTCGAAACCTAAAGATTCCATTGAAAATTGTTTCAAACAAAATACTTTACGTTTGGTTCTTATTAGCCCTATTTTTTGGACTCGCTGTACTCTCTTAAAGTGATTCAGTGAATAGTTACTGATATCAGTTATGAGTATTGCACTGAGGACTTTCAGTGCTATACTTATAACTGCAATCTGTGTATATTCATTGTTTTCAGTGATGTTTGACTGATTCATTTTAAGAGAGTTTTAGAGATACAAAAGAATTTCGTGTGTAATCTTCTACACAGTTGACGAAGAGACGTTTTGCATTTGTAACGCGACCTGTCTCGTGCTGAATCCTTGGGTTTTCTTCGACTCATCTAATCTTGCTCTTCGATTGCAGATGTTCGAATATTTCTATTTATCGATTAATTATACTGGGTAAGAAAGACTCTGTTTCCCTAAGTCAGCGATGGACTGAAATAGAAGTATTTTTAACGGGACATCGTCTTCAAGGAAAAGTCTGTCGATAGAGACGTTGACTTTTCCTGCAGTTTCCATACATGTAGCGGCTGTCTATTTTATGTTGGAATAAGTCGCCATCTTGACACTATTTTAACTCTTAAACGTTTAAATAAAGACTGATTCCAATTCCAAACAGATCTATCTGATAACTTATTTACTTCTAATGGAAAATGGATAAAGAATAATGCATGACACGTCGATGCGAAACATGTCTGTAAATAAAAAGTGTTTATAGCTTGGAAAGGAAGTGTTTCCGGACCCATGATTATATGAGTAGAATATATTCTTAAAGTTTGACTTATTTACAGGAAACACCCTGTAAAGATAATCCCAGGAATATGTTATTTATTCTGACGCTAAACCCCCTTATACTGTTAAATTCGTAGTGTCAAATTATACTCAATTTGAGTTATTTTTAACCATTCCTATAAGTCGCCACTGCTCCTATTAAATATGTCGTTAATTTAACTAATGTAATGGAGTTAAATAATTTAACTTAAGAAATGTATTAAATGGAAATAAAAATTTGACTAAAATTTAGTTTATTTTTTATTATGTTCACGTTAATGTAACCTTTGTTTTAGTAAAAAATGACTTAATATTGTTCTAAATGGATTGATTAGATGTGATTGTTTTTTAAACACATGTTTTGTGTTAAAATAGTAAATTTTGACACACATGATAGTTAAAAATAACTAAATATTATTTAACTCAAGAAATTGGTTTAAATTTGACCCTCCAATATTTAACAGTGTACGAGTAGTGGCCGATAAAGACCCTAATAGTTATATTTTTATCAGTTACTGACAGATTGCGCAGCAATTGTTGTCTTGTTTTATATTACCAGTTTATTTTATCTTATCATCTACTCCCTTAATAAACAATTTCATTTGTTAACTAAAGTGAGATTTGATACGGCACATAAGGAGCAAGCACGGATGTCTTAGTGCTATTAAATACTAATATTACTTTTTAATATTAATATGATTGTGGGAGGATAAAATTGTCCAGTATGTTAAACGCATGTATCGAAATTGTTCGATTATCGTACACGAAGAATCAATCTTCCATACTTAGACCGATCCTTGAGTCCCAATTTTTATATATATATTTTTTATAAAAATCCCAAACCCCCCAATAAACCGATGACTCAAATAGATTCCTTATATATGTTGCGAAAAAACTGCCTCTGCCAGGACTCGAACCTGGAACCTCCCCACTTTCCAGGCGGGACGCCTTTCCATTCGGCCACCGAGGCTTCGACAGTAATCTCGCAACAATGTTTATAAATTCTCTAAGATGTAAGTTGAGAGAGAAAGAACGAAAGAGTCGATCTCGTAAGAGATGTTATTATACGAGAGAGAGATAGCATATCCTTCCTGCCGATGCTTAAGATAAACCGAAATAATAATAGAAAGCTCCTTGAAATAGATTAACTAAAGTGAGATTTGATACGGCACATAAGGAGCAAGCACGGATGTCTTAGTGCTATTAAATTTCATTTGTCTCTGTCTACTACTTTCGATTTTTTAACAAGTTTTTTCCTATTGTTCGACGTACGACAATCGAAAGTCTTTCATCTTCGGCGATAAGTGATTCTCTCCAAAGTGCTCTGCACTCAAAAGATTGATATTGTCCCGGAAGATCGCGAGGCGGATTGCGGCTGGCTAATTTCCCTTCCTCCGAAATTTAATTCATCACTCTCCTCCGCTTTCCCCTCTTCCGGACAGGCGTACGGAAACGTTAACGGACGAGCGCGCGGAACGGCTGACACTTAACGAATCTCGCTGCTCATTAGCACGGCCGTTCGTATAATTAGCGGATCTGCGAGAAGAGCTGTCGCGTGTGCGGTTTGCTGACGCTCGAGTAACACGGCCGCGTTATTAATCCTCGCGCAGGACAAACCGCGGACGTGTGTCCGGACGCTGACGGAGACACGACGTGCGGCGTAGGAAGATTCGGTGGAAGGAAGCTGGATCCCCCGACTCGAGAGACAGACGGAGAGACGATGGGAAAGGAGAAGAGAGAGAGAGAGAGAGTGAGAGGGAAGGAGTACCCCGAAGTTACTTCGTTTCACGGTGTGTGATCGCGATAAGCGCAATATGTTTCCAGCTGCTGTGCGCAGCTCGGGACAAACGGCGGGATAATTACCCGTTGGACGGGGTGTAACCCACGGGGGTGGAAAAGAGGAGGAAAAACGAGAAACGCACCGACGACAACAGCGAAATACATCGCGCCAAGTGTCGCATTTTCACGGCGAGGAGCAAAAAGAAACCCGACGGCGATGATCCCGTTAACCTCGACTCTCCACTTTTCTTTCTTTTTTTTCCTTTATTTTTACATTAGCGCGTCAGCACTGGTGAGTCTCGCGTTGTAACATCGCGTGTCTTATCGGAGCGCGCTCGCGAAGGACGCGTCTGGCAAGATGTAGGCGGGAAGTTCCGCGATACGTCGTGCTGATTGAAGTAAATCGCGCGACATATTGGCGGAGGAAACTACGAGAGCGACACGCTCTCTCGGCGACACTCACCTGTAAAAGTATGAACAACCCCTGACGCTATTGTGGGAGAAGTGTTCCGCGTTCTTCTCGTTGCCGAAGTCCTCGAGGGGGTCCGACCAGAGAAGATCGCACATTGGCCCGAACGCCGGTGGCTCTTTGAACCTGTCCAGCTGCAACAGCAAGTTAACATCGATCGGATTAGCTTAAGGAATTAACCGAGCGCATGCATATATATACGCATACACGCACACACACACACACACATACACCTCTGAGCATAATTATCCCGCCCATTGTTGCAGCAGCGAATTTACAATGCAGTCAATTATACTACGCTTTACACTCTGCTCCGCTCGCAGGTGCAGCCAGCTGCAGTTGTGTTACACGTGTGCTTGTTTGTGACCAGCATTAATCTGCGCGCATTAATCTCTCATAGCGCGTGGCTCGCCATGACTCGCTCAGAGTTCCTCAAATTACAGACAGGACACTGCGTGATGATTCCTGATCGGACTTTATCCACCATTAATAGGGAAGAAGCGAATAAAAAACACGCTGCAGCTTCTCTCTCTTTCTCACTCACTCACTTCTGCTCTATAAATAGCGAACCTAACTACAATATTACTTGAGGAAGGACTCTGGGCTCGCTTTGCGATGGCTCGGCGAACTTCAACGCCGTGGAACCAGAGAGTCGATTGTGTGTACCTCAGAATATAACAAGAATGACGAAAGTAAGCTCTGAGGGTGGTTTATAGTCGGATCTTATATTTAAGGTTGTCTCAAGCTCATCTTCAGTTGCACACTTTTCACTTAAGCTCATCTTTAGAACTCACTTTTGCAATTCTTACTATGTTCTGAGATACACAATCAAGCCTCAGGCGGCTCACTGTGGCTCGCGTCACTTTCTCTCTTACCAATTTACGAGCTGAACTTGTCACAAGTCTAAGCGAGCCAAAGCGAGCCCGCGCGCTCTGGGATTACATGTCAAAGCTCCCGGACGTGAGATTGACGTGCGCGGGTCGACACTGCGATCGGACAGCGCCGTCAACACGCGCATCGAACGCGGTAAAGTCTCGGGGGCGATAACTCCGATGTGAGTTCGTGCATTACGACAGCGCCAAGTGAGTAGCGCATGTTAAGCGGGATCGTCTGCGGATTGCATTAATTAGGCTAGCGGGCCTGACGACGATGAGCTCACCGCGGATTTCTAAATGTCTATTGGCTGCCGCTGCAGCCGCCTTAAGCCGCGTTAAGTCTTGGAATCCGATATTCAAGATGTTGTCGGGCACTAATCGTCCTTGACATGCGCGCATGGACTGTCTCGGATCTATCAAATATGCAGGATGAAGCGGAGGGGGAAAGGCCAGAGAGGCGAGCGAGGGCGAATACATAAAACTCACTCGCCAGCCCCGTCCCGATAAATTCGATCGCGATCTGCGAGATTGTGGGAAGGACGAGAAAAGCGCCACGGTAACACGATACAACGAAATCGGGCGGGTAAAGGGCTGTTATATGCACTCGCCTGCATATACACGCAACGTCGCCTCGGCCACCATCCGCGGGATGATTATTTATTCGAGAGAAAGAGAGAGAGGGAGAAAGACAGCCGCGCGCGAAGACGAGAGTACAGACGGAGTCTCTCGCTCCCCGTGTCATGAAGCATTCACAAACACGCCGCGGATTTATTCTCGGCCCGCGAAGTCCGGGAGCCCCATTCCACCTCTCTCGCCCTCGAATCGATGTAAAGGCTGGAAACTTAGACGGCGAAGTTTCGCTCACGCTAGCGGGAGACTCGAGTTTTCGGTAAGTGAAGTGGATATCGAAGTGCGCAAAGACACAGACGCCCCGCGCGCCCCTCGCCCTCGCGAGGAGAGCCTTCAAATATTTGCTCGGTTGATCTAATCTCGGCGAGAAAAGTTCGCCGATCCGGCCCGTCCTGCGCCGCCGCCTTCGGGAATCGTATTTAATGACTTTCATGAATATGAATGGAACGGAATCGCGACGGGGGAGAGGAATCGTCATTTCGCGCGTAACGCAAACACCCCGGCGTCGCGTCGCGGTGGACGCGCTCTTTTCCCACGTGGGAGCCAGAGAAGGATTAACCCGTGCAGAAAGAATGCGGCCAAGCACCTACAGACGTTTCGCCTCATTTTGGGATTCCCGATAATGACAATGTTTTCTGCATATGATTAAAGAAGACTATATGGCTCTAGGAGCATATTGTTTATATGCTTTTTTTAGTAATTTATCTTGAGAGGAATAATGTGTGTGTATGTATGTGTGACCACAAAATCGCGAAATGATTCTTTTAGAACATAAATACTTCTTCGTGAATTTCACTAAAATCGGAATAATATTACAGCGAAATATCAAAACTGACTTAATAATAGCAAAGTAAATTTTGGAGCCTCTCGAAATTTTGTATTAATATTTCATCATAACGGAAGAAAATTAATTTGTTGATGAAAAAAATTTCTTGCAAGTGTATGATATACTATTCCTGTAATGAATGCAATTTACATTCATAAAATGATTGAAATAGAGTATATGGATGGACGAGGTAAAGTTGGCCCATAATTAAAAGTCAGCAGAAAGGCTGTAGAGACTTTTCGCGGAGACTCTGGAACTACTGATCAGGATACATATTTTATACGTGGCCTTCTTACTCTGTATTACTGGCCAATTCACCCCGGTACTAAGCCAAGATGGCTACGTTGTTGCATGTTCGTATTTTGGTTATTACCAAGCAAAATAAGCGGTTAACAGGGTCGTGATAGGCATCAATACACAGAAGAAAGTTGTCTCTATCACGTTTCGTAATTCTATCAGTCAGTCACAACAATTAGTTGCCTAAAAAGTTGCAACTTCGAAATTCTAAAATATATGACATCTAGCCCTGGTCTTCCCTAAAACTCATGTAGAATCGATTCCAAATGTGTAACTCTCTAATCTGAGCCTCTTATTGTTCTGTATTAGGGGTTTCCGCGATTCCGATCTATATATCGTTTCACAATCAATTATCGCTAATTACTGATCAGTGTTAAGATTTCATTGATAAGCTCTGCATCAATGTTATTTGGCAGCAAATGATGCGGCACATGTCATGCGCAATTGAATTAGCTGCTAGCTGATACTTGTCTTTGTTTATATAGCTCCATCTGTTGACACTAAGTTTCTTTTTTGGGTTATTTTTCTCGAGAACACTAAGAGGCTCGGATTAGAGAGTTATATATTTTGTTCGACGTGAACTTCAAACGTGTGTAAAAGAATTTTCATTATTTGAAGTCCCAAGAGAGAGAGAGAGAGAGAGAGAGAGAGGGAGGAGCGCTCTCTAACCTGTGGTTAAGAATACAAATAAATCCATTCTTTTTTTCGAACACGATATATTTGAGTTTCTCCATGAGAGATTGTACGCAAGCACGCGTCGCCGTTGTGATTTGACACATAATAGAGAGAATGTTCTTTTCTATAAGTCTTATAAAAAAGAAGATCTTTAACTTTTGACAAGACACAGCTGCGTGAAATAATGCTGGTCGGCCTGCGCGCGTGTGTAATCCCAAGGATTGAAACCGGCTGCAGGCGACCAAATATTTAAACCGAGATCAATAGCGCATTGTTAACGCGACGCGTCACACTCGACAATGTAAAATGCATTGAGCTGTAGCGCGACAGTGTATCAGTATTCATAGAATACTTAATGAACAAGCGAGTTATCTGGTGACGCGGCTTTAAGTTATCAGGGATGAGCTTGGTGTCGCAAACTTTCTTAGATTCGTGACGCACGTAGGGTGAAAGTTGCTCCTGAACATCTTCTCGGCGATATTATCGACGCGGCGTGGCCGATAACGCGCGCGTCTTCAGATTCCATCTTCTAATATTAGCCGTGGCGAGAGGTTCGTTGCACGGCGTGAT
Organism: Odontomachus brunneus; assembly: GCF_010583005.1. NCBI lineage: Eukaryota > Metazoa > Arthropoda > Insecta > Hymenoptera > Formicidae > Odontomachus > Odontomachus brunneus. Next base: position 2,197,266 of record NW_022639489.1, on the reverse strand, counting down.
TCTCGATGCCGCGACGAGTGACATGTAACAGGTAGCGTAATTACCTTGAATGGCATTAGTTCGCGGCCCGTTTCCGCGCGTGAACACACACACACACACACACACACACACACACACACACACGCATACATGCGCGCACGCGAGCGAGCAAGAGACAAACGCGGGCGCTTATTACGATATAACGAGCAGTTGGCACTCGATAATGACAGAAGTTGCATTAACTGAAGCGCAAATATGCCTTACACGCCTATATCTCTCTCGCTCCTCCCTTCCCCTCTCTCCTTTCCTCATCATTCTCTCTCTCTCTCTCTCAAATTTTGTTCACTATGATAAGTCGCGAAACATGCGATAGTCTTCGCATTCTTCTCTCTCCTTTCCTTGGCATGAACGTTTGAACCACATATAAACTATACCTAGAATGAGTAATCATCATGAGAATAAATTTTGAGTAAAAAGGAGAGATTTGAGTATAAAATAACTTAAAAACAATTTGCAACAATATTAGTGAGATGAAATTCGTAAAGATCACAATAGGTGGTCGTTTCTTATTTTAAAAGTCGTCAGATATTTAAAAAGTGGCAAAATAAAAGTTGTAAGACACTGATTTGATGTCAGTAATAATTGTAAGAATAGAAATACAAACATGAAATGTATCTTACATAATAGCTTTAACATTTACTTAGACTTGACCGTTGAATATTCTAATGTTGTTATTGTTTCCTCAGAATATTGAAAAATCATGATACACGGATATGAAGAAATATTGTGCGTGATCGAGAAATTCTTGTATAACTAGATCTAGTAAATGTTAAGGCTATTATAGTGGAGAGTACATCTGGTATTGTATTTAACAATATATTGATTGGTCTCATTTATTTTGAATTGAAATTACAAATAGATGTTATGTTAAAATAAATAATAAACATGGAAATATACAGAAACAACATTATTTTTAGGACCTGTCGCTAACTTGTGAATGCATTTTACATCGTCACACATTGAGTGACACGTCGTGTTAACAATGCGCTATGATCTTGTTTAAATATTTGATGAAAGGACGCGGGGGTCGCCTGGAACCGGTTTTAATCCTTACGTGATGCCGGTTAAGGTCCATTTAACGCTACAAATCAATTTCAAAGCGACGAATAGATCAATGATATCGATTTATTTAACACTTTATAGCATTTGCAGTGTCAAGTGAACTCCGCCCATCCACGTTTCCACTCATATATTATCGATTTTTCGCGAATACTCTTATCGAAATTTCCATTCAACCTGACGGTAAATTTATGAGATACTTCACTAAAATATGGTTAAATATTCATCTTATTATTACAACAGTTTTCTAAACATGTATCTTATGTACAAATTTGTCGAATTAGGAGAAATTTGTTGCATTATAATGGTTTTATACATACATGCTTGCATATTATAAGTTTATAACTAAATATTTTGAAAACGATACAGTAAAGATTACTGAAATTTTTTTTATGAATTATTGGTTCAATTAACTTTTATATTATGTATATGTATATTATAGATTTATCTCCTTTATTTAGTCCTTTGTTTCGCTTGAACCTCCTCTTTAATTGTTTCTTGCAAACGTTTTGAGAGAGAAAGAGAAAAAGGTTTAGAATGATAATAAAAACATTTATCCATCTCTCTCTCTCTCTCTCTCTCTCTCTCTCTCTCTCTCTCTCTCTCTCTCTCTTAGTTTCGTTGCTTTTCGCGCGTTGCACGCGCTATAACTTAAATTTAATAATGATCAAAGATTAATTTATACGAAATGCGCGCGACACGACAAAATCCGGTTACACACAGTTGAGCCGAGTCTCTAAATGGAATTTCGCACACACCCAATGTGGCGGACGCTATAATGAATTATAAAATTTCTAATTGTTGTGTGCGTTGCAAAGTGGTCGATTCTCGATCGCTCGGGGCTGCAAACAGAGCGACGCTAATTCGCCCTCCAACTCGCCTCGTGAGTACACACACACGGCAGGCAATTTCTTGATCCCGGTTGGACGACGGCTCGTTTAAAAGAAGCCATCAATTAAAAATATGGTTTCACGCCAAATTGCGGGCCGCCGCAGCGGCGCGCACGAAAGGCTGCACTCGCGAAGGACGAGAGAAAGAAAGAGAGAGAGAGAGAGTGAGAAGGGACGAGCGACGGGGGTTGAGGTGGCGGAGTGAATTCAAGGATGTAGGAGGCGTCGTTCCGTGGCACGAAACAAACGTAATTTAACATGGCTCTCGGCTCATTTCCTTAATGGAATGTTTCCTTTGCCCCTGACAGATATTATGCATCTTCTGTGGATTACGACGGGAAAAATCGCTCTTGCTTCCTTCCCTTTTCCTCGCCCCTCTCTCATTCTCCCTCTTTCCCGCCCCCTGCCTGCGACCACCCTCGACCTTCCGCACGGGAAACGCTCTGGCAAGGCGCCGCTGGATTCTCGTGCGATTTCGCCGCGACCGCGACGCCGCGCTCGCCCGCCGATCGATACCGCCGTGGACACGCTTTGTCCGCGTAGCCGACAACCGTGTCCTCAACGGTATCCTTTACGCGGCGTCCACGTGTAGGTACCTTTCAATCGTACCCCCTCGGCGCCCGCCCTCGCTCTCCGCGCTGATGACGCGTGTTCAACTGTGTTTGTTCCCTTTGTCGCTTTATCCGCGCTCGCGCGATGACTCTGATCCCTGATATATAATAATCCTAATGCGCTTATAATAATCTCCGCAAAAAGACGACGTGTGTTGCGAACATCAAAGTTAAACGTGACTGCAAGAGAGAAAGAGAGAGGGGGAATGAGAGGGGAAGAAACAGAGAGCTCGTTTTGCCGCCGCCACTGTTGTTGCTGGCGTTCTCGGCGAGTAGACGAAACACGGGAAATGGACGGCACACAGAACTCGGATACACATGTGTCGAACGTAAAAGCCACCATACCCTGCGCGCAAAAAGTCGTTAAAAGCGGCTTGTCCCCTTTCGCTCTTGCACGCAGGGTGTATCTCTAGAGTCGTTAATCTTTCTACACCGGCGCCTTTCTTATCCGCAACGACTTTTTCCCGGAATACTTTCGCGATCCCATCCTCGATTCCGGTCACTCTCCCAGACGGAAATCTCATGCGGGAATATCGCTCGCTCAATTTCGGCAACTGAAATTTTTGCTGATTAAACTGTTGACTTAAGCTTTGTTCCTTTCAAATAAAGCGTTACACCCTAATCTGGGGTACGCTCCAATTAGCTAAAATCCCTACTTTGAATCTTTGTGAAACAAAGATGAGAATTTGATTAAACATTTTTAGTGATTAAAAGAGAACGACAACGTTTTTAAGAAGCAGCTTTGTATCAATCTTCACAATTTTAAATGTAATTATTAAAAAAAAAATAGGAATAGTTATTGGATAGGAAGATAACAAAAGGGAGTATGTGTCATCTCAAACTTCCACTTTGCACTTTGCCAAAGCAAAATCGCTCGGCACCTCACGGTAGGATAAAACATTCAATTATTGATATCTCCTTAGTCATTGATATTCTACAAAAAAACTGGTTTTTCATGCGACCAACGCGTATTGTAGTTGAATTTCTTGTCTGTATTGAATTTCAGAAGAGTACTTCGCAATTAAAACTGTGAATAACCACCACAAGAAAAAACCGACTTTTCTAGAGTGTCAATGAGTAAGGGAGATTAATAGCTGAGTGCCAATAATTGAGTGCTTTACCCTATCAACGATTACTGGTATATTAAATCGAGTTTTTACCAATTTCTTCTATACGAGGAGAAGAATGAAGACTCTTAAGCAAGTGTCCTGACCATCTTGCCTGGTACGCTAAAATTGAATTATTTCTTTACATCACACTATTTAGTTTTAAAACACACTAATGTAAAAGGTATGATTTTTCGATATTTTTATGTATCACGAGCTCTGTTTTTTGTATGTTGTTCTCGTCTCGTATGTTGTGTTTGAAAGGTCTAGTAGCGTGTTGTGCTAAAAAAAGTGACTAGAAGAGAAGATAACTTGCTGGTTATATAAAAAAGTGCGATTATATATATATATATATATATATATATATATATATATATATATATATATATAT
>NW_022639489.1:2186037-2193160 GCF_010583005.1 Odontomachus brunneus | reverse complement strand
TATATATATATATATATATATATATATATATATATTGGAGTTTGTTTTTTCAGTATTCATTTACTGGACAGATCACTCTGTCGGGTCCTGATGAGTTATGTAACGCAGCGTGACGATCATATTAATAACAAATATTACTAATAATTAAGGATTATTAATAATTAACATCATCTTATACAAACCAGATAACAGATTAGGGTCAGTTTGATACATTTCGAATAAGATTATGCACGGAAAAAAAGGTTTGGTTGAATTAATCAAATATCTGATCGAATATGAACGATCCAGAAATTCCGATTGAAGTAATCTGAATTCTGTTTAAGTCAACCAAAAATCTTGTTAAACAGAATTCGGGTTACTTCAATCGGAATTTCTGGGCCGTTCATATTCGATCAGATATTTGGTTAATTCAACCAAACCTTTCTTTCCGTGTGGATGTTCTGTTCGAGAGCAACGTGCAAAGACAGACGAAGCGATTTTTGGTGGAGACTGCAGCGTCTGAGTCGTCACAATAATGCGATTACACGATTCTGCATGATTGTACGCGCATCACGAGTCGAGTCTTGGTTCAACTTCCAGTAGTCAGGCATAATTACCGTCCCGGTGCTTCGGAAGTTTCTCCACACGTCATAACAGTTCAGCTTGTTAGTCACATGGATGATATTCCGCGCATGATAGGGAAACGAGATAGTGCTTGTCACCGCTATCGCTTTTCTAAGAGAAAGAAGAGAATAGAGAAGAAGGGGAGAAGATAAAGGAGGAGGAGAGGGGGAGAGAGAGAGAGAGAGAGAGAGAGAGAGAGAGAAGGGAAGGAGGGAGAGAAAGGGAAAGTGGGAGGAAGAGAGGAACAAAAAACGAGAACGGCTCTCGCGAGAGATCGGAAAACGAACAAATGTCGCCTTTGTGCGAAGTTTCAGCGCACAAAGGCGACGCCGCGACAAAAAGGCGGCGGGGGGAGAGCTGAGGAAGCGAATAATGCATTAATGCGGTCCGCATTCAAGTGACCGACGAACGGGGTTAATGAAGTCGGCAGACGCGGTTGTTATACTAATTAACTGAAATAATTAGCGCTCATGATCCCCGCGGGTAGCGTGCTTGCGCGCGCACGTTTCCGCGAAATAAAGCAGGTCGGCTTTTTCGCAAGGAACAATAGAGGTCGCTCGCGAGCAGGAAAGGCCGTTCGATCACTGTTAAAGGCTCCAAATGAATTCGCGTTAAAGCGTGAACGTTACGTTGTTGTTGCTGTTGCTGCTGCTGTGCGACCGTTTATTTCACGTGCCGTTGCACGCGCGCAACGTGCTCGTTTTAATTAACAGTCGGCAAAAAGTTGCGAGCTAAAAACGTTTCACACGTCATTTCGCCCACGGAGCGGGGGAAAAGAGACACGCGTTATACGTAACGACGACTCGTCCAAACGCGCGTCTCTTAGGAAAGAGGAAGATGCTATCGTCGCTCTATCGCACTTTTTCGTTGATCTGTAAGCCAGGGAGGTTGCGGAAAAATCGCGAGGCGAGAGATACACCGGCGTTCTCGTCGTTTAATCCGATTGCCGTCACTTAGCGCTTGGAGCATTGCCCAATTGTATATCGTGCACGCGATCTAATTTGCAGCTGCGTTGTATAAACGGCGACCAAGATAGAGGAGAAGGAACAGAGAGGAATAGAAAGAGAAGAGAATAAGAGCGAACTCGCGTATGGATCTCGATGGATACGATACTCGCATAGAAGTTTCTCAACATTTTCTCAGATATTGCATAGATTAGAATGCACAAATTTGCCCCAAAATTTGTTACTTCACTACAACATCAATTAGGAATCCCATTGTCGTCCCAAATATGGATTCTCCGTTTAAAATCGAAGCAGAAATATTATAGAAACTCTCGTTTTTTTTCGGTCGGTAACGTTGATGTACTTTTATGATATCAAACAGGGAATCCTTTTCATTTTTCCATTCCATTTTCCATTTTCAACCAACTATTGTATTCACAATAGAATGAAAAGCAAAATAAAATATTTTCGGAACACTGAGTATATTTCTTTCTGAATAATGTAATTATTTGGAAATTCAAAATATTTCTTGTTTGATTCTAATGCAAAACGAGAACCAGAAAAAATTTTGGAATAATTTTGGCTTTTTCATTTACAAGGAAGGTGTTTCAAGTGTCCTTCTTCGACTTTAATGAAAGTTTTATAAAGAGGATCAAAATATTTTATACGTATTTTTTTATATCGACAATCAAACATATTTAAGGGATAAAAGACCTCGAAAATCGGCAAAATTTTTGTTTTTATCTATAACTATGGAACAAATACACCAGCTGATAGCTTTTGAAATTTCATATATTTTACAAATTATGCTATCATGCTTCGTTCAAAAGTTATACGCTGAGAAAAATGTACTAAATTAAAAAAAAAACTTTTGTTTGGATAGTACTGTGAAGATATTTGTTTAAATTAACTAATTATTTTCTAAAATTAAGTAAAGAAGTTTTAAATATAAATTTGTTTCTTTAATTTTATAATTATTATAATTTTTGAAATTGATTTCTCAGTGTAGCCAAAAAACAAAAATTTTACTGATTTCACCTCTTAAACATAATTGTTGCTGGTAAAAAAATATGTATAAAAAATATTTTGACCCCGTTTACAAAACCGACCCAACCAAGTTTCATTAAAATTGGAGAGAAACATCTGGAATACCTTCCTTGTTGAAATCGCGTATTTGAAACATTATACTTTCAACCCGAACCTATTTTTAGGAATTGGATTCTAATTAAGTTTCAAGAAATTTTTTATGCGGGAGATAATGACGAATAATTAAAGCGGCGACTCCGATCCCACCCGACGCGACGTGACGCGAGGCGACGCGCGCGATCGCCTTACGGCGGATTATACAAAAGTTCCAGCCCGCCCAGACGTTGATCCCACTACTGCGAGATGCATCCGGCTTTGCCGGCCGAATACGAGAGCTTAGCAGGTCAGTTTCTTTTTTCCTCTCTCTCTCTCTCTTTCTTTTTGCTGCAGTCTCACCATTGTGTAGGAGATACTGAAGGAATTACGCGGAGAAGCCGCGTGTGTTGTTCCGCGCCGGCATTTGGTATTCATATCGCAATAGCGGCGCCTCGCAAAACACGCCGGTACACACGGAATAATGTATGATGGAAAGAACAGAAGGAGGAAAAGAAGTGTCCGTCGTATATTGCACAGCGAATATGTCTTCTTGTTCGCGCGGTGCAGGTGCAAAGAGCCGTTGAAATCCAGACTGCGATTCTGCGAATTAGCGCACGTAGAGCGCACGTGGGAGTAAAAGAAAGAGAGACAGGGAACAGGTGTGTGAGATGGGGCACGTAATAAGGACACGTTCGACGCGAAGAGCTAGCCTTAAAAGGGAACCCTTTCGGAATGCTCGTGGAAACAAAAGGGTTGCTCGCAATCTGGTGTACTCCAATGTACGTTCATCGGCTTCCGATCGTTCCGGCGATTTCGAAAACCGGAAAAAGAGGAGACGGAGTCGCGATAAACGTTGCGTCGCGCCAAGGACGGTGAGCGAGGAGATCTCTCTCGTGGACTTCGCTTCGATTTAGCCGTCGCGCACGCGAGATCTTTCCTCTTCTCTCTCCTTCTTTTCTCGCCCGCCCTCGCGCACAGCAGCCTCGTTTTCCGCGATTGTTCGCGCTGCGAAAGAAACCGAGTGAGAACAGAGAACGGGACGAGAGCGGACAAGAAGTGGGTTAACTGTCGCGTGATCTCCCCCGAGAAATAGCTCCTAATCTGAAGGAGTAGACGCGCGGCTCTCCGCCGACGGTTTCGCTCGTTTAGCACCGTCCTTGTTACTTCGAAGGCGCCTCAGGATTATTATTCGGCACGAGGCGAGTTCGTTGCGCGTTAATTACAGTCCTTGGAGGAAGCGTGATTAAATCTGCAAGATTCGATTTTTTTAAACGTCGCTCATCATTCACGTGTCGCATATTGATCGTTGCACACCTTCCAAATTTCTTGGAACGAAGCTTCAGTCAAAAAATAGAGTGAGAGAATTTGAATAATTTTTAATTTTTTAATCATACAGAGTGAATTCTCTACTCTGAATCGTCCAGTGAATATTTTTCACTCGAGATTGAAGAGTGAGTCTCATACACTTTATCGTCACAGGAAACTATTCACTTTAATCGACCGAAACATTCGCTCATATGGAGTTAGAATCCTCTCCGAGCTTGAATGAAATATTCATCCTTGCGATTTCGAGTGGCAGTATTTTCACTGTCGCTACGGGTAAAGTACAACCATTCTTCATTCGTTTTGAGTGAGAATCCACTTTAAGAAATTCAGAAGGCAAGAAGAAAAAAGATTGCTTGAATTAATATGACAATACGCAACTAGATGCATTTTCTTGCAGAAAACAGAATTTCTGATTCTCAAAAATTTACCTCGAATTTACCTCGTAAGGACTAGCAGTTCTGTTTCCTTTGAGCAAAATGTGTTTAGTTGTATCGTTGTAATATTTTTCTTTAAATTTCTTGGAGTAAAGTTTCATTTAAAAAGTAGCGTGAGTACAATCGAATTTGAACGATCTCCCACTCATACAGAGTGAATTCTCCACTCTAAAATTTTAATTTAAGAAATTCAGAAAGTAAGAAGAAAAAAGATTGCTTGAATTAACATGACAATAACGCAACTAGGCGCGTTTTCTCGAAGGAAACAGAATTTTTGGTCTTAAGAATCGAATTTACCTCGTAAGGACTAGCAGTTCTGTTTCCTTTGAGCAAAATGTGTTTAGTTGTATCGTTGTAATATTTTTCTTTAAATTTCTTGGAATAAAGTTTCATTTAAAAAGTAGCGTGAGTACAATCGAATTTGAACGATCTCCCACTCATACAGAGTGAATTCTCCACTCTAAAATTTTAATTTAAGAAATTCAGAAAGTAAGAAGAAAAAAGATTGCTTGAATTAACATGACAATAACGCAACTAGGCGCGTTTTCTCGAAGGAAACAGAATTTTTGGTCTCAAGAATCGAATTTACCTCGTAAGGACTAGCAGTTCTGTTTCCTTCGAACAAAATGCGTTTAGTTGTATCGTTGTAATATTTTTCTTTAAATTTCTTGGAGTAAAGTTTCATTTAAAAAGTAGCGTGAGTACAATCGAATTTGAACGATCTCCCACTCATACAGAGTGAATTCTCCACTCTGAGTCGTCGAGTGAATATTTTCACTCGAGATCGAAGAGTGAATCTCATGCACTCCACCGTCACAAGAAACTATTCACTTTAATCGACCGAAACATTCGCTCATGTGGAGTCAGAATCCCCTCCAAGCTTGAATGAAATATTCACCCTTGCGACTTCGAGTGGCGCTATTTTCACTGTCGCTTCGGGCGAAAGTACAGTCATTTTTCACTCGTTCTTGGAGTGAGACTCCACTCCAAGAAGTTTAGAGAATAATCAAGCTGTCTTTTTTTGCCGCGTGCATGTGTGTCCCGACGAAACGGAAGAAGGAGCTCGTGGAATCTGACGGTTCAGAGATACGCCTGTGTGTGCGGAAGGACGTCACCGTCTCGAGCTCCTCGGGGAATCGGCCCCTCCTCGCGGAACCGGAAGCGATCGTTGAAGGATTACGGGCGATCGCTCGCGGGACGGCCTTTCGTTTCTTGCGCCGCTCCGCCACCCCCAACCACCATCCCCATCCTCGGCGCCACCTCTTCCTCGATAAAAATGGACGCGAGCCGAGGGAGTCTCGAGGGGGGATTATTAATTGCCAGCTACTCTGCTGCTGCTACTACCACCACTATTACTTCTACTCCTCGCCTACATTCGATTGCTCGACTTTTTTACGAAGCATGTCACGAGAGACGTTTACGTCAACGACCGGAGCGGGCGGAATCGTGCGCGAGGGCGCGCGTCATCGAGGTAAATAGCTACTTGTGTGCATTAGCTCTTAAATATTTATGAAACGGAGTTTTGTGGAACGATTCGTATCTCCCGCGACCTAAAGGTGTGTGTATGTGTATGCGCGCGCGTGCGTCGCCGTCGTAATATCGCTGGAGAACGAGCAGAAGTCGTGTTGTGTGTCTATTATCTGCTCCATCCGCGACGCGCGAACAACAAAAGGCGCGAGGCTTTCCGCATTTTCCCGCAAACGCACTCGACCACTCGCTGCTTGCCACGATATGTTACGTGAATATATTTTGCATTATGCTGTCGCGATTAAAGATTAGCACTTTTAGCACGGCCGTGGCCCCCGGTAGTACCGGGTAACGGCAAACTCAAAGTGTCGGAGAGGAAGTTCGCTATCGTGCGAAGCGTGGAAACTCCCGGATAATTTTCTTAATTTTCCCAGCGAGGCGCAAAGGCAACGTCGTGCCGGGTCAGAGCGTTTCAAGATTGCCTCGACGTTCTTTGTGACGTTTCCCTCCCTCTCTCCTTCTTTCTTCTTCTCTGTGTCGCGCATACCGTCCTGCTCTTCCTGCTGTTGTCGTCGCCGTTCTCTTCGTTGTTGTCGTTATCATTATTGTTATTATTACTATAATCACCGCTGTTATTATTATTAAAACGAGTTTGCTAGTCGCGGCACGCATCAGGTGCACACGCGCGAGGCGATTAACTTAATAGCGGCGCGATAGCGCGAGTCCGACCGCTATTTTAAAGCGGCTAGCCCCGGAACACAATCGCATAAATCGCGAGTTTTCAGCTGATAAAACGCACGCGCCCCGTGCACGAATCCTCTCCTCTCCTCTCCTCTCCTTTCCTCGCTTTTATACTCCACCGCCGACGAATTACGCGGAATTAATGCAGCATGACCGATATGAAATCAGACGGCTTTAATACAAACCTACGACCCTACACGCAAAAAAATGACTTAGTAATATCAGCTAAACCGCGGTAGTTGATTCAAACTTATGCGTCAATTCTAAGCAAAATCGTAAGTCTCGTAACTTGTTCTCGTAATATTCGTCAGAACTTATGAGTAGATTTACAAGTCTACACTGTTAAATATTGGAGAGTCAAATTTAAACCAATTTCTTGAGTTAAATAATATTTAGTTATTTTTAACTATCATGTGTGTCAAAATTTACTATTTTAACACAAAACATATGTTTAAAAAAACAACCACATCTAATCAACCCATTTAA
>NW_022639489.1:2183040-2186027 GCF_010583005.1 Odontomachus brunneus | reverse complement strand
CCCATTTAAAACAATATTAAGTCATTTTTTACTAAAACAAAGGTTACATTAACGTGCACATAATAAAAAATAAACTAAATTTTAGTCAAATTTAATACATTTCTTAAGTTAAATTATTTAACTCCATTACATTAGTTAAATTAACGACATATTTAGTAGGAGCAGTGGCGACTTATAGGAGTGGTTAAAAATAACTCAAATTGAGGATGATTTGATACTACGGATTTAACAGTGTATACAATAGACTGTAAATATCGTAAATTACATGAAATCGTAGATATTTATGAATAATTATACGACATATGATATTGCATAGACTTGTAAATCTACTCATAAGTTCTGACGAATTTTACGAGAACAAGTTACGAGACTTACGACTTTGTTTAGAATTGACGCATTAGTCAAAAGGCTAATCGTTTAGCTGTCACTGCTAAGAATTGGCTATGACAGCTAAGATGCATTCGCTATGAAATACAAATATATTAGGTGACATTAAAAATGCACATTATTTCAAGTAGCTAAGAAAATGGCAGTTATTCCTAAATTTCCTACCGTATGCATGTATTAAAGAAGTTTGCCGCACAGCTACAATCATTTGTTTCTAGCAGTTAATATTTCTCGCTGTAGCGCCTAAGTTTAAACAGCGAATAAATTTAGCTTCGATAGTATCGACATTAGCTGTCTCTATTTCAGTGACACATCTTATCTGCCACAGCTATTTTTTAGCTCTGGAAGTTTTCTTTTGCGTGTAGTGTGGCTCTCCTTCGTCCTCCATTTCCCCCCGCGGAGATTTATGTCGATTTTCGAGGTTCGATTCGTCAATTATCAATTCCGTATTGCGATCATATCTCCGATTACGATCTGCGAAAGATCGCCCGTGGACACGCGATCGCGAGAGATGCGTTGAAGCGATTGTTGTAACTTGGATAATTTTATTAACTCTCTGGATATATCACGCATCAATGTACAGTTTCCCGCTAAGCGATTTTTAGTGCCCAGACAGGTGTACGTAAGTTTGTCAGCAACTTTACTAGTCGCAAATGTTGCATCCCTTATGAGTGGCGCTCATATTTGTCAAACACACGAAGACAATATCGCAGTAAAAATTACAATAAAAGAATGCGGCGAAGAGTGATCCGGGTTCATGGCCAAAAAGTTTTGAAACCATTCTGGGCTTAAAATAAAGTTTACGGTGCGTAGATTACAAATATGCAAGAGCCGAAGTGGACGAAGTTCAAGTTAGGTTTCAGAGATATAGCCGATTGAAATTCCCCTTTCACGAGATAGCGCTATGCCTTTGCGAAAGGAAAATGCAGTTACTTTCGATCGATCTGTATTATCCATTAAAATAATGAAATAATGAAGATCAGAGAGATACAAAGTTTGGCGCGCAATAACTGCCGCTGCAGTTTAATGCGGAGAACATTAGCGCCATCTCGTGGAAGTGGAATTTTCAATGACCATATCTCTGGAATCTGAGGTTCGATCACTTTGGCACTTGCATATTTGCAATCCACGCACCATAAACTTCATCTTAAACGCAAAACAGTTTGAAAACTTGTTGATTATGAATCTGGGCTAGTCGCCATTTAGTCGAACTCTTTTTTGTACTAGTCTTAACGCAGATACAAAATGTTTTTTACTGTGTAGAAAAATTCATTTTGACGAGAAAGGTGTATAGATATGTATGTAAGTTCCAGGCAATCTTGATGTGTATATTTTATATATATATACATATTAAGTTGAATTAATTGCTAAATTTGGGTTATTCAAGAGTGCGAATGTTTTCATACGACATGAAACACCTGATCGATCCAAGACAAGCGAAAGATGTCAGTTGCTAACTTTTACATATATATTGTCAGATATATGTAAAAGTTAGCAACTGACATCTTTCGCTTGTCTTGGATCGACCAGATGTTTCATGTCGTATGAAAAAATTCGCACTCTTGAATAACCCAAATTTAGCAATTAATTCAACTTAATATGTGCTTACTAAATATCAATAAGAAAACTTAATATGTGCTTACTAAATATCAATAAGAAAAATGTAAAGTTTCCATCATCGATTGTCTCACGTCGCGGTAATCATGAAAGTTTATCTCTGGGAAGCTAATAGCGAGGCTGTGCGGGAAGATTCGCTCCTGCCAGCGGCAATGCGGGTTGGAGCGGAGGGAGAGACGGCGGGGGGATAAATTGAATTCCCCGTCAAAGTAGGTCATTATGTAATTACTAACATTTAACTGCTAACATTTAACGCGAGCGCGGGGCTCTTCTAACGAACGGTAATAAACGTCGCTGGCGACGCCGCCGAAAGTGTTTCCCCAGGACTTATCATCGGCGAATTCGCGGGCGAATGTCGCAGCGGGCTCAGATCGTTGCCATCGTCGGATCGCCCGAATCCCGAGATATCCCGTGTTTTATTTCCGCGCGGCGTTTATCGCCGGGCGTTTTCAGGACGTTTGATATGGAAATTGGCAGTCCTCGATCGGGCGACGCAGCGAATCCTTTGAGAGCAAGGGGCCGTGAAACGTGACCGTCCTGCACCTGAGAAACGCTTTCGGCGACGCCTTAACCTCCTTTCCACCCCTTGCCGAACTTTAATCGTTCGGAATCTTTGATCGTGACTCGCACGCATGAGGTGTGTCAGTGAAAGAGAAGGAGGGAGAGAGAGAGAGAGAGAGAGAGAGAGAGAGAGAGAGAGAGAGAATCGTCCTCGAAAACTTCCCTCACAACGACTGAGAGACCATCGTTCGTTACCTTCTTCTCTTTGAAGGTTAAACAGAAGTAATAGAGCTAAAGTGACCGAAATAAGTTCCGAATACATCTTTCAGCAAGACGCGATTTCACATTTCAACGAATCAACGAAAAACCGTGCGCAGTGAATTATTAACCTTTTATAGCCCAAAGTATATAATTATATATATATATATATATATATATATATATATATATATATATATATATATATATATATATATATATAT
>NW_022639489.1:2151339-2183030 GCF_010583005.1 Odontomachus brunneus | reverse complement strand
ATATATATATATATATATATATATATATATATATATATATATATATATATATATATATATATATATATATATATATATATTCACTTTGAGTCCCTTCCCTCACAAATGTCGTCTTCAAATATTTCATATTGGCAAAGTAATGATTCTGCCGACATGATACTATTGATCCGTCCTAGATAGAGCTATATTTTTTGCCTCGACCCGTGAAACAGTGATTTCCCTGCTGAAGAAACCAATATGGCGAACGTGTGCAGAGCGGAATCGTTGGCGCTCGAAATTGCGTAAAGTTTTTCGCGAAGAAAAGTAAGCAAATTTAATTTTCTCAATTTTTTATCGATGTCATCTTTTTGATAGATTGGCGCTCTATGTTCATTATCTCTATGTTATGGTTATAAGATTTGTTAAATTTTATAGCTAGTGTATACATACACACACACCAAAACATTAATGTATATTATGTACATTCACAAAATCGCATTTCTCGACAATTTTATTCGAACCAAAACATTTATATTAAAAGCGAAAGTCGAGAATAAAAGGTACCTTAAAAGGTACTTTATCAATAATGCCAGAATGATAGTCACTAGTATACTGTAGAGGAGGGAATAACACAACCGTGAAAACCGTGTATATATGTGTTCCGCGCTTCGGTTAGCTTTGGATAGTAGAAGAGAGCAGAAATATTGTTTTTTGTCTCGTTCTGCCGTTCGAGTCGACAACAAAGGCGAGGTTGCTCGTTTTTCTCTGATATACACACATACCTTCATCCAACGATATATATATGTCGCCACGAACATAAATTATATATCCGAGAATGATATTTAAAACATACATATTATGTTCTTATGATCCACATATATATATATATATTTTTTTTTAACATAGCCATTGAGAGTCAAGTGGCGGCTATTTAGCGCGAATAATTATTATTTCCCAAGTAGTAGGATGACATTAAATGACATTAAATGACGTATTATTGACATTAATGCATCATTGAAACGTCATTTGACATCATCATATTTGTTGAAAATAGCAGAGATAATCGATTTTGCCAATTTATTTCGATAGTCTACTACACGGAGACAAATAATTTACTAGCCCGGTAAATTTTCTGCTGGTTTAACAAAATCTTGTCGTTATTATATGAACAGCAAAAAGATTTGCTAAGAGTGCTAGTCATTATTTGTTGGATATAATTTGCTGAATCTACAAATTAGTTTGCTATAAGAACCATAATAAATTTATATAAGCAGTTGTAGTTTTGCTCCGACAGCAAATAAATTTGCTAAGGATACATTATTTTGCATCAATAGCAAATTAACGTGATTCTTAGGAAATACACTCAACAAATTTTTTCTATCCTGGCAACGAAACTACTTCTGCTCTGATAACGAATAATTTGTAAAATTAGTCATGTCAACTAAATTTTTTTGATGTCACTACGAATATATAGTAGCAACGACGATTTTGCTAAAAGAGCAAAATTATTTTTCTCCGTGTAGCCTCGATCT
This sequence comes from Odontomachus brunneus, assembly GCF_010583005.1. Taxonomy (NCBI): domain Eukaryota; kingdom Metazoa; phylum Arthropoda; class Insecta; order Hymenoptera; family Formicidae; genus Odontomachus; species Odontomachus brunneus. The sequence goes on along the minus strand of NW_022639489.1, from coordinate 2,181,519 downwards.
TTCCTACAAGTTCGTTTGGATATATAGTCAAACATATAGTCAATGGACGGGAGTTGAACTCCTCACTCCACAATGTCGAACAAAGACAGAATGATAATACAAAGTATGTTGTCCTTGTTCAAATTTTGACGTCTTTTCAGCCAAGTGCGTAGTTTAGGTATCAGTTAGGTATATCTATGTGCGTATCGTGCAGGGGCCAATGATCACAATGAACAGTTGAAGATACACTCGGTCTTTCAATCAGAAGTCTAGCCTTCGAAAAGATACGCGTCGGGGAGTCTGGAGATGGCACGCTTATCTACACTTTTCTAGAGACTCTTGAAGTCTCTTCAGAGTCTGGCCATAATTACGGTTTTGTCAAAATTCTACTCCTAGAGAAAGGGATATATTCACAATCTCTCTTTTTGTCTATCTCTCCTTAACCTAACCTACTGTGATAGGAATACTGTGATTGGATATTGTGTAGGATTTGCCAAAACATGACGAACCAATCAAAACTGGCTCTCTTATGGCTAGACTCTGATTCAAGGATCTTTACACAGTAGAAAAACTGTCAAACTGTTCTTGAATTCCAATTATTGGACTTTAAAGGATTAAAATTGTGCAAAATAGTTGTATGTCGCGAACCTCTAGTTGACATAAGATGCGTCTTCCCTATAACACCTTTTTTTCCTTTTTGTTTCTCCTTCCTTTGAACTTCCTTATTGCCGAGATAATCTGAGATTAATCAATCTCTCAATCTCTCTTTTTGTCTATCTCTCCTTAACCTAATCTACTGATAGGAATATTGTGATTGGATATTGTGTAGGATTTGCCAAAACATGACGAACCAATCAAAACTGGTTCTCTTATGGCTAGACTCCGACTCAAGGGTCTCTACACTTTTCTACATTGTTATACATTTCTAAAAGATTCAACTAATAAACTGTACCGTACAGGATGGTTATTAATCTATGTCAAACTGTTCTTGAATTCCAATTATTGGACTTTAAAGGATTAAAATTGTGCAAAGTAGTTGTATGTCGCGAATCTTTAGTTGACATAAGATGCGTCTTCCCTATAATACCTTTTTTTCCTTTTTGTTTCTCCTTCCTTTGAACTTCCTTATTGCCGAGGTAATCTGAGATTAATCCACGTCATTTTACAGTGTTGCATTATCGTAATTGCGCGCCGTTTCCTTTAATTAACCTGGAAAACGAGACTACGCGGGACGTCGATCGTTTGATGATATCGTCGCGCTTTTATTCCGCGAACATCTCCTTAGCCATCAGCTCCTTCCTCCTTTCCAGCTTTCGCATACTCGATTTCGACCGCGATCTCGAACACTGTATATCTCCGTGAGATTATCGCGAGAATAAAAACGGGATGCCCCGAAACGAGACAAAATCCAGGCGAGTGACGTTGCGAAAACGCGACGAGATACTTTCCGTCGATGCGCGAGCTCGATATGAAAATAGTGCGAATTTTTACGAGCGTAACGAAATATGAAACTGCACATACCTCTCTCTCTCTCTTTCGCTCTCATTCCTCCGTGTTTCCCTCCGCGTATCGGTTCAGAGCACGTCGATAGCTGGGAAATACGGGTGTCACTCGGGAATTTCGATTGCCAGCCCGAAACGCGATACGCGCGTGTGGAAAAGTCGCGAGCACTCGAAACGGATGGGACGCGCGTTAAGTTGGATAAGTCTCGGAGTCTCGCGGATTGAAGAGTTCGGGAAATCCAGACGCGACGCGCGACACGAATCTATTTTCCGACTTGTCGCAGCTTCCTCGACGTCGCGTAACAGTAACGCGCGACGATAGAGATACACACGTAAGTGGATACCGTTATTCTATCCACGAGACTGTTTCTCCCCGGAGGACGGTGCGACTGCCGCGCGCGCGCTAAGTAGAACCTGCTCGTTTATTGTTTAAGCAAGGCACGCGGCAATTACGCGCGTCTACGTTAGCATGCAGATGATAAGGAAGAAATGCCGGCGAGACGATGGCGTCAGTAGTAACACGAGCACTCGGGATAATCCCGTGAATCGGTGTCGCGATAATGATATTAGATGTAGCAGTGCAATATCCGAGTACCCGAGGATTAGGGAAAACCCGAGCCAGATGGCACGTTTCTTCAGAATTTCGAAATTACGATTTCTCAGACAATTAATTGTTGTGACTGACTGTGCAAATATCGTAGAGGCAACATTCCTCTATGTGTTTATAGCCGCAAGAATTCTGTAAGCCGTATATTTGCTTCTGTAATAACAGAGATAGGAACATGCTATAACGTGGCTATCTTGCCCAGAAGGTCAAGTTGGTTATAATAGATTAGAGTAAGAAGGCTATGTACAAAGTATGTATCTTAATTAGTAGTTCCTGCATCTCCGCGAGAACATTTCACAGTTCAGACCCTTGATTAAGGACCAACTTTATCTCGTCCGTTCGTATGCTCGATTTTAATCATCTTATGAGTGAAAATTGTATTGCCCGAAACAGAGTGTATCATATACTTGCAAGAAACTTTATAGTTATTTTAATTAATAACACGTCACTTTAGTTTATTCACTCATGATGGAGGATATTAATATGAAATTTCAAGACCGAAAATGTACTTAGCTGCTCTTAAATCAGTTTTTGTAATTTTTTTTTAATTATAATATTAATCCGATTTGAGTGAAATTCAGAGAAAAGTATCTATATTTTAGAAGGAATATTTTGTGATTTTGTTTTCACTGTTCCTTCCATGATAAATATATAAACAAACATTAGGTCAACTAGACCCAGTCTCCCCTACATTTACAACGTTAATCAGAAAATAAAAATTAAAAATGCCCATTTTATACTGAGAGACAACTTTCTAATTAGAAATTACAACACAGCTGTATACAATTGCAACAGTACGCAAATAAATATGTGAATTTTTTAATTTTTTTTATAACTCTGAAACTTACATATATCTCTTTTGATTCTATTTAATCTACTCGAGCCGAAAATTTGATCCTATTTTCAGCCTCATTATTCCACTCAACATTTATTTTGACGCTAAAGAGAGTAAAAAGGGAAGTTTCGGTCATTATCAGGGTTAAAGTAAGAGTAAATTATATCATTAGAATTAAACCTACTTTGCTAACTTAGCTCCTATTGCGTTGTAGAATTCAAGATTTAATAAAATTTAACATTTAAACTCGGGAAGGAACCAATTCTTGGGATATTTTTTAAATACTTGTTTACCTATTTATTACTTTTACCTATTTATTATGTAAATTATACGAATACCAGAATATCGTAATACAAAAGATTAAAAAACAAAACAAAAACAATGTTAACTGATATAAAACCGATAGAGATCAAATGAGTAGGAAAGGAAAGTCTAGTTGGCCTAAAGAGTATGTTGGCAACGTGTGTTATTTATGTCTTTATTGTGAGAACAACACTAGAAACGAAACTGCATAACGTTCCTTTTAGAATGTAAGTACTTTTCTCGGAATTTCATTAAAATTCGAATAATATTACAGTTAAAAAATAGAAAAAACCGCTTTACGAGCAGTCAACTACATTGTCGAGCGTCTCGAAACTTCGTAAGAATATGCTGAGAAGCTGAGAACTTTACCGATAGAATACTGACATTTTTCTGCAGTCACGTCGTATTGGTTGTACAGAATTAGAAATGCTTTTACGCAATGAAAGTACGTGCAAAAATAAATAGAAATATTGCACAATATGTGATAAAAACTAAAAAAAAATTGTCAGTGCAATATTTGCCTAATCCAAAAGTTTCGCGGCTTGTATATACCGAAAGTGTGGATGCTCCAAATAAAATTTTTAAGAACATTTGTTGTACCTTCGCATCTGAATTCAGAAGTTTAAAAATATCTGAGAAGTTTGCAGAAAAATTTCTACATACGCGTTAGGTTTTTCGCTGAATATAGTAAAACAAAGCAATATACATTTACGTAAATTCTGTATGTACAAGAAATACGACGTAAATTTTCCAGAAAAAGATCAGTACTCTGTTGGTTTCAGCTTCAGCATTTCCTTAATATTCTTTATCATGAGTCAATAAACTTAAATGACATGTTACTAGCTGTGATGAAGTTTGCTGCAACTACATGATATACTGTTTCGGATAATAAAAGCAATGTTTATTTAGAAATAAAATGGACAGACGAATTCAAGTTGGCCTATAAACTAAGGACTGACAGGAAGAACTGTGGAAACCCCTCGCGGAGATCCCGAAACTATTAATCAGGATGCATATCCCTGGTAGAAATGTATGCAGTTTGGGTAGATCCGCTCAATTATTATCTACTGTTAATGCATTCTCATCAGTTGTAGAAATAGTGCGCAGTAATTGGACACGAATTGGATTCAGTAACTAAAGCAGTTTATCGTACAATATATAGGTCGATTCTTTCCGAGTATCAGTAATATGAATTTAGTTTTATAATGCGCGCGTGTTATAATGTCTTATAATGAATTAATGTAAAAAAATCTTTATTTATATCGTTAGAAACGAGCTTAATATTGCGTGAATAATGAGCGAACGAAAAGCATAGAGCAAGAAAAGAGAAATTGGAGGAAATAAGGCATTTAACAATATTAAGTTCTGTGATAGAGTTGACAACTAAGATTAGAAATGAAAGTGAGCAAAAGGCAAATGAGATATATGTTGATAATACAGAATTTCATTGCTGATGAGAACATATCGAACTAATGATACGAATGAAAATTGTGATGATAGCTCAACAATTTGATGAGACTCAGAATTTGAAATAATACAACTACAAGAATGGATAAAAGGATATATATCGTTTTATGGTTATGAAACCATCATGGTTTCATTGATGGAATGGTCATAACCCTAAAAAGCGAGAAACATAAGAAAATATGTATTTTACGTACTAAAGACTTCCTTCCTAGGTATCACGTGTGATTTTTAGTTCCGGCTATTCGACTACTCTCAGTTACTTCAGGTGCTAGTTGAATAATCCAAGTAATACCCGTGAACTTAGGGAGAAGTAGTGAGGAAGATAAACCACCCGGGTTTATACTGACAGCGCTAATTAGAAGTCACAACAGTAGAGCACGATTGCAGGAGCGCTACGCAACGATCGTGCGACACGGAAGGACCGTTTACTGCGTTTACCATTGTAACGCGTCGCAACAATCGCGTTACACCTCGGCTCTAATCTGCCCGCGCATCCCCGTGATATGCATAACGGGCACTCGTTCTCCCGCGTGCGGCGCATTGCGGGAGATATATTGCCGCTCGATTTTTCTAGGCGTGCTCGAAAGAGAGAGAGAGAGAGAGAGAGAGAGAGAAAGGCCGGAGTGCGATTTAAATAAACGCTATTCGCAAGTATCGCCGCCCCGGCAGGATATATCGGCGGAGAAACGGAAGGGTGCGAAGGAGCAGCGACTGGCCGGTCGTCGGGGGAAAGCGAGTGAGCGTGTGCACGCACGCTTGTGTGTGCACACGCAATGCAGGAAGGTGAGAGAGAGAAAGAGAAAGAGAGGGGGAGGAAGGGGGGAGAGAGAGAGAGGCGTAGGTGGACGATCGATAGAGCAGGTGGCAGCACGTCGGGCTCCCTGGTTCGCTTCCGGCGGAGAGTCCAATGACACTCCGCCGATCGAGCGATTGGCCTCGACACAATTACGATGAATAATATCAAGGCTAATGCGTCGCCGGGGAGGCGCGGGGGCAGGCAATTGCTGCTACAATTGTACCCGACCGCGCCTCTTTTGGTCAGGGCGTGCAAGTATTCGCGACTCAACGATATCTCGCGTATTAACGCGAGAGAACGTTTCATACGAAATCGCCGTCGTCGTCGTCGTTGTCGTCTTCGCAAAGTCGCCGGAGGACCTCGACCCCGACGCGAGGGGCGCATGTAGAAAGCGAGAGGTCACCTTCTAGAGCAGGACAAGTGCAGGGGCGGATTTTTATAGAAACTAATGATAGAGTATTAGACTCTCTAGGGAAAGGAGGACCCTCAACATGGTGTAGAATTTCTGACTGTATATCATAATATTGTGCAGTATTGGAGCCACAATTGCTGTAATTTTTCAAAGCAACCGCAACCTCTAAAGCTTGATCTACAATGTACTTTTTGCTTCCTGTTTCTTCCTCTTTATCTTTTCCTGACTAAAATCTTGAGCCTTTAGTTAGAAAAAGATGAAGAATAAGAAATAGAAAGCGAAGAGCATATTGTAGATCAGGCTTAAAGCTTTTATTCTAAACTTGTTTTTATCGATAAAAGTGTTCCTAAATATGGTTTGTAAGCCTTTTCATCAGCTTTCAGTCATATTTAGAGCTACTTTTATCGATGAAAGAAAGCTCAGTATAAAGCCCTTAGGTTTCTTACTTTGAAAAGCGTCTATCTTTCTGAAAATTGCCACCTTAATAAATATTTTCATTTTTTTTAATGGATAAAAGCGATTCAGTAGAGAAGAGAAAGAATTTCTTCATACGATTGAAGTAGTGTTTATGTTTATTATGTGATCTAATAATTTTTCGCAGAGAATTTTTTGGCGTCTTTATAAGACAAGAGAGGAGTGATTTTTTTTCTTAGAATTTCGTTTAATACAAAGCTTTACTTCAAACTACTAATTTATTGTAGTTTTTAACTATTTCTTAAGGATTTTTATGTAATATATTATTTTTTTCGTACAAAAGGAATCATGGTTATAAAATTGAAATTAATTATTTTTTAAATATTATTATACTAATATATAATTTAATTATATTAAAAAAATTTTTCTTAACATAGGACTATGCCAGAAAGAATGGCGTTTCAACTCTACTTACTTCAGTACTTATACATACATTTAACATATTTAATTTTAATTAATTTACACAATTGTATCATACAATTTCTCTTTACACACACACACACACACACACACACACACACACACACACACACACACACACACACACACACACACACACACACACACACACACACACACACACACACACACACACACACACACACACACACACACACACACACACACACACACACACACACACACTAAATACAAAATATACACAAAATATTCCTTAGCAAATTATAGTAATGTCCAAATTGTGAGAAAAAAATCAAATCATGATAGAAAAGTGAATTTTTATAATTATTTTCTTATAGTTTTGACGTCATTGTTATTTCCAATTCTAATCTGGATAAGAAGTACTAAATAATATTTATCAAATCCCAAAAAGTAGTTATTTACATCTGGACAAGCGAATCTAAATTAGACAATAACTTTATTAATCAATGTGTGATGGTTTCAATCAGGGATTTATGTGGCATTCATATTTATCACATATAGAATGACAAAATGGAAATACGACAAAAATGATCGAGATTTATTGAAAATGTGTCATGCAAAATAATAAAAAATATTAAAATCTGAGTGTAACTTTTAATAAATTGTGGCTGTATCAATATAGAAAGAAAACAATCATCCATCAATAATTCATTAATACAGAGGGCAATTAAGAAAAACATTTATATTACTGCATGATGTAAATTTAACGAATAATTCAATACAGTATATTTGCTCTCTCAATAAATGTAATTAAAAGAATTGCAAAGTTCCCATTAATTGTGTATGTGTGTGTGTTTTGTGTCGGAACAATGATGAAAATTTATTTGGGCCCTTTTTCCCCAGAAACGAGAATCTGTACTTACTTTGCGAATATCTTCTAAATTGTGAATTTCCGGCGACAAGCCGCCGTGCACGCAGAGGAACTGTTGGTTCATAAGCGCAGCGAGCGGCAAACAGTCGAAGGCATCCATACACGCGTCGTACACCCTCTCGGAGTATTTTATTCTACCTGGAAGCAGAAGGAGAGATATCGAGATTAAAGTGACGAATACACCGTGTCCGAGCGCGCCGTTCGCGAGAAACGGCCACGATAAAGGGATCTCGATCCTATCAGCGTAACGGCGCTTACGGCCGCGGGGACTGACGAGGGACGTTCCCGGCTAACTCGATGTGTGCGCTTTTTTTTACGGGACAACGTAGAGATCGACCGACTAACTCGTCCGATCCGTCGTCCTGACCGAGGGCGAGGGAGCGCGGCAGAAGGGAGGTCGAGGAGGAAATAAAGAGGAAACGACGCGAGGGAGCCATGAGGAAAGACACTGAGACAAGAGAGAAGTGGGACACGCACGCTCGGCCGCGTGGACCATTTCGCGAACGAGCGCTAAAAAGAACGGCGGACGCGCGGGAGCGATTTCGCGTCGCGCCTCGAGGAATAACGGAACACCTCGCGCAACCAAGGATTCGCACCGCGCCCTTAGTCGCCCACGCCTGTTCCGTGTTCCGCCACGATCTCGCCGTGACGTGGCTTCTCCTCTCCTCTCCTCTCCGCTCTTCTCCTACCCTCTCTTCCCTTCTCCACCCCTCGCGCCGTGTACGAGCGTAAACGGACACTCGACTCAGGCCCGGCCCGAGCGCTCCGGGCGAGCGATAACCCTCCGCCCTCGGATAACTCCGAGCGATGCCCGGGTATCATTGTCTCGCTTCTGGGGTTCAGCTGTAAAAGCAAGCCGAATCTCGGATGCGCGGATGAAGCTTTCCCCGGCCGAGTTCTGATTACTTTTGCAACTGCGACCGATACAGGCTGATCCGGAGAGAGTTCGGGAATTTCGGGAGGCACGGTAGCATATGGTCGGAAAGTGGATTACAATTTTTTTTCTAATACAGTATCTCTATCGCGGGGAGGATCGGTTTACGAATGGCTCCGCGGCGGACCATTATCAGGTGCCAGATTTTCGATATCGACTCGATGCCGGCAGCTAGCACTGGCTAGCCCCTAACTAACTAAGGTCCGGCGAGCGATTCTCTTTGCCGAGGATTCGCGAGCGCACACTGGTCGAGGGTGAATTTCTCGCATGGTGCTCGGCGTCGCAATATCGGTCTTAGGTCCCGTCATTAGATCTTGCAATTCTCTTAAAGTGAATCAGTGAAACATTATTAAACGCAGTGAATATACGCTGAAAAAGCGAATGTATGGAAGCGAAAGAAAGTTAACAAAAATATTAAAGAAGAGATGTGCAAATAAATAATATTAACGAGATAGTCCTTTTTCCTAATGGTAAGAAAAAAGTTTACAGACAGAAACAAATATAAGAAAATTCATAAATTTCTAATTAATTACGATATTATTGTATTTCAGATTCAAGTTGTCAATTTGCATTGACTGAATTATAATAAATATTAATTAAAATATCGAAAAAAAATTGTTTATATTGTTGTTACATGTAATTTACTATATGCAACAAATAAAATATATATTTTGTATGCTATTTGACGTTTCTGTTTCGTTGTTTATTAAATTTTTTAAATATCTCTATAAAATACATATATTCTATTTAAGAGCTAAAGTTTCAATAGAGGTTCGCAACTGAACCTACTTTCCTAAGATCCTACTATTATACAACCTACTTTGACGCTAAAGAAAGCGAAAGCAGAAATTTCATCATCAGGGTCAAAGTAGGAGTAAATTATATCATTAGAATTAAACCTACTTTGTTATCTTAGTTCCAACTGCGGTGTAGAATTCAAGATTCAACACAGAGTCAAAATTTCGACTCGGGATTATAACTGATATCAGTGATTATTCACTTTGAGAGTAGACCTTGTGTCACTTGGGAAAAATTTCCGTGCGAAATGTTTCCAACTGCGCGCGAAATTTCGTATAATCGATAGAGAGAAAGAGAGAGGATCACAGCGCGCTCTATTTTTCTTCTTTTCGGCATGGTTCCAAATAGACGAAAATTACACGGTTCTTACTTCCCTTGAAACTTACCAAACTGAAAATTGTTACACTCTTCTTTATCACTGACTGGATTTAATGGAATACAAATTTTCAGCACTATGTTTTCGTATTTAAATACACTTGCTATCTTGGCGAAACGAAATATCGCGTGTATCGTGTGTTGCAACTATCCATGTGAACACGTTTCTTCGTATTACCGATTACTTTGGATTTTATTGAAAAATCTACTGACTTCTGCATCAACTAAAGACAAATATAGATTCGTGATTCGCGTCAATTAGATACTCTATATTAAATATCTTTTAAGCGAGCACCTTAGAGAAAATGATTAAAGAAAGAGAGAGATCTAATTATATAGGATTCACTTAAATCAAACACTTTTAATATTTCGTTTATTTTTGATGATACTGAAAAATATTTCAGATGAAAGTGGAAGGGTGTCGAGGGGGAAACATTTTGGTCACGTTTGGTCACATTTGGCCACGCTTTTTTTCAATATATTTTCGAATACGATACACAAATGATGTTCTTACATTTTCTATCATTTCTGAATTTATATTCGCACATGCTTCCAAAGTACGTTCTTTCATGTTCTCTTGTGTAGTTGGTATATCATTGAAAACAATGTTTTTCAACGTTCCCCAAACAAAAAAGTCGATGGGATTTAAATATATTGAAGTCAAAGGATATCATTTTGAACATCTCCTTAACAAAACTTTTTGTCAGAATAAAGTATAAAATATCTTGTAAACAGTTGACTTTTCGACAATTATACTTCTTAGTATTTTTAAACATAAAATAAATAAAGGAATTATATTTATAAAAAATCACAATTCCATTTAAAAAAGTAAAGGTGACTCTCATATCTTTTCAGCGCCTCCACCTAGAAAAAAAACAACGTGACCAAAATGTGTCTCCCTTCCACTTTCATCTGAATGATTTTTCCGTACCATCAAAAATAAGTAAAATATTTGTTCGATTTAAGTGGATCATCCTGTATATCTTATATGAGATATTTTATAATATAATCTTATTCTATAAAATATTATAACACATATGTATCGGATACTTTCTCTTTTGGTAGAAAATTTCCTTTCCGATACTTATCAAAACTCCTCGATATTTTCTTTTTAGGAGAAAATATCTTTCAATATTTTCTTTTCAAGACACCCTGGCGTGCGACGTCGCTTCGGGAGAATTAAGGGAAGCGGAAGCCTGAAATTTCCGAAGAATTTCGCGAGAAGATTTATGCGAGTCGTCTTTTTCGTCGCTGGTGCAATGCGAAATGCGCGACCTCGACGCGAAACTCCCCCCTGTACTCGCCGTTACGTACGTACCGACGAAGGACCGCGCTTGTTCGAAGTGACGCGCGAAAAGGATTTCCTGCCAATAAAACGGAGCAGTCCCGACAGGATAAAGATTTGTCGGCGCTGGACCTAAACGGATCGCCGCTCGAGGGCCTTCACGAGATCTCGCAAATGAACGTCCCGGCTGCCGGACGTGGCAGCCTCTTTGCCGCTGCAGATTGAAGTTTCGCGAAACGGATGTCCGTAATATCGCACCAAGGACACGTCCTCAACAAACCTCCCGCGTTTCACAGTTATTAAACGAGAGAGAGACAGAGAGAGAGGAAGAGGGAGAGAGAGAGAGAGAGAGAGATAGTATGTGTATATGTATGTGAAAGAGAAAGGGAGGAAGGGAAAGAGCTGCTCTCTCGAGAGGTGCTTGATTCCGAAAAATTGAATAGCGTGAGAGCGCGCTGTTTAAACAGCTATTATAACAAGTAATAACGAAATATTCACAAACGAATAATTTTCGCAGAAATCACCTGACGGAGCTTGCTGACTAATTCGCGCGCGGCGGTGGCGGCTGACTCGCGCAGACGGCGTTTTGCTTTATTTTCGTGTCCGCGACGGAATGCGCGACTATTCGCCCGGGGCGGAGAGAAGACAGGAGGCGAGTGGAAGCGCTTTCGGCGAAATCGCGGCGATTTAATTGCGCGTCCGCCCGTGTCTCCCGTGTTCGCGGACAAACGATCGTTTTTGGCGGCAAAGTCCATTTCGAAACGACACACCGCAATCTTGGCGCGCGTCCAGCGCGTCCCGGCTTCTTGCTCGAGACGCGAGCGAGCGAGCTGGCGACAAGATCGCCCGGAATAATGCGTGCCGCGAGCTCGATCCGGCGAGTCTCTCAGGAAGCGCGATCGTTAGTCTCCAGCGTGTCGCGCATCGGGAGATGCGACGCCAAGAAAGCTGCGAATAGGAAACACCAGGGCTATATGTTGCCCATGTGCCTTTCTTAGTATTTGTCTTGAGAAGAATAATAGGTACAAAATCGCGAAATTATCCTTTTAGAACATAAATACTTTTCATTAAAAGTTTCATTAATCAAAATAATATTCTAGTTAAAAAATAGAAAAAAAAACTGATCTGATTTGCAGCAAAATAAATTTTCGAGCCTCTGGAAATTTTCTTTTTAGTATTTATTTTAAGAAAAATACTGGGTAAAAAATCGAGAAGTGGTTCTTTTTTTTTTAGAACATAAATACTTTTCCCTGAGTTTTATTAAAATCGGAATAATATTTCAGTTAAGAAACAGAAAAAAAAACTGATTTAGTTGCAGCAAAATAAATTTTCGAACCTCTGGAAATTTTTTTAGTATTTATTTTAAGAAGAATAATGGGTAGAAAATCAGGAAGAGAGTAGTCCTTTTAGAACATAAATACTTTTTTTCTGAGTTTCATTAAAATTGGAATAATATTATAGTTAAGAAATAGAAAAAAATGATTTTTAGTAATAACAAAGTTAATTTTTGAGCCTCTGGAAATTTTCCACTGTGATTGAATAAAATTAAGTGCTGTGTTACTAGCCAGAATGAAATTTCTTACAAATGTATAATATATTGTTTCTGCTAATAAATGCAATTTTTATTCACAAAATGATTGAAATAGAGTATATGGATGGACGAGATAAAGTTGGCTTATAATTACGGGCCGGCGAAAAAGCGATTTTTCGCAGAGACTCTGGAATACTGATTAGGATACATATTTTATACATGGTCTTCTTTATTCTGTGCTATCGGACAACTGAGAACGGTATCAGAACGATTATGTTCGTATTTTGATTATTACAAAACAAAATATACAGTAGCGGAAATTAATACGTAGAAGAAAGTTGCCTCTGTCATGTTTATACAGTCAGTCGCAACAATTAGTTGCCTGAGAAGTTATAATTTTGAAATACTAAAATATAGGACATCTAACCCCGGTCTATTCTACAGTCATGAGGACAATCATGAGGATAATCATGAGCCATGCTTCAAAACGGAGAAACACAAATTGTGAGCCAAAAATCGAAATATTAACCCGTTCACTGTCGCGTTGATTTTTGTCAATTGTATTGGGTTGTAATAAGCAATTTCAGGTTTTTCAGATAAAATGAAATGATTTTATTTTTGATGTTATCATTTTACGAAAAACAATGCACGCGAAGAGCGGCAGGAAATCATAAATCAAACTGCGCGCACATTTTGTTATAAAATTATAACAACGTAGAAATACAAACGATCCATTTTGTTTGGAAATTTCAAAATTACTTATCGACCCAATATAAGAATGTAATTGATGATTGAATTATTAAATATATGGTAAATAATTAGTTAAACTATTAAAACTCTTTCAGACATGCATTCAAGGAAAAATTGAAAAACGAAAATATAGTGAGATAAAAGCACCAATATTTGGATACTTTATCTTTAAATATCTAAGCTTTCGACGTGGAATATATGTATTATATTGGATATATATAAAATCCGAACATGTGTGTGTTACATACGAATGTTTCAATTTACAACATAAAATATATACACATATATTGAATATATACATATATATTCTATCCAAAATAAACTCTATATATTCTATCTAAAGTAAACTCTATAAAGTTTAAATATATTCGTATTTAAAGACCAAAACAATAAATATGTCCAGAATTAGATATATGTCCAGATATTAGATTGATGACGTCAAAACGAGAAAAACTATATTCAAAATTTCTGCGAACCACAGTTAAATGAAAAGATACATCATTAAGATGAATAATTTGCAATTTGTTCTATACACTTATGAAATGCTCCCGATGCTCTTCTTTTGCCGCAATAACTTATTACATAACCGCAAAATAAATGTGACAAATTGCTTCGTTTTGACAGAAAATCTGCTATGTGATTCAGCGCCGAATATGACCGAATAACTACTTCTACGCATTAAATATCCCAATAAGCATGATATTCGGAATATTTCCACATTTTCACAATTGTATCACATGTAATATGCATGCACTACACTCACAAGGGACACTACTCAAGTGTGACACGCCATTTTTCTTGAAACTCAACACGCACATAGCATATGACATGACATTTCATATGTGATACTTTATATCGGCCCGTTTTTTAATTTGCACAATTATTTAGACGATTGTTTATGGGTTTTGAACTTATGGATTTCAGGTTTACGGGTTTATGGGTTTTCCAGTTATGGATTTTGAATGCATGAGTTTACGTGTTTACAGTTTTTAGGTTTATGTGCTTTAGATTTACATGTTATGGGCTTATAAATATCAGTTTTTACGTACATCGCCATTTCGAGTTTTGTTTAAACAATCGTCTAAATAATTGTGTAAAAAACGGGCCGATATAAAATTGTTTATGGGTTTTGGACTTATGGATTTCAGGTTTACGGGTTTATGGGTTTTCCAGTTATGGATTTTGAATGCATGAGTTTACGTGCTTACAGTTTTTAGGTTTATGTGCTTTAGATTTACATGTTATGTTATAAATATCAGTTTTTACGTACATCGCCATTTCGAGTTTTGTTTAAACAATCGTCTAAATAATTGTGTAAAAAACGGGCCGATATAAAGTATCAAATATGAAATGTCATGTCGTATGTTATGTACATGCTGAGTTTCAAGAAAAATGGCGTGTCACACTTGGGTATTGTCAGTAATAACGCTGCAGTTCGCAGGAAAAAATTGGTCGTCTGTTTACATCATTAGGTCTGTTCGTTTTCGATGAACTTTGCACACTGGTGCAAAAAGTTAGAGAGAGATAAGTAGCAGTACTTTCTTTCGCTCCAACTTATTGCAATAGTCTGCATTTTGTGAATCTAATGATTCATCATTTTGCCCTTTACAATTATGTCGTCACCATTAATGCAGAGTTCTCGGCTGACTGATTAGGAGCCTTAAATAAATGTAGATTAGCTTGATCTTTTACCTCATTTCATCGGCTCTTTATTGAACATATATTAAAGTTTCAAGTGTAATTAATTATACTTCGAAATTACTAAGTAATTATACTTTAAACGCAATTTAATGAGACGCGGTAATATCATAGTGCCAGTCACCGGTGATCGTCACAGTATTCAACATGCTAACGAAGTTTAACGATAACATGGTCGATTAAAGGGCGCTTTAAAGTAAGGGAGATTGAGGCTAAATGGCACATTTTCAGAATTTCAAAATTACAACTTGTCAGACAACTAATTGTGAGAATTGACTATACATACATGACAGATACAATATTCTTTTATATTTTATGCCCGCAACAATCCTGTGAGTCGTATATTTTCTTTTGTAATAAGTGGCCAACTTTATCTCATTCGCCCATATGCTTTCAATTATTTTACGAATGAAAATTACTTTGATATGGTTTCAATGATTTTATGAATAAAAATTGCTTTTATTTCCCGAAATAGTCTATCGTACATTTGCAGAAAGCTTCATTTTAACTTATAAAAATAAATAAAATAAATAAACGTTTGCCCTAATCTGTCAAACAGTGATCTTCCTGCTGAAAAAATCAATATAACTATCATGTGCAGAGCAAAATCGTTGATACTCGAAGTCGTGTCTGTGTAAAAAGCATTTTACGAAAAAAAATAAGCAAATTTTAGTTTTCTAAGTTTTAGGAATCTTTTAGAGTTAGCTATTTTTATTTATGTTTTTTTAGTAAAAGTACAAGATAATAAAAATACAAGATTGGCGTTTTTATGTTCATTTTATCATTTATATAAGATCTATTAAAAATTCTATAGTACATGGCTCTTACTTGTTTTACTCTTACTATTTTCCATTTTACAATTTTATAAATGTACATAATTACGTACATTCAGAAAATCGTACTTTTGGACGATCAATTTTATCCGAGCCACAAAATTCTTCATCAGAGGTGTTCTTTCAAATTATTTGATGAGAAAAGGACTAACTGTAATATTATTCTGACTTCACTGAAATTCAGGAAAAAGTTATTGTCTAAGACGAATATTTCGCGATGTTTGTTGCGTTCCTCTCGCGCCACAAATACATGAACAAAGCGCATGGCTGACGTAACTGCTGGGCCAACCAGACTGGGCCTCCCCTACGGATTTGGAAGCAAGCGAAGATTTCTGTACGCGACAAAGTCGTGGGTGGCGTAGGTGGCGCGATGCGCGTGTCACATTAGATACGATAAAAATGAGTATCTGGAACGTGTGCGGGATATACGGCGGGAAGGAGCCGCAGCAGCGCATTTATCTCGATAGAGCCGGTATCGAGCCCTCCTCCATCTCCCTCCCTTTCTCTCTTTCTCTACGTGTCACGGTTAAGCGCGTTATTTTTCCCGCGTCATTGTCGGCCGAATTGGCCGGGAAATATGCGCGGTGTCGCAAGAACCCAAGGGGAAAAATGCGGGCGAGCCCGCGCGCGATACGTTATCACGGCCGGCTGCATCCCCGCGATATCGCGCTGGCGTTAGATGGACGCGACGTTCGGCGCGTTATCGGTATCTCGCAATCCATCGAGAGGGTGCGTAAGTACGATCGCGTGAGCCGACACCGCCAAGGGAGGGACGTGAACGCGTCGCCCTCTCGGGTGCGCCATGAGACTGAATTTTCGTTGCCTTTCTGCGAAAATGGCAAGGAGAGGATGGCAAGTGGAGGGGAAAATTACCGAGCGAACGTCGCTCCACCTGCCCTACCTGTGCGAGCGTGCTATCGCGGCTCCGTATCGCGCGGAAAAGCTCGAGCCGGTATGGAGATAATCGCAATTTTCTCGATCGGCTGGCACGTGAATGCCAGGCGTAATAGCGGCGGGTAACTAGGCCACGTAAATCGGTGGTTGTGAGAACGAGAAAAAAGGAAAAAAAAGGAAAGGAGAAAGGGGATGAAAGAGATGTATACCGCGCGAGGCGAGCGAGGGTGCGAGCGACCCCGTCGCTGTTCCCAAACGCCCGCCAATAAATGCACGGCTAAAGCTCGCGTTAAAACGATGATTAAAGCCCCGACACGGGGTGCGCCCGCGTGGCGTGCGCACGCTGGGATTTTCGCGGTTATTGCGGTTATTAAACGCGCATGGAATCGAGGTCACAGTGCGTGCGTGCGCGGCCCAGCGAACGAAAAAGCGAGTCTTCCCCGGCGCGCATTCCGCTTAATATCGCAGACGGAAATGGCATTATCCTCGCCGAGTCGAAATTTTTATGCTACTTTGGCGCTCTTAAGGATAATTTACGCCTACTTAGACGGTTTATAGCCTAGGTTAAAACCTAGTTTGATACTTATTAACTTCTCTTTTGAAATTTTAACTCTACTCCGACAATAAATTTATCCCATGGTCCTAATCAGGTTGATCATAACTGGATGTCGGGTCATTTTAAGGTTATAATCTTGCAAAAAGCGAGAGTCTTCCTTACTCGATTTTTATCAGTATATTACTAGGTTTACCATAGTAAGGATAATCTTGCGAATGCCTAGTTAGGACCTTATACATTTCAGGTATATCTGATGACAAATTCTAGTCGGGACCTTGTCAAAATTTTGACGCTTTGACGCTCTTAAAAATAGTTTGCGTCTACTTAGATAATTCACAACTTAGATGAAATCTATTTTGACGATATTGATACTCATTAATTTCTCTTTTAAACCTTTAATTCTACCTTGTCAAAATTTTGACGCTACTTTAACGCTCTTAAAAATAGTTTGAGTCTACTTAGATAATGCACAACCTAAGTGAAACCTATTTTGACGATATTGATACTCATTAATTTCTCTTTTGAACCTTTAATTCTACCTTGTCAAAATTTTGACGCTACTTTAACGCTCTTAAAAATAGTTTGAGTCTACTTAGATAATGCACAACCTAAGTGAAACCTATTTTGACGATATTGATACTCATTAATTTCTCTTTTGAACCTTTAATTCTACCTTGTCAAAATTTTGACGCTACTTTAACGCTCTTAAAAATAGTTTGAGTCTACTTAGATAATGCACAACCTAAGTGAAACCTATTTTGACGATATTGATACTCATTAATTTCTCTTTTGAACCTTTAATTCTACCTTGTCAAAATTTTGACGCTACTTTAACGCTCTTAAAAATAGTTTGAGTCTACTTAAATAATGCACAACCTAGGTGAAACCTATTTTGACGATATTGACACTCATTTCCGAGTCGAAATTTTGACCCTATGTTAAACTTTGAATTCTATAAAATACATATATTCTATGTAGGAGCTAAAGCTTCAATAGAGGTTCGCAACTGAACCTACTTTCCTAAGATCCTACTATTATACAACCTACTTTGACATTAAAGAAAGCGAAAGCGGAAATTTCAGACATCATCAAGACATCATCAGGAAAATAAGAGTAAATTATATCATTAGAATTAAACCTACTTTGCTATCTTAGCTCCTACCGCGGTGTAGATTCAAGGTTCAACATAGGGTCAAAATTTCGACTCGGGCCCTGCTGCTAGATATAAGAGGAAATTAGAATTATTATTCTACAAAACAACAGCATGTGAATGGGTCTCTCCCGAGTCGAAATTTTGACCCTATGTTGAACCTTGAATTCTACACCGCAGTAGGAGCTAAGATAGCAAAGTAGGTTTAATTCTAATGATAGAATTTACTCCTACTTTGACTTTGATGATGTCTGAAATTTTCGCTTTCGCTTTCTTTAGCGTCAAAGTAGGTTGTATAATAGTAAGATCTTAGGAAGTAAAGTAGGTTTAGTTGCGAACCTATATTGAAGCTATTTAGTTCCCACATAGAATATATGTATTTTATAGAATTTAAGGTTAACATAGAGTCAAAATTTTGACTCGGAAATAAGTGTCAATATCGTCAAAATAGGTTTCACCTAGGTTGTAGATTACTTAAGTAGGCTCAAACTATTTTTAAAAGCGTCAAAGTAGCGTTAAAATTTTGACAAGGTAGAGTTAAAAGTTTAAGAGAGAAGTTAATGAGTATCAATATGGTCAAAGTAGGTTTTACCTAGGCTATAAATCGTCTAAATAGGCGCAAACTATCCTTAAGAGCGTCAAAGTAGCATCAAAATTTCGACACGGGCTCTTTCTCTCTTTCTTACGGGTCGCGCAAAAATGAAACGCGAGTCTACCTTCGTTCCCTTCGTGGTCGTCGTAGGCGTGCTGGCAAGTCGCGAATGGCTTTTTTAATAATAGGGTTATAAGCGCGGGATATAAAGCGAAGCGATACGGATCGAATGAAACGCAACGAGACTGTGTAAAACGTTTAATAACGCATAAAAGTCCGTCTTTAGCGGATGCGAACCGAGCGAAGTTCAAGTATCATCTGGCCGGGTTTAAAGCGCGGTCGCGTTTATTACGACGATAAATACAAACGCGAATGCGTTCCCGCATTGAAGATATCGAAGGGATCTACTTGAGATCCAGTCTGATTCCCCAAAATAATTGTGGGCTCTGGTTAGATGTTTTAAATATGCAATTCTAAGGATCGCATCAATAGTTGTCACTCGAAACTGGTCTTATGCGAGATACTCAGATTTTTACACTGAGTTAGATCCAAATTGTTCCACTGAATTATATAATGTATGTGACATTATATCTGTAATCGCGATTCGACCGGGAAACTCTCATCTCTCGTCTCTGAACTCAAGTCTGAGTATCTCATTTCGAGAGGAGTTTCGAATGACGACTATTAGACCCATACTAATAGTTATTACTTGAAACTTGCCTTGAGCATAAGATATTCGGATCTGAGTATAAAGTCAGATGACAGTTCTTTAACAGAAGCGCGATTAAATGTCGTATATAGGATGATCTGTCCAGTAAATGAATATTTAAGACTTGTAAATGAACACTTAAGCGCCAAACTCCAATGACTTCGAACAGGCCAGGTTGAACTTCTGCGGCGCAACTTTTTGAGATGATCACACAACTTGTGAGTTATCTCTAGTTACTCATATATACTATAAGTGCGTCATATACCATAATGTTACAATAAATATTGCAAACTGTTAATTCACTGTGATTTATTCATTTTCACTGAGTGTTCGATTACTGGACGGGTCATCTGTCATAACTCAACTGAAAAATTTGTATTTAACTCTGAATAAAGACCTCAGAGCTTCGCATGAGACAAATTTTAGACGGTATATATTCATACGAGCTTAAATGGGAAATCCAGAGCTAATATTTTTTCTGGTTCTCATTTTATATTAAAATTAAACAAAACATATGTTGGCTTTCTAAACTGCATTATTCAGAGAAAAACACTCCAAGTGTTTCAAAAGTAAATATTTTTTATTTCTTACTCTGTTTGATACAATAACTGGTATAAAAATAAGATTTTTCCTATTTGATATCATAAAAGTATATCAAAATATCGTAAAAATATCGTAGAAAGATCGTAAAAAGATCGCGATTTGCCAAAATATGTCTGTTCCGATAGGCAGAGAAGTCTATTTTTGGAATAATGATAGGATTCCTAATTCAAATTGTTGTGAGAGAGAGGGAGAGAGAAAGCCAATTTGGAGAAAACTTTGGAGATACTCTAATCTAAATATCTCCTCTTCCCGCAAGAAAATCTTACACAAAATTTCTGTTTTTCAAACGTTTTAAAATCTTTCTGAAATTCTTTTTGGTTTTTGGAGAGAAGAAAAAAGGAGAGAAAGAAAGAGGAAGGCGAGAAGGAGAGAGATAGAGAGAGAGTTAGAGAGAGACAGAGAGACACAGCAGAAGCTGGCGCGGTGTCTCGCGGAAAAGTGTATCGATCGCGGAAAATTGTCCGATACTAGGTCAGCCTGTGAGTATTTGCGAGCCCCTCATCCTCCTCCTCGTCCTCCACTTTTCCCCGCGGCCCCTCGCCGCGCGGCGTCGTTATAACGTTTACGATGCAGCCGGCGGACGGCGACGCATTATGACTGGTATGACGGGAGATCGCGAGCGTGATGCACGACGCCGTTTCCCGCATGCGGCAGGCGCCGAGGACGACGCCGTCGTCGTCCCCGCTTCTCCGCGGCGAGGATTCGAGGCGCGAGATTAAAGCGAGATTGAACGTCGCCGGGGAGCTCAGATGTCGACGGGGATGTCTCGGAGGAAATAAGGAGGCGACGACACTCGGCAGACGCGTTGTTGTTACGCAGGTGTGTTTTGTGCTAAACGCGCGCGCGCGCGCGCGCTCACTAGCTCTCTGCGCGCTTTTTCACGCCGGCGGAATCTCATTTGCCTAATGCGCGATGCATATTCCACGGGAGAGCGGAGGATGCGGCTCGGTCGGACGAATTACGGCAGAGCTATGCGCGTCCGATATTAAGTGCCCCGCGAATTTAGATCCCCCGGTATCTCCGCCCCCGCGGGGATAAATGGCGCGACGTATAGCGCGTACACGGGATTCGCGTGCGGCCGCCGCGAACTGCGAACGTAATCCGCCGACGGGGAGCATACATGGTGTACGATACGTGGGTAACTGCAAACTGGAACTTACGCGAACCCCGTGAACACGGCGAACGCTCGCCGAATGTCTCCGTTGGTTCCGCGAACATAACGCGCCACGATGTTTGTATGCGTGTGTGTGTTTCGAGTGTGGGTCGGTCGTTTTACGATCTCGTAACTTATCCGACACCAGGTTATACACGTGGTCCGTGGGAGCTTAGCGAGAGGATCACGAGGTCGATATTACGGTCCCATGTTATCGCCCGAATCTCGACTTTCGTTGCGCCCGTTGCTACTGCCGGCTACAGAGTCGCTAGCGTGGCTTCTCTTGCGGTGTTACGATCATTGCAAAGCATAAATATGACATCTTGCTGATGCTGCGGAATCTTCGTGACAGTCGCGCGACGCAGGATCGCGTAGATCTCCGTAAAGAAAATTTCATGGGATTAAATTAAGATCAAGTCCGATACCGCAAAAGAATTATGGTGTCATAATGAATGTTTCAAATATGTGATTCTAAATGAAAAACCCAAAGTGATCCTATCCTTTCTGGTCTACGTTTTATATTGGAATTGAATAAAATACATATTAATTTTTCCAAATAATTATATTTTATTCAATAAAATATTCAAAATAAATACTGATTTAAATTATCCAAAGTAAATACATATTAAGAAATATTATTTCTTCGATTTTTTATTCTACTGAATATATAATAGTTGAAAAATGGGAATCTCTCTTTGATATCGTAAAAATATGCCGACGTTACTGATCGAGAAAAAGTGTGAGTTGCCTTAGTAGAGGAGATCGGGGCTAGTTGTCCCAAAGTGGGATTTTCAATTGATGCAATAGTAGGATAAACAATTTTAGAAATTTGACTATTCTGATCGAAATGCATCATCTGTCTTGGAAAATCTCGGAAAATCTTGAGAAATTTCTATGCGGATTACTTGTCTGCGCGAGTCGAAGTTACCGCGGTTTGTCTTCTCTTGCTCGACAGTCCCACTTTTGTCCCTTGGAGGCCCCGTAATTACAGTACGTGCGCACGAAAGGACCTTGTGTTGCACGTAAATTCCGCTGTAACAACACCGCGCGCGCGCCATAACTAACGAGGCGGCGAACTTAATCCGAGTCGCGAATTATTAAACAGGAAATAATTTCTTATTACGGCGGGAAACAAGGCGCGGCACACGAGTAAAAGGCTCACGCGCGGCGGCAGGCGCGAATGAAAAATTCAGCGCCGCGGAAAACACACATTTTCGACCTCGGCATCGGGACAGGATGGCCTTTTAACCGCGTACAAATTTTTAAAGCAAGAGCAAAAACTCTCCGCAACCTCCACGTGGACATGCTCGCGTCTTACTAATTAATACGTACGATGGTTCAACGCTTTGAGAGAAGGATAATGAATTAAAGAAAGAATTAATTTTGCCCAATAAGTGGTCAATAAGGGAAGATACTCTCTTAAAGTGAATCAGACACTGATATCAGTTATAATATAGCATTGAGCAGTTTCAATACTATACTTATAACTGCAAATCAATGTATATACGAAAAAAAATAATTTTGCTCTTTTAGCAAAAGCATAGTTGGTACTGCATATTCGTAGTGACATCAAAAAAATTTAGTTGACGTAACTAATTTTATAAATTATTCGTTATTAGAGCAGAAGTAGTTTCGTTGCCAGAATAAAACAAATTTGTTGAGTGTATTTGTCCTAAGAATCACGTTAATTTGCTATTGATGCAAAATAATGTGTTCTTAGCAAATTTATTTGCTATCACAGCAAAACTGCAACTACTTATATAAATTCATTGTAGTTCTTATAGCGAAATAATTTGTAGATTCAACAAATAATGATTAGTACTCTTAACAAATCTTGTTACTGTCCATATAATAACGAAAAGATTTTAGACCAGCAGAAAATTTGTTGGGCCAGAAAATTATTTTTCTCCGTATATTCACTGCTTTCAATGATGTTTCACTGATTTACTTTAAGAGAGTAATAACAGCGAAAGGTGACTGATACCTCACGTACAATTAATGTTAAGGAAATGTCTCAGCGCGCGCGATACATCGTTGATATTTTTGCCGTCCCACAAGAAATTATTATGCGCTCTCAACATCTTTGCCTGCTTTTTGGTCAAAATTAATTCCTGTTGAATGAATATCTCAGTATCTTGATACGCTTTTGTTTAGAGACAGAAAGGAATAAGAAGGAGAACTACTTACATTCCTGTTTAAATGTGAAGTATTCCGTGAGATGACGGCACTCGTGGTTACCTCTGAGGAGGAAGAGTGTGGTCGGATGGCACAGTTTCAGCGCCCACAGGTACAATACGCACTGAAACAAAAAACACGAGAGGGTGGGCGTTAACCGGGGTCGTTCACGACACGGTCGTAATGTCAGTGCCGTTCCCGCAACCTGCTCTCTTAAAGTGAATCAGTGGAACATCACTGAAAGCAGTAAATATACACTGATTTGCAGCTATAAGTATAGCACTGAAACTGCTCAGTACTATACTTATAACTGATGTCAGTGACAATTAACTGATTCACTTTAAAAGGACTGGAGGGTCAGATTGCCTGAAAATCGTGCTTGTTCTTTCACAATTTTTTATTACAAACTGAATGAATATGCGAAAGTGTTATTTTGACATGTATTTATACAACATATAAAGAGGAGAAAAATATAATTTTGATGATCAGATACTCAATATAAGTGTACGGTACGTGCAGTTAAAATATATTTCGTTTTTCTTTTTAAGATCGTTATTTTGCAGTAATATCTTGACTCTCGGTAGTTCAATTAAGCTGAATTTTAGGTAGAAAATTTCCGTAAGCTTGTCGTTATCGTGTAAACCACTGTAATAGAAATTAAGTAAAAGTTAATAAAATTAGAAATATCTTAATGAAACATTATTAAATTTTCAGTTCTTTTATAGTAAAAAAATTAATATTTCAAAAATTAAATATTTTCACGAGTTTTTGTCAGTGGTTCACACGATAACGATAAGCTTTCGGAAATTTTCTAAAATTCAGCTTAATTGAACCACTGAGAGTCAAGATATTACTGCAAAATGACGATCTTGAAAAGAAAAACAAAATATATTTTAATTGCATGTACCATACACTTATATTGAGTATTCGATCATCAAAATTATATTTTTCTTCTCTTTATGTTGTATAAATACACGTTAAAATAATACTTTTGCACATTCATTCAATTTGTCATAAAAAATTATGAAAGAACAAGCACGATTTCCAGGCAATCTGACTTTCCAGTCCCCTTAAGAGAGTGCGGCGTGACGTGTCAGCACTGCTCGCAATACCGATCTCTCTCGCGATCGCTATTGCCTTGCGACGACACATCTCAGAATAAAATGCTTTCAAAATTCAAGAGCATGTATACGCTCGGAAACTCCTCGGGAGACTCCCGACTTCCCCAGCTCTTTCAAAGCCGCGAGAAGTTAAAGCGTTAATAAATAGTTCATCAACGGAACGAAATGTCAAAGTGTACGTTTTTCTCGGCAGCCGATTGATACACGTTCCATCAAAGCGCTTTTATCATATGACTGCAACTTCGATGAACTGATGACGATAAATAAACAAGAGACGTCTCAATGCAAACTCTCGATATAAAAAGAATATGTACGCGAAGTATATAAATTAAATTAAGTAAGGAGGTGTTGTGTACGGAAAAATGATATAGCTTGGTCACAGACATTTGATCTTGTCTAGCTTGATTCCCACTGGGGAAAGCTGACGGGAAGTGAAGCATAGTAAGGACTGATGCGTAAATGTTTTGCTGTACGACGAAAATAACATGTCTATGGGCAGTGGAGGGGGAACATAGCTGTTCTCTATATTTTGTCTTCAAATTTCTCACATAAGAAGGTCTATTGCGCCATCATTCACACGAATGCTTACTTTGTTTGTGTACGTCTTAGAATATATTGACGCAGCAAACCCTCTCAAAGATACTGCTTCAGTTGCAAATGTCACGGTTCCAACGTGAGTTGGTATCAAGCGCAGAGATATAGAGATAAACTGCGCATTCTTATGAATCGGCTGAAGACAGGAGTAAAGGACAGAGATATACTGAGTAAAGCACTATCTCTGTCTCACAGTACTGTAAGAAACAGAGAGAGTGAAACCTAGTGAAGGAAAAAAAGGACGTGCCATGACATTGACCGTGTGATCGCTTTTCTTCCTTTGTTCTTTCCATCAGCTAGACAATTAGACAAGGATAGCATCTTATTCTCTATTGTTTCCTACTAATACTGATTCCAGCTCTCCAATGGAAATGCGCAGTCTATGGATATAAAGCCGAGTATATCCGAAGAAGCCGCGGTACCCGAAGTACTATAATTTTCCCTTTATATCGCTAACTACACAGAGAGAAAAATTATCTTAAGATCAATAAACATTTCTTTGATGAGTGCTATCAACATATTTATTTAAATCTAAATTCTCTTTATTTAAATCAAATACTGTTTACCTGATTTAAGTAAACAATATTTGGTTTAAATAAAGAAAATTTAGATTTAAATAAATATGTTAATGGCAGCCATAAAAGAAATATTTGTTGATTTTAAGATAATTTTTCTCTCAATGTAGACCTTCCTCTCGCAGGAAGGTTTCGTCCAAAAATATTTTTATGCTGATGGTGCAAACGAAAATATGACGATGGAGTGGACTAGGTTGGAAGGAGAGGGTAGGGTGACAAGTCGTCAAAGGCAAAATCGCACAAGCCGCAAGTAGTCCACGATTGCGACGCGACGGGTATCGAGATTCTCCAATTAAATCGAGAGAATCCACCGAGATCTCCGTCTGAGCCAGCTCCAATCGCTCAAAGATCCATAGCCACGGGTTTCATCGGTATTCTGCCGCTTTAATTGCAGAACTTCCATTGACATGCAGCCGAGAGAGTGGCAGGTCATCGCGCGCGCGTTCGGACCACCTCGAGATATCCTTCGCAATTCAACGCGCCGTTAATTGTATCGACGAGTGAAAGACGTCCGAATCTGAAATCACGACTCTTCGGTTGCAACGATGGCCATTAATAAGTGCCGGCGAAACGCGCGTTGTAAAGGTGAACCTTTTGGCAACGGAGATTGCGAACGGCCTTCTGCGGCCTTCCGTCGCTCGTGTCATCCGGCGAATATGAATCGGGTGGCGAAAGCCGGCGCATTTGGCTTGTGTTTCACCCGCGCGGACTATGAAAACGTATTGCGTAGCCGCGGGGGACTATAAATAATGTATATATACACACACGCGTCGTGTGCCGAGAGCATCGTAGTGCGAAGATACTCGGAAAACACGGCGAGTTCGAGAATAGGCGAGAAACAAGTGAGATCAATAGGTAGACTCGTGCAGGGTGTCTGGCAATTCAAGGCGAAACGGGTCAAGCTGAACAGGGAAGTCATGTGCAATTTTGCAAATTTCGAAACAGTTATTAAGGAATCAACTGCAATTCTTTCAGAAGTCATCTTTCTTTAGACATGCCTACAAAGTTCGTTCACAGAGAAGACGCAAAGTGAATTACCAAAGTGGTATGTACACTTAAAGGATTGATGTAATATATTTCTCTCATAAGTGCAATTTGGAAAAAGTCTATTCATTCAAGTAGTGTAGCAATTTAAAAGATTGCAGAGTTGCCATCACCGATTACCTCATGCCGTGGTAATTATGAAAGCTTACTTGGACATAAAACGTTTCATTTTGTCTAAAGAATCTACTATCACTTGTATACACAGACTGAGTCTTTGAGAAGCAGCAAAGACTTGATTAGAAAAGGATGTCCTGTTATTACAGGTATTCGATCTTTTTCTAGCTTGGCTTTTACTGAGGAAAGCTAGACGAAGATAGCATGTCTGTGAACAATGGAAGGGCGATATAGCAATCGCTTAACCTTATCTTCAAACCTCTTGTAAGAAGGCGCAGTCAATGTAAACAGGGTATTTAAAGTACAACCATCTTGTGCAGGTAAGACGGGTCAAACTCCGAACAGGGAAATTATGTACTATATTGCAAACTTCGCAATAGTTATTAAGGAATTAATCAAACAATATGAGCGCTTGAGCGCACGGGAAGTGGTAGGACGGACACACAAGAGGCAGCGAAGACTTGATTAGAAAAGAATGTTCTGTTACTGCAGCCATTCGATCTTTTAACTTGACTCCTGGAAAAAACTAGACGAAGACGGCATGTCTGCAGACAGTGGAAGGGCAATATAGCAATCGCTCAATCTTATCTTCAAACCTCTCATAAGAAAGCGCAGTCAATGTATACAGGGTGCTTGAAAATTTAAGGTACAGCCATCTTGTGCGAGTAAAACGGGTCAAAACGAATACAGGAAAGTCATATGCTATCTTGCTAAACTTCGCAATAGCTACTGAGGAATCAGTCAAACAATATGAGCGATTGAGCGCACGGAAAGCGATAGAACTGACTCTGTGAACACACAACAGGCAGCGGAGACTTGATTAGAAAAGAATGTCCTGTTACTGCAGGCAGTTACTTGATCTTTCTCTAGCTCGATTTCTACTGAAAAAAAGCTAGATGAAGATAGCATGCCTGTGGATAATGTAGCAATCCTTCGATCTTGTTTTCAAGCCTCTCATAAAAATGCGCAGTTTACTCTCCTAAAACGAATCAGTAAAATATCACTGAAAACAGTAAATATACACTGATTTGCAGTTATAAATATAGCACTGAAACTGCTCAGTGTTATCCTTATAACTGATATCAGTGATTATTCACTGATTCACTTTAAGAGTACGTAAATCTATGGGAAATAGGTTGAGGGAGAGATTATTTTCACGAAGCTATACAGAGAAAAGTACAGAGAGTGAGGTCTCGACAAACGCTTGAACTTCAACTCTTTCTCCAGAGCAGCCCGACCTGGATGTTGCCGGCGCCTGTAAAGGCGCGTTACGCGCGAATGCATCACTAATTAATATTATTCGTTGTAACGTACGGGCCACTGACCCGCATTAAATTGGCCGGTCGGTTGCTAACGAACGGACGGCGGATTTCCCGCGAATTGTGTCCGCGCTAATTAGCTCGCTCGCGACTGCGGCCGTAATGACGACTCCATTAGCCGCACGCGCGCGAAAGTAGAAGGGGCAGGGCGCGATTTTCATCGGTCCTTTTGCACGCGGCCAACGTTTGCCCCGCGCTCCGCTGTGTGCCCGCGGCTGTTTAATAATTACGGCTGGCACGGCAGTTTTAAACGGGCTCAATTATGCACGGACAATGCGGATTAAAGCGTTTGCAAACGCGTCGCGTCGTCCTCGTCGACGATTCTCTTTCTTCCTCTCTATCTACGCCCGTGAAGGGGGTGGCTTCAGCTTCGACAGAGCACGTCGAAATATTGTGAGCATTCCAAAACAGATATCTATTGGGTTGTGCAATAAGTAATTACGCATTTTTCAGGCAAAATGAAACGTTTGTATTTTTATGTCGTTATGATTTTGGGCCGTAATATACGCGCAGTTTTGATCTATGATCTTCTGCCATCCTTTACACGCATTCCCAGGTAGATTTTTGTGACCACGACGATATGAGACAATCGATGAAATTCTACAATTTTTCAAATCGCTAGATTATTTTACTTTATTGACTAGATTTTTCTAAATTGTATTTATAGGGCAAATATATTGAATTAACTTCTAAGGCCTAGTATATATTTTTTGAGACTATTTTATAAAGAAGAAAATTTTACTCGAACGATGCCTGAATTTTAAAGAGTGAAATCAATCATTACATTTTCATTAAAATACATTAAAATACATTCCTTTTTACATTAATGCAGTTACAAATTTAGTAAAAGTTATACTCAAATTTTCACATTAGAGAGAGTCCACATTTTATATTTTATTACCAGCAAATTTTGATAATCTTCTTCGTATTTTTATTTCGTTATTTTGTATGCTAAATATGAGTTTTGCATAAACTATTTACAAGAGACGCAATCTTTAAAAATTAACAAATAAAATTGCTGTTAAATTTACACCTACCTGAGTAGTTTTACAAAATTACAACAACATAAAAATACAATCGCATTTCCACAAAAAATCCGACATTACTTATTACACAACCCAATATTTTCTCAATTTACACATTCAGAGATTTAAACGTAGCTGAAAAACGACCAAACGAACGTTTCTTCCTCCAAGGTGATACGCGCAATGCTGTTTCCTTTATTTTACCATGTAATCGCGATTGTTCCTTCCTCCCTCATCGAGAAATAGGGCGCTTTTCCCATTCTGCCGCGACTGCATAAGCCTTGCAGAGATCTAATCTGTAAGAAAAATCCGGGGAAATATTTCACCGTGGGCGCGGAGACTCCCATGAGATGAGACAGATATGACCGCGCGGTGGAAGCTGCTGGAACAGAACGTTTAACCTTCGTCGTGCATCGAGCGATATCGTTGTGGAACCCACCTATATCGTGGCGCCGAGCTAAGGGGAAAGGAAATGTCACGCACGATAATGGGACTTTTATCTCCCACACACACGGAACGCTCGGAAGGAAGATCAGTCGTCGGCGACGCGGAATTCGCTTTCCGCAGCGTCGACACACGTTTTTGCGATTTTGCGCGGCGATAAACCTCCGTGCCTCTCTCTCTCTCTCTCTCTCTCTCTCTCTCTCTCTCTCTCTCTCTCTCTC
>NW_022639489.1:2146800-2151062 GCF_010583005.1 Odontomachus brunneus | reverse complement strand
CTCTCTCTCTCTCTCTCTCTCTCTCTCTCTCTCTCTCTCTCTCTCTCTCTCTCTCTCTCTCTCAAGCTGCCCGCTTGCCTGGCAGCCATAAAAGCATCATGGCGATTTTTTTCTTAGACTTCGAGGTCAATTATTTTCTCCCCACTGATCCGATCGACTGTCTATCGTCCCTCTCGCGTCCCGCGACCCTTCCTCCACCGACCCTTTGCGGAGCCAACGGAGCGGTTGCGCTCGCTCGCTCTCTCGCCTTGTCGCCGCTATAATTACACGCGAGGGCCCTCATTGGCATTGTAACGAAATAACGCACTCGGCCGTCGCGTATCGGCCTTCAGATTGTGTCGCGGTGCGCTCTCGTGAACGTTCGTCCCCGGCGCGCCACGCGCCGCTCGACGGGCAAAACGTCGTCTTCTCTTTTCGCGCCACCGCGAGTTCCGATCGCGTTTCACCCGCGAGAAAATCGATCGGCGAGTGCAAGAAATCTGGATCCGATGGGAGCTCTCTCAGTGCCGTGCTGTGCTATGCCGTCTCGTGAGATTTCGACAGCCAGTAATATCAGAGACCTGACCTTTTCAGCTGAACTAGTGTCGCGCTAGAACTTTGTTCCCACTCCTATTCACGCTGACCTCTTATATTTATTTTGCTCTAAAAGTAAAAAATGCTGTCTCCCATGTTTATCGCCCACGTGAGATTATAATGGAAACATTAGGATTCTATTAATTACGTTTATATGTGAGATAAATGTATTGAATCAATCATTAAGTTTACATCATACAATAATGTAAATTGTTTCTCGCACTAATAAATTTACCAACAATTGTATTTAGATTTTCATTTACATTTTACATGGCATATTGTTTTGAGCAAATTTTGATCATCTCCTTCGTGTCTTTTTCGTATTTTTATGCAATAAATATGAGCGCCATATGAACTATTTATACATAGATAATATCATTTTGCTGCTAAGGAGACTAAGAAAATATTATGTAATAAATATATAGGAAAATTTATTTGAAACTAATATATTCAAATTAGCAATCATTGTTTCATATACAAGTAACGATATAGAATTGTTAGAGGAATTTTAGTCTTAAATTGAATTCTCTAATTGATCAATCATAGTCGGTTATTCTTCTTATATTTAACTGCCAATTTTTTACAGTTTTCAGAATAAAACAAAAATTACCAAATCCGATGAAATTTCACCAGGATTGGCAATTCTATCTTCTTATTATTAGCTATCATATTTTTCTATTGTTAACTTGATGTCGTTAATTTTTTTCTTGAATAAATAAAAATAGACACTGTTTAAAATCAACAGTCTGTCACGGTACTTATCATCCAGAGGAAAAATTTAATGAAACATCACATTATTCTCTTTGATAATGCGTGTAGCTCATTCAACTCGGGAGAAAAGTTGAGTTACTAGTTACTGCATTTGACAACTCATTTGATTACTTTCCGGGGTAGTAAAAAATCCACGTCATAATTAATTAATTTTACTGAACACCTAACTCGTTTAATACAAACAAGATATTACAGGAACATCAAAATCATGCTGACAGAGAATTCAGGCAATTAATTCGTCATATACAATCCAGAAACTGAGTTCGCTCAAATTGACTCTGGTTGTTCCGACGAAAATTTTGGCACAGGTGAGT
This sequence comes from Odontomachus brunneus, assembly GCF_010583005.1. Taxonomy (NCBI): domain Eukaryota; kingdom Metazoa; phylum Arthropoda; class Insecta; order Hymenoptera; family Formicidae; genus Odontomachus; species Odontomachus brunneus. The sequence continues at coordinate 2,149,404 of NW_022639489.1, read as the reverse complement.
GTGCCATATGAACCACTCATAAGGAACGCAACCGTTACGAATCGATCAATTGCTGCCGAATTTACGTACACCTGCCTATCTGGGTTGGTTCAGCTAAAAAGAGAACAGACCTAAGATCCTCGAACGAACGATCGTCACTGGACGCGCGCGACGAAACGTACTCCCGTGAGTGTTCGCGTCTCTTTGAAGCCCTCGGATTTACCCTTTATATCCCCGGCAGGCGCCTCGGATGATCAGGAACGAAGGTTTCCGTCGAACGTGTCGTTGTCAGAGGGAGAGGCTTTGGGTCTGCGAAGGAGCCACCGGAGCATATTGCAGACAGAGAGGGAGACAGAGAGAGAGAGAGAGAGAGAGTATCGATCTCGTGGAGATTCGTTGTGTCGCTACCGACCGCCACGTGTGCACGCATCGACACATACACGCGCGTGCACACACACACACACACACACACACGCGCGCGCGTACGTAACAGAAATGCACACATGCACACTCGCCGTACTTGCGCCGATATTTACACCGCGCGCAAGATCGCGTAGCTACTCTTCGGAGGATATATCCTCTTAAAACGCGGAGCAACCAACCCCTTTGCGAGCCATCGAACGGAGCATCCTTGAAGGATCGAGCATCTTCTTCGTGGGAGAGCAGCCGCGCGACAGAAACCCCTTTCATACGGGACGAGCACGCGGGGGTCGACCGATTTATAATGCCATTTTACCACCAAGGCTCGGAAGACGCTCAAGGGGGGAAGTGGTGGTCCATTTTCTCCGTGAGAGAGATCCGCTCTCGAGCATTGTGCTGTAAAATAAGAAGAGCAGGCTCCTTCATCGCCGTCGTAGTCTTCCTCGACGTCGTCGCCGTCGTCTCTCGTGGGTAGATCGACCCACCTCCCGTCGCAGCGCAGCGAGAATCGTAAATACGATCGAACCCGCATCTGCTCGCGCTCCTCCGGCGAAATTATCTCCCAAGAGAGAGAGACGCTGTTCCCCCGTGCGAGCCACGACCAGGAAATTCCGCGTTATTCCCTCGGCCCGGGAAAATAGGAACTGCACGGCCTGACAGAGCGAGCGGACAATTCCGCTTCCTCCTTGTCCTTTTTTCGTTCCCTTTTCTTAAACGACGACGACGACGACGATTTCAACCTGAACGTGGAAGTTAATGAGAGGAAGGAAAACACAGAGACGCGATATTAGTAATCGACGTCGTCGGTATTGTTGTAATAACGCGTAATTACAACAACCGCCGCAACCGAGATATTGCTCCACGTCTGCTCGCCCCGCGGAAGTCTCCTCCCGATCGATCTCGGCGAAACGCTAAAGGATCCCCTCGGATTCGGTCCATCAGTTTGATTGGAAACAGCGATTCGCGTACGGCTTTGGAGCGCCGACATTGGCGTGCGCGTTATAAATCCGACGGCATCCATGCGCCACTCACAGCGACGAGACGCCGGCGCCTTGCATTATTCAGAATTCACGAAGACGCATCCCGATCTGAATAATGGTAACCGCGGAATATATCAAGAGATTTTCTTAAAAGGAGCCATCTTGCCGCACGCTGTTTCGCGAGGACGTACTTTGCGGCGAATATATTTAAACCTGCTGAGAGAGAAAGAGAGAGAGAGAGAGAGATGAGTAGAGAGCGCGCCACGTGTAACATCGTACCACGTACGATATTGGATTGTCCTCTATTCCTTCCGCAAATTATTGCACTCGGCGGAGACGGCTACACGAATCCGCCCTTCGCCACAAACCCCGCCCTTCGCCCCGAGGATCTCACACCGATGTGTTCGCGCGGCTTGTTGGAGAAATATAAAGTACCGCGGGCGACGTCACAGTGATTAAAAATGATCCTTGGACTCTTACTCCCCGGGCAAAATTATGGCCTGTGAAAAGTACCCTCGAGGGAACAACCGACAAATCTAAGGACAGATTTAATAAGAAGCCCGCGAGATATTCGCGAATTTTACAGCGCGTACCGAGCCGTAGAGAGACGGCGTTGATATGCACACACTCTCTCTCTCTCTCTTTTTCTCTCACATATTTTTATATGTAAAAAATATATTCCAGAGTCGTATTTCTTGGAAATATTTGATATGCGAGGTCGCTACGAAATTTCATTCCAAGCGTCGCGCCGTTTAGTGGATGATCGTAGCCGAGAGCTCGACACGCGCAGCTTTCTCTCTCTCTCTCTCTCTCTCTCTCTCTCTCTCTCTCTCTGTCCCAGTAAACGCAACGCTTCCAGTCACGAAATTTGCAAGGGGAAATTGTTCGTTACCTTACAGCGTAAAAATTCCTCGAGAGGAGCGGGCCGCGATAAAGGTGCCACTCGCGCTACTTCGAGAGTATGCCGCCTGCGCATTTCCTTCCGTCCCGGCGGCGCGGCGGATTGTATTGCATTATGCTCGACGCGAGACGTGCTCTCGACCGTGACGAAATTTTATCCCTCGCAAAATAGACCACGTCGGATCGAAGTTGATTATTCGCGCACACCCCGGAATTGACTTCGCAAACGGGCGCAATCCTCGTAGTAACAGCGCGCGGGCAACTCCTTTCGCCTTCTCTCTCTCTCTCTCTCTCTCTCTCTCTCTCTCTCTCTCTCTCTCTCTCT
>NW_022639489.1:2140624-2146786 GCF_010583005.1 Odontomachus brunneus | reverse complement strand
TCTCTCTCTCTCTCTCTCTCTCTCTCTCTCTCTCTCTCTCTCTCTCTCTCTCTCTATGCGCGCGTTCTCCATTTCGAAACAGAAATTCTCCATCCGGGAGCAATCCAAAGGCGGCGTTTCACTCCGCCCCGTCACAATGGATATCGAGAGTCGTTGTATTCTCGGGTAAAAAAAATAATCCTTTGGCAAAAATCGAGTTTGTTTTGGTGCGGGATTCGAGGTAAACGCGAGCGCGAGCGAGCGAGACGAGATTCTACGGAGCGACGTGTATTCGTTTGTCAACTTGCACGGGAAATCGCGCACTTTCCGATTACTTTTCCCGCTGGGAATGTAGGCGAACTACGCTACTACACTAAGCAAAGTATTACGATCAATACCGATGCAATGCATTCACAATCAACCGGCCGCTACTAAAAGTCAGAGATTTTCTGTGGGGATGGAGAAAGAAGAAGAGAGCGCGAGAGAGAGAGAGAGAGAGAGAGAGAGAGAGAGAGAGAGAGAGAGAGAGAGAGAGAGAGAGAAGCGTCCTTTATTTAGCGCTCTGGGACAAATGCACGAAAACAAAAATAATATCAGTTATAATTGCATAAAGAAAATAATAACAAAAACGGATTCAAATTACTATATAAAGAATTACTGATTTATTATGAATTAATTAAATTGTAAAGCAGATAATTATGTATAATATTGTATATATGATATTGTATAATTACATACAATAACTATGAAACAAGTTATAATAAACAAGTAGAGAGAAATCTGACCAAAGCAAAGCAAAGAGGGAATCAAACAAATCACTGCACTCGAGGCACGGATAATTCAACCATTAGGCTGTAGACTGTATATTTCTTCGGCTTAATAACAATTGACAGAAAGCATTTTCGACCTATCCAGTTTGCTAATACTTCTGAATTTTGGAAGAAGTCTATCGTAAATCTTTGTTGCGTAACTTCTAAAAGATTTTTTGGTAAAATTCAGTCTTACATTTGGGTAATGCAAGCAGACCATCAGTCCGGTGTCCCTGATTGTTTTAGTGTTTCTTAAGAAGAAACAGACATGTAAAAGATGCGGACATTGAGTATTTCTTATTTTAAATAACAGGCAGTCAACAAAGTAGGACCTCCTGCTGTAAGTGTTGAGTCAATTGAAAGCTGCATAGTAAGGAAGTATATGTTCATCCCTTTTCGCCCGGAAAATGAATCTCACGCAAACATTTGTGATGTTTATCGAAGATTCTGTTTTGCAGTAATGTCTGCCATGATTACACAACAATAGTCAATGTGAGGAAAAACGAACGTTGAGGTAAATTTGATCTCGAGAGGTTCTAGAAGCGTGTTTGTACAACTTTAATTGATAAAGTGTAGCACTTATTTTATCTGTAACTTTCAGGATGCGCTGCTCTCAAGATAGCGTGTTAAGTGTTACTCCTAGGTACTTTATCTCGGATGAAAATTTCATACAATTTTCATTGATGTTAGATAGAATATCAATGTTGATCCCGGTTAATATATTTTGTAGTACTGAAAATATAATAGCCTATGTCTGAATAGCTACGACTGATAGCTGAACTTATAATTATTTTGTCGTTAGACGCCTAACAATATACTGTATATATATACTATGTAGATCAGTATATTTTTTGCAATGCTCTACTAGCAATGTCATTGTGGATCACAGTGTAAATATACAACAAGGCCATCCAGCTTAGAAATTATATTTACAGAAAATGATGGCATGAAAAAAATATCAGCTAACTATATTGTGTGAATAATAAAGGATCAAGGATAGAGCCTTGTGGTATACCAGTCAGAAGAATAGCATAAGACGATGTTTCTCTACTTCTCGAATTTTTTTATGGTCTTAGACTTATTGTGCAGATACATCTCAGGGAACGTATTATGAAATTTTTCGGAATCGATTCCGATCGGAATATTTCCGTTATTCCCTAGATTTCTATTGTCTTTTCTAAGGAAAACGGAATTCTTCTGATCGGAATCGATTCCGAAAAATTCCATAATACGTGTCCAGGATAATACAAGAGAAATCCTTTTGTCTTCATTTGTCAATCAATAAGTGGTATTGAACACGATCAAAAGTTCTTACTTTACAATGTTTACTTTAGGAACGACACATCATCAAAGTTACAAATAAAGTAAGTACTAAATTTTGCCAATTAAAGTTGTGCAAACACTTGCTTCGAGAACCTCTCAAGAGAAAGCTTACCTTGTTTTACTTGTTACTTGTTTTTTCCCACGTTGATTATTGTTGTGCAATAAAGACGGCAATGGTTTGTCTTATATCGTCAAGTAATCTAGTAAGAAACGTTTGAGTAGTTTTGTTCTCCTGGGATATCGTAGCATAAGAAGAGAGAGAGAGAAAAAGGGAGAAGGAGTGTGTGTGAAAAAGAGAGAAGAAGGGAGTTTGCGAACTGTTAAAATGCAATTTTAATCATCCGTTCGCTAGTGTGTCACGACATTTGCGTCGTGCACGATATCAAAGCAAGCCTCCCGCAGGATTAACGCTTTTGCACCTTCGTTACTCGAACTGGGTAAGCGGGTCAGTCAACGATTTAATTACTAATTAATCGGGACGTACGCTAATTGCAGTAGTTCGATAATCGAGAGCCGTCGAAAAAATCCCCAAGGCAGGCGACATTTTTTTGACGCAGCTCCCTTTTTGCCGGAGTTCAGAATACACGCAGAAAATATCTCCCGTAGATGTAAACATTTATTAACTGAAGAAATGCCACGGTAATATTGCCAAGCTTGGATGTACTTACAAAGGAGAAAATTTTTCAAAGAAAGTGTGGTAAATTTACAGAATAAAGAATAGAATTGTAGCGTAGCAGTAATTTTTTTCCAGACAGCGTGGGACTTTTTCAATGGCTTTGAAACGCGTGTGGGTGAAAGGAAATTCTGTTGAATACATCTTTTTTTTTATACGGTATACTTTGTTTTAATGTTACATGGGAGAAAGTCTGTTTCAATTAACCTGATAATGAACGAACTAAACCTGTTCTGATTGGACAAAAGAGAATTTCTAGTTCTTAGTTCAAATTCGGTTTATAAAAAGTAAAAACTTTGTTTCCCTTAATAAAAAATTCAATTTTTCACTAATTCAATAAATTTATGTGTGTAGTTTCTTTGTAAACGCCAATAATCAATGCCACGTAATCGACGTGATTACAATTGTCCATCACTGTTCAGAAGAGTAATGAAAATTATGCTTTCTGCAATTCTGAACGACGCGCATACACAGTAGTACACTGAGAAAAATTTTTGGTAATAATTATCCAGCCTGTGTTATAGTTACATTTAGTAAAATAGTATCAACTAAATATAAGAAGTGAATATTACTATATGAAAGTTAATGTTACTAACAATTTTGTAATTATTACCAAACATTTGGTAACATTTATCATATTGGTTACTATTTAATAAATGGTATGGTAAAACGCATTTGGTAAGTATTACCAAACTTTTTTTTCAGTGTATACAATAATAATAGTCAAATTGATTTAAAATTATATTTCGTACTTTTTAGGGCTTCTTTAGGCTTCCGAGGTTTTTAAGGCGGTTCATTTCTTTTAAATTTTTTATTTCGTACTATTTAACTATTTACTAAAAGTTCTTTGAAAAGTGCTTTTTTCTAAGCTGCTTGAAGTTAAAAGTTCCGTTTTTAGACGGTTTTTCTCGAATTTTCCTGAAAGTAACGGAATTACAAAATTTTCCATCATCACCTGGAGAAATCCTGATAATGACATTCATCGCTCAGTTAGAGGCGGTATCAACATTTGACCGGCATCAACTTTAATTGACATTACGTTTAAAATTTATAATTTAAATAAATATTTAAACTAAATTTTTTTCTTTTAATTACAAAATAAATGGCAGCTACTTAAAATCAGATGCTTTATTATGGCCCAGCTTGCACTATTAGTAAGCTATATTATTCAAAAAAATTTTTCTGCGTGCAGAAGATTTTTCTGCGTGCAGACAGAGACTGCTCTGCATCTTTCTTCCTCAGATACTCACCTCGATACTGAAGTAACCTCTGTCAACGTAATCGCCGAGGAAGAGATACTTGGTCGAGGAGGGTGGCCCGCCCACTTCGAATAATTTCATGAGGTCGTAGAACTGTCCGTGAATGTCGCCGCACACTGAAAGCAAAAGTAGATTCGACGATTTAGACATGGTCGCCTCGCCTCGGAGGAAATTAATAGGCGAGCTAATTAGCGGTGAATTTCGCGAAGTGCACAACGCGCCGCGATACTTTCAAAGCGGCGAATTCGGCGCGAGATAAGAGCGGATCCGTGTGCAAAAGAGACAGACGAGAAATTAGTTGCGCGCGCGCGATTAATACGGCGCGATTAAAGCGTATCTTACGTACGAATATATATAGACATTAGCGACCCTTGAGAGAGCCGGTAAACTTGTTTGCGAATGTTTCAAAGTGAAATTACGCTCTCGTGTCACGGCGGATAGGGGACCGAGCGGGAAACGTTCGGAAACTTTGAGTTCTCGAAACCGAGAACTATTAGCGACCAGAACCACTCGAAGAGTGACGTTGGAGTTACTTTGCCGCGGTATATCCTTCGCCGTTCGCTATTTGTCCCCGATGTTGGTCCCGGCAAAGAGATGTGTCTTTGTGAAAAAATAAAAGAGAACGAATTTCGCGACTGCACGGTGTTCCAATTACTGGTCAAAGAACTACGTTGCATCTAATTTATCTTAGTGTTTAGCGTTCAGTTTTCATTACTTTCATTTTTATGTTGTTCATTATTTTAATATAAAATATATATATACTACGCGTAATAATTATTATATTAAAAAATAAATAAATAATTTCTCAAGCAAAAGGTGGTAATATAATATAACAACTACAATGTTATTATTTCGTCTATTGGATACATTTTTTTTGGCAGAAATTCTCTGTATTATTCAACAGACTTTCGTAATTATCACGAAAGACGTACACACACAATCGTGATGAGAGATGGAAGCTGCAATATTTTTAATTATATTTATGAAGCGAATATATTGTATTGAACTAATCATTAAATTTGCATCATTCAATAATAATATTCATTCAATAATAATATGAATTGTTTGTTATATTGACTTTTTATAAAGTGGCATGTATTCGGTAAAGTTTCGTGGTGAAATATTAAATTGCTTTTGATTTGTTTAAATTATTGCAAATTTTTAACTCATAACAAATATATTTTGTTTTTATAATTAGATATATTTTTGAATTTACAAATTAGATATATTTCTATTTTTCGAAATTCTTCAAAGGAAATAGCAATAAAGAGAGAAGAAATGTATGTGTTTAAAAAAATCTATGCTGACTATCCTAGATAGAGTCATATCTTTTATCTTAACCCGTGAAAAAGTAATTTTCTGGCACTTTTATACTGATTATTATAATTATAAGTTTTATTCAATTCTGTCTCTCTCTCTCTCTCTCTCTCTCTCTCTCTCTCTCTCTCTCTCTCTGAAGCACACGTGGAAACATGTACTCGCAGTCAATGTACATAATTATGTGTACATTCAGAAAATGTATATTTCTAGACGATCAATTTTATTAGAACAAAATTTCTCATCAGGAGGGTTTATTAAGCTTATTTTATGAAGAAAAAAGTTTTACTCGAATGAGTTCGATGCTTAGGTTTTAAAGAATTGATATAACTATAAGTTTGATAAAATGACACTGAGATTTTCGTATTACACTTTGGTTGAAATATTGTCAGGAGCAATTTTGGATCATTTTTTTCGTATTTCTATCTCGTCTTTCTATTTCAACGTGATAAATTTGTATATACCTTCTTATTTGAGTTGTTTGTATTCATTCCTTTATTTTAAGACTAATAAAACTGTTATTATTATCAATTCATTAAATACAATACGTCAAATCCTGTGTGTATATACCGTTCGTATATCCAGGTAAGGTTGTAGCGGTTCAGCGCTTACGTCTCGCCTTTTGCTTGCGCAATAGACTCAATAAATAAATAAGTAAGTACGACCCGTTAAAATTCCACGAAATTCGGACATACACGAGGCTCGGTAGACGCGAGGCTCGATAAATAATGCGCGATACGTAGGGCCACGTTGCTTGAAGAGAGAGAGAGAGAGAGAGAGAGAGAGAGAGAGAGAGAGAGAG
>NW_022639489.1:2116304-2139486 GCF_010583005.1 Odontomachus brunneus | reverse complement strand
AGAGAGAGAGAGAGAGAGAGAGAGAGAGAGAGAGAGAGAGAGAGAGCGAAGAAATTCGAAGACGCGTAAAAAAGTGGATCACGGAAAAATGCAGTGGAAAGAAGGTACAACACTTTGTGTGTACGTATGTGTGAGAGAAAGAGAGAAGGCGAGTAAGCTGTTATACGCGACGATAAATGGAAGCCCATAAACACATTGCTACTCGGTGGAACTTAGTTTTCCGCCATCCAGCGAGAACTATCGCGCGCGGCACTGAATATGTGCGCGCCGGCATAACATCATAGCTTATGACCATCAACTATTTTTATTATTCACCGCCTGCACAGTACGTTGCCGCGGCCGTGCGCCGCTTTCGCAACATTTTCCGATACACCGTGTGCAGGAATGCACACCAATAAACTTTGTTCTGCCGAGCTGCGCGCCGCTGCGGTGCCGTCCGTTGTGCGGTGATCAAGTGAAAAAGCGGATCTATATTATTCCGGCGACTTTCAGTCGCGCTCGAAAGTCGCAGGATATCCGGCGACCGGCCGGGGATGGAGGACACACCACGTACACATGTATGTCTGAGATCAGGATATCACCGCGATGGGAATCGGGCTTCGTCGAGCGATTTGTCGTTGGTTAAACATAAAATTTCATGCGGCTCCTAGCCTGCGCGGAAAACGATACGCCGGACAGCTACTATCGCGATTTTGCGAAACTTTTACAGCGACAGAGAGAGAAATACACGTTCAATATCAAAGAGGAGAAGAGAGGAAGAGGGAGGGAGGGCTTCAGCGTTTACATAAAATATCATTGCGGGACAAAGGTAAATGACGGCGAATAACACCGCGCTTTTTGTCCGACACACGTGGCGATATATGACGTGCGTTAATACCGGGTCGGCACGGGACGTTACGGCGCGTATAAAGCGACGAAATACGAGCCGGAAAATATGACGGCAAAAGCGGACGGATACCTGCGGAGATAATGAAATTGAGACCACATTAATGTGCGCGCACGCGCCTGACACGTTGGAGATCAAAATATAATCGACCGTAAAAGGATGAATTAAGGACACTGGAGGATAAAAAAGTCGCTTCCCTTTTCTTACATTTTTTATCTCTATAGTCTCAAGAATGTCTCCTCAAAACAATTGGCCGAACTGCTTATCGGTGTTTTACAAATTCAAAGAACTCGATAAAATTGTTAGCCATCGACGACACGGTTATTGCATTCTCAGTTTTTTAGTGCTTCTCTCAACAATAGGTGCGATGCTTATTTGCGTAAATGATTTGCAAAGTGATATATTGTTTAATAAAAGGAGTACCAGAAGTCTCGGATTTAAAATAATTGTAAATGTGTGACATCAAATATATATATCTATATTGATATACTATTTTGTAGAAATTGCGATTTTTTTGGCTGATAGCATATTCAATGAAGGTTTTCATCTCGTCCTACAAATAATGTCGTTCATGGGAACGACAATAGGACAGAATGCAAAAACGTTTGTCGACATTCGAGATAACAAGCGACTCAGACGACCTAAGCGACGGACGTCTGAAGTGCTTTCAAAGGCTGCACTTGAAGAAGGTTCGCATTTTCAACGAAGAAGAAGAGTTATTTGATGGGTCCGGTATAGCATATTAAGATAATTTAATTACTTCTAGTAACCCTTACTAAAACTTTAGAAGAGTCTCTTTTGAACTTATGTTTTTCAAACCGGTCTTTTCTCAGAAAAAAAGTACTGATCGATTTTTACTTTTAATCAAAATATTTGTAATGCCTATCGCTACCTAGCAGAATTCTGTCAATAACCAGTTTCTCACAGCTCCAAAAAGTTGAAAAAAGACTGTAAAATTCCGTATATTACGTTTACATTGGCCGCCATTTTGTATGCATTAAAATGAGCTTTGGCTCGTTTGTTTTAGATCAGCCGGCGGCGCAAATCATGGGACGGAGGAAACTCAAATAACTCTTTAAACGTGACGTATTCAATATCGCTTATATCGTTACATGAAACAATCAAAATGTTGTGAAACAAGAAAAAAGTTAAATTTTTCTCAAGTTAAAACATGAATAAACAAAGGTGTAAAACGCCAACATCTTATGTGTTTCCATGCTGTAGAAAAAAATTCGTAAAAATGATCGTAAAAGCGGCCGTCTAAAGCAGAGCCGTTTCCCCTTAAGGAGATCAAGTCGGTAAACGGGCCGGCGCGCCGGGTGGCGGCGTTACGGAAGGTCGAGGTCGGCAGCGTTCCCGGTTAGTTGTAAAACCGTAATAACACCCCATAAACACACAGGCCGGCAGCGTTCGCAGATAAATTGCGATCCCACAATGGCTCATATCCGATCGGGATTTCCGCTCGGACAAGGAATTCCGAGGCGGGACGCGTGAGGGGAAATCGCGCGAGTGAGCAGCCGAGCGTGTTAATTAGGAGGCTTGGTATTCGCGCGATCTCGTAATAGCGCGTTGATCTTCGCGATGCATCACGTGGATCAGGGCGGGTTCCACGGAAAGTGAGATAATTCGAGCCTCGTTCGCTCGAAAGTCGAGGAACGACGACGGCGGCGGCGAAGAGAGCGCGTGGGAGGAAAGCTACTCTCGAGACTCATAAGAGACAAGAACGGAAAGAAACCAAACTTTATCCTGCAGTTCTCACCGCCTCCCCCCCCATTTCCCGTCTCGTCCCGCGGTACTTATAGCCCGCGTTCTTTGTTCGCCTCTCGTTTTTTGTTCCTAATGTTTCCTGCGAAGAGCAAACAGAATGCGCGCCGCAGCGTTGCGCTGGTGAAAGAGTAAATGATACTTTACGGACCGGGAAGGAGGGAAAAATATTTCTTCTCTTCTTTTTCTTTAAATAAACATTCCTTTCGGGCCGTTTCGAGAGAAAGCCGGGATAACACAGAAACTACCGATGATTAACGATCTATTTCGGCGTGGTCAAACTTGTTTCTGAAAAAAAATATATGATACGAGGGAAGAATATTTACTTATTCCTTCTGGTTTCATTCAACGTTAATTAACAACATAAAATGCACCGTTCTAAATTTAAATTCTGAAATTCGGGGCTAGACGGAACATTGTTCAGAATTTCGGAGTTACAATTTCTCAGACAATTGTTGTATAGTAATTGTAATTGTAATTACAATTCTTGTAATTGACAGCGAAAACATAAAGAGACAATTTTTCTCTATGCTTTTGTAGCTGCAACGATTCTATAAACTGTATATTTTCTTCTGTACTAACAAAAATATGAACATCCTATAACATGGCCATCTTGCTTTGATACTGAGTCAAGTTGGCCAGTAATTTGGAGGTAAAGAAGGTCATATATAAAATATATATCCTGATTAATAGTTCCGAAATCTCCGCGAGAGATCTCCAGTCTTTCTGCCGGCTTTTAATTATAGGCTAACTTCACCCCGTCCGTATACTTGAATTCAATAATTTTACAATTAAAAAGTGTTTTTAACTTAAAACAATGTCACAAATTTGCAAGAAACTTCATTCCAACTAATAATACGTAATTTAAGTTTATTAACACGCGTCACATAAAAAAACATATTATCCTGTATTAACATTGCAATGGAGAATGTTAATATCAAATTTCGAGACGCTCATATTTGATTGCTCCTAAATAATAAAAATAAAGAAAATATAATTTGGTTTTCTTATTTTTTAAACTACTATATTTTATCGCTTTTAATGAGATTAAGGGAAACATATCTATGTTCTAAGTGATAAAACATTTTACGATTTCGTACTCATTGTTCCTTTCACGATAAATACATAAACAAAGCATATGGCCGACATATCCCTTGGACCAACTGTAGATCCAATCTCCCCTAATTTCTCCTAAACGGAGAAAATAATTTGATTAAATTAACAATAAGGATGAATCAGAATTCCGGCTGAAATGCTATTTTCGGCTATTCCGGCAAAATTCTATTTAAATTAACAAGATTTCTAGTTAACTAGAACTTGCTATTAACTAGATAGAAAAATAATATTTCTATCAAAATATAATACGGAAATCTAAATATAGTTTTCAGTAAATTTGTAGCTGCATTGATTCTTTGAAGAGTCTGGAATATTCCAGACTGCAAAATACTTTTACCTTTAGAGTGTTGTGCAAAAAGTCAACATAACAAAAAATTTATCGAAAATAGAAATTTAATAATTAGTTCAATACAGCATATTTTTTGTCTCATACAGATGTAATCGAAGGGGTTGTAGTGTCACCATCATTGATTGTCTCATGTCGCGCTAATCATGGAGTTTATCTGGGGTGTTAATTGAATTTCGGATCGTGCAAATCCAGGTTACATTCTACAGTCTTGAAAATCAAAATTTTATTTAAATCAACAAGATTTCTAGTTAACTAGAACTTGCAACTATTTATTCGCTAAAACGGGACATTGATCTAGGATATATAAGAAATTACAAAGCCGTCATTTTAATGGCTTTGGTAGTTTTGATGCTAAATAGACAGATGTACGTGGCGGCAACTTTACTAGTCGATTTGTAAAGATTGTATCTCTTATGGTTCATACGGCAGTCGTATCTATCATATAGAAAAACGAAACAGAAGTACGAAAAAATTATTAAAATTTACTCAAAATAATATTTCTATCAAAATATAATACGGAAATCTAAATATAGTTTTCAGTAAATTCATCATCAAATACAATCTGAATTGATCTCTGCATTCGCTTTGGTGAAGTCGCAAAGCGGAGCCTCTGGGCGCGGTTTAATCTCTCTCAACAACATAATTTGGACTAAATTATATTTCACAATGAATCGGGTGCCAGATTGGGTGCTATCGGGTTTTGATTGCAGGGTTCAGTTATACTCTCAATATTTCGAACTCCCGTTCACAATCGATCCTATAAAATTCACACTTTCAGAACCTTGGATCCACGAACGGTCGTCGTTCGACCTAGTGGCCTGTTTTTCGCCGTGAATATAACGCGGCACGTCTCGGGATTACAACAAGAAGTAATTTCAACCGCGGACAGTACTGGCGCACACGTTGCAAGCCAGGCCTGAATATTTCAAACAATCCCCGAATGTATTGGCTTGGTCCTCCCGTTCTCTGTTTCCCCCTTGCTCTCCCTCTCTCTCTCTCTCTCTCTCTCTCTCTTTGTCCCTCTCCAGCGTCGCGTTAATTATTCGCCATGCGGATACCGTAGGGCGCAGCGCAAGCAAAGCAAGAACGTAATTTCAGCTTGACCAGCAACTACCGGACGATGTTACACCGTTACTCCTATTGGCTCGGCTTTTGTCGGCTTGTGTCACCGCGCCACGTGTACCGACTGAATTTTCGCAGAAGCCACGCTTCGCGGAGCGTAGGCCGGCGCGCGGCAACCGTACGCTCGCAATCGCGATCTAATTATTTAAATCACGTGCGTCATCGGAGCAGATCGATGCCTTGCTGGTCCGGGCGGGAGAGAAAGGGGGGGGAGGGCGGGTTGATACGACACCGCAACTCGATTTCGTCCGTACACGTCGTGATACGTCGCGCGCAGCGGAATCGCCGCGAAGCCTCGTCGCGGAGCGCGCTGTGCGAATATGCGGAGACACGCGTGTGCCGTCCTCGGCGTCTCCCGCCCTGAAAGCTTAAGGTAACTTTGGCTCGAATCCTTTTACCTCAAGTTAATAATCAACTTTAACGGAACTTCCGAGACGATTGCGAGACGCTCGCGACCGAGTTCGTCTTTGTGCGACGACACGTCGTCGACGGGTATTTCAAGGGCGACACGTGTTCCTCTGCTAAGAATCTCGAGAGAGAGAGAGAGAGAGAGAGAGAGAGAGAGATTTGCGGTCGACAAAGTGAATTAAACGGACACGGCGGTTGGCGGAGACAGAATCGCCGCTAAGTAAGCACGAATTAACATTGCCGACGACATGCCGAAGAGCGGTTAGCGCGAGATGCGGGAACACGAGCCACTAACGCAAACAGTCACTGGCCGCCTCGATCGAATACCGATCTACTGGCTTATGCGAGGCGCGTCCCAGAAATTATCCCGGCAATTTATCTATCTCTTAGCTGAGGACTTTCCAGCTCCTGCACGCACCAAATATTTATTGAATAACGTAGCATACTAATAGTGTAATTTTCGGGGCTTGCATTGCGCGACTAGAATATACTCAACATGAGCACGTCCTAATTCTAATGCATTCCCGTGTAACTGTATCGGTCATAACATTTATTTCTTACTCGAACATTTGTTATGATTTTAGACAAATTTTTTTCTATTCAATTAAATTTAACTTTGCGCAATTTTGTTTCACGCGAAATCATCCTCTTATTATTTGAATAAAATTTTACCGTCTAAATATATTTTTGTCGAAAACCATCGTTTTTTAAGAAGCAAACAAGAATATTTTCTTTTATTTTTTTTCTTGGAAAAAGGTCTTTCTTTGAAAGATCTAAGAAAATGCTTAAAAAAATCTTGCTCACTTCAAAGATTAACTCGCTTTACAAAAAAGCAACACACATTTACATTAAAAAATTGTTTTGCGTTCTCGTCACGTACTGAGCAACGCTGAGCAATGCTCCTATTTATTGTTGCACGTATTTTCACTGCGTAAAAACATTTGTAATTCTGTTGAACAATGATAATACGACGTAAACTTTACAGAAAAATGTCGGTACTCCGTCGGTAAAGTTTTCAGCTTCGGCATCCCCTTGAAGCGGGGCGTTATTTGTCCGTTTTATTTGTACTTTTCCATTCGGTGAGATAACCGGTGTCGTCCGCTATTTAAATATTGTCGGCTAAGTTCAACGGGACGTACGTTATCTCGGTTAGCAGCGCGCTTAATCACGACTGAGTCGCGAGCTCGCAAATCGCGCGCGCACGTTAGCCGTATCGTGTTTTTATTATAATCCGATTAAGTCCACATCGACTTGAAGCCGAGCACGTTCTGTTTAATAATCGGTTTCCGCGTTTGCTGGTTAACAATCTGCTCATCGCGGCGCTAAAGCGGATTTTGTCCTTGCGCTCTCGTCGATTATCAATGACAGCGAGGGCGCGTGCGCGCGCGCGCGAGAGAGAGAGAGAGAGAGAGAGAGAGAGAGAGAAAGAGAGCGCGCACCTGACGGTTCCATTTGAGCGACAGCACGTCGTCGCGTGGACGAGCGCGAGTGCGCTTTTAAAAGCTCGCGATTCCCCCGACATGCGTGTGCGATTTTTGCGCGCGAAATTTACGGCTGGTCGCGGCGGCAACGCTAACGCGAATCGAACAGCAATTCTTTTTCACCTGGAAATATACGCGCTTGTACATCACAGATAATACACGACAGCTGCCATTGTCTTACGCGCGTCAGACCGCGACGTGCGTGCATTCGCGACCGCGAACGTGCGTCGTCACATTTTGTCACCCTCTCCCGTCTGCTCGTGGACTCTTTATCGCTCCTCATCCCGGGAAATGTGTCATTTTTAACTGTAAACATTTATCCACGTCGTGTGCACAGAACCCGTTTGGCCCTAAAGCAG
This sequence comes from Odontomachus brunneus, assembly GCF_010583005.1. Taxonomy (NCBI): domain Eukaryota; kingdom Metazoa; phylum Arthropoda; class Insecta; order Hymenoptera; family Formicidae; genus Odontomachus; species Odontomachus brunneus. Next base: position 2,132,001 of record NW_022639489.1, on the reverse strand, counting down.
GTAAAGCACGTACACGCCGTTTCACGGCCGACATCCTTGTCGCGGAGGAGACAAGGAGGAGAAGGAAATAGCGGCTATACAGCGTGTCCGTTAAGCGGGGTAGTCGACTGCAAGGCTACGACGACGATGACGACGGACCTGGCTGTGAAACGGTGCATAAAAATGCACTTACTTACTTAGCCGCATATAAATCGATCCGCTCGCTGTTTACGCCGCTACAAGCCGGAGCATAAACTCACTCTCTTTCTCTTCCCCTCTTTGTTCCCCAGCCCCCCTTTGGCAAGAGCACACCCCCTGTGCGCGAACGACGGTAAGTAATACCTCCGCGAAGGAGAACACGACGTACCACTATAAACCTGCAAGGACGCGGGACTTTTTCACGAGGACGATGCCGTGTTATCACAAATGCATCTTTCGGGGTGTCCGTTTGTCGCGCGAAGCGTGCTTGAACGGAAAGCGCGGGTTTAAAGAGAGACGATGCAAAGCTATGATATTGAGGTTCTTTACGGGGATGGCATTTGACTGCTTCTCTAAAGCGTTTACGGTAAAATTCCACTTGAAAAGTAAGATCAACCGTATCATTCGAGTGACTTCCCGCTCATACGGAGCGAATTCTCCTAGTACGAACCTGCCGATTGAATGTTTCTATTTGAAATTGGAGAGTAAAATTGATGCGTCCCATCGTGAACAAATTCACTCAACTCGATTGAAACATTCGCTCGTGTGGAGTGAGAATCCACTCTAAGTTTTGAGTGAAATTCCACTGGACAAGTTGAGTGAGAGCCAAGTTGCTCGAATTCGAGTGACGTACAACAAACTTCGAATTGTCAAGTGAATATCTCTATTGGAAACTAGAGAGTGAATCTGTATGTGAAGAAAAAATAATTGATTGAATTAACAGGACAAAATGAGTTTTGCTCGAACATAACTGAACTTTTTTAGAGCCGAATTTGGTTCACAAGAACCAAAACTTCTGTTTCCTTCAACCAAAACGAACTGAGTTATGTTATCGTCATGTTAAAATTCAACCAATCTTTTTTCTCAGTGTAACAAATTCCACTTATAGAAACAAATTTACTTGAATGGATTGCAACATTTACTGTGTATGTATGTATGTGTAATAAGAGAATACATTTCAAGTTTGAGTAAAATTTTACTCGAGGAATAGAATGAATGTCAAGTCACTCGAATTCCAACGACTTTTCACTCGTACAAACGAATAAATGTTTTTATTCCAAATTGAAGAATAAGTCTGATATTCTCTCTTTCTCTCTCATATGAATTTCTCTCTCTCTCCCTCTTTCTTTTTCTTTCTCTTATAAGAACAAATGCACCATAATCGTTTTGAATATTCATATGTGTAAGAATATACACGTTGAATAAGAATTTAAATATATATAACACAATGTCTGTCTATATGTTCTCTACATATTCATAAACTTACTCTACATACTCACTTCTTTGACCGATTTGGACCAAATTTTGTATAGTTACTCTGCAGGACACTGCACGAAATATAGGTTACATGAAACCTGGACCTTACCTCCTCTCCCTGATTTCACCTCCTTGACACTTTGTAATAACTCAGGCAACACCGGGTAGTTTTAGCTAGCTCATTATAAGTTTGTATGAAACTCTACTTGAGAATTAGAATGAAAGTCTCACTTGAATTCGAGTAACTTTTCACTTATGCAAACTCTGAATCGTCGAGTGAACATTTTCATTCAAAATTGAAGAATAAATCTTATACACTCCCCACTGTCTTACGGGGACAAGTTCAGCTGAATCCTAAAACCCTAAACATCACATAAAAGTCACATAAAACCTAAACACGGGTAAATTTTACTCAGCACATTTTTATTTGCTCATAACTTTTATAAACATGATCAAAATTCAGTACTTCCTTTTTTATTCGGTTTAGGAAACGTTGAGGAATATGGACCTATTAATATTTTTTGGTTCGGCGGTGTTAAAAAAAAAAGTTATAATAAAAAATAAAATACATGTTTTCAAGAACTGCAACGTTTGGAAATTTTATCCATGTTCTAGGATTAATCGAGCGAAGCATCCACTCATGTGGAGTGAAAACTCATTGTAAATTTGAGTGAAATTCTATCCGAAAAGTGCTCTCAAAATTGTTTGGAGTAAAATGTCACTCAAAAGTAAAGTGGCTACCGAGTTACTGGAGTTTGAGTGATTTTTTATTCATGTAGAGTGATTTCTGAGTTTGAATGATTTTTCACTCATATCTCATTTTGTTTCGTCGAATGAATAATTTCGCTCAAAATTGAAGAATCAATCTGATATGCGTCATAGTAACTCCGATCGATTGAAACATTCACTTCATATGAAATCAGAGGCTATTTTAAGCTTCAGTGAAACCTTCACTCTTGCGATTTCAGATGACAATATTTTTACTATCATTCTGAGTAAAGATGTCACTTTTCACATATTTTGAATAAGATTCCACTCCATGAAATTTAGAGAATAGAACGAGAGCTGAGTCACTCGCATTTGAGTTCCATTGGTTTAAATATTTTTAAACCAATGGAACTCTCAAAGTGCGGCTGGCGCACCCCTCCTGCTGCTAAAGTTACGCGACCTCGAACACTTTATAATTTTTTATGAAGAAATTATTTCTGCTATCGCATAAAACTCTTTATATTTTCATTCCCTGATTACAAGTGAATGTTGAAAATATTTTCAAATATGCAGAACTCGCGAAATAGTGTTAATCTCTCTTATTTTGTTGTCGGTATTTCACATTTTGTGAATTAGGTCTTCGCAAATCGACTTTTCGCTTTTAATTATTAAAACTATTGTTATATATGATATAGAACTCTAGAACTATTGTAAAACAAACCGGAACTCTAAAGAAATAGTTGATTTTACTGATTAGGTGCGCTGCGTGAACTTAGCGCACCTTTTTTTAAAAGTCTATTTTTTTGTATTTAATGACCGGAACTATTTAAAATTGTTGCATAGAGCTCTAGAACTTTTCAAGAGAGTATCAGAACTCTAAAAAAAATGTCACATTTTTAAATATGGTGTACCAAGTTCACACAAGTATGAAAATTCATTCCAAGTTCGAGTCAAACATTCACTCCAGTGATTTCAAGTGGCGATATCTTCACTATCGCTTCGAATGAATTTTCTCTCGCTTCGAGTGACGTTTTATTCCAAGAAATTTATAATGTAAAGATTATATGGCCCCGGAGTATGTTGCTCATGAGCTTTTTTAGTATTTATCTTGAGAAGAAAAACTAGTGGGTACAAAATTGCAAAATTTTAGTACATAACTTTTCCCTAAGTTTTATTAAAATTGGAATAATAATATTACAGTTAAGAAACAGAAAAAAATGATTCATTAATAGCAAAGTAAATTTTAGAGCCTTTCGAAATTTTGTATTAATATTTTCCATTATGACTGAATAAAATTAAGCGATGTATTGCTAGTTAGAATGAAATTTCTTGCAATTGTATGATATACTGTTTTTGGCAATAAATACAATTTTCATTCATAAAATGATTGAAGCATATGGGCGGACGAGGTAAAGTTGGCTCATAATTCAAGGCCAGTAGGAGGGCTGTAGAGATCTCTTGAGGAGACTGCAGAACTATTAATCAAGATGCATATTTTATATGTGGTCTTTTTACCTTGTGTTACTAGACAACTAAACCCGGTGCCAGGAAAAGATGGCTCTGTTGCTGCATATTCGTATTTTGATTATTAGAAAAGAAAATATATGGTTAACAGGATCGTGGCAGGTATAAATATATAGAAGAACGTTGTCTTGTATATCATGTTTATGCATACTGAGAGAAAAATATAGTTGCTTTCGGCGTCAACTATACTTTTTTGTAATTTTAACCAAAAAAATAATTAGAAGAACCATTTTTCTAATAACACTTACTAAAATAATAGTATTTCTAACTATTTTTGTGGTTAAAATTACAAAAGAATACACGGAGAAAAGTAATTTTGCTCTTTTAGCAAAATCGTCGTTGCTACCGCATATTTGTAGTAACATCAAAAAATTTTAGACGTAACTAATTTTACAAATTATTCGTTATCAGAGCAGAAGTAGTTTCGTTGCCAGGATAGAAAACATTTGTTAAATGTATTTGTCCTAAGAATCACGTTAAGTTGCACGTTAAGATGCAAAATAATGTATCCTTAGCAAATTTATTTGCTATCGGAACAAAACTGCAGCTGCTTATATAAATTCACCATGGTTCTTATAGCAAAATAATTTGTAGACTCAGCAAATTGTATCCAGCAAACAGCGATTAGTACTCTTAGAAAATCTTTTTGCTGTCCATATAATAACGACAGAAGATTTTACTAGACCAGCAGAAAATTTGCTGGGCCAGCAAATTATTTTTCTCCGTGTATAGCTGACGCCAAAGACAACTATATTTTTCTCTCAGCGCAGTCAGTCACAACAATTAGTTGCCTGGGAAGTTGTAACTTCGAAATTCTAAGACAGGATATCTAATCCCGGTATTCTCTACAACGATAAATGGGTCGCGACGAACGATCTCGCGTGTCGCGCGCGCGCTATTCATTCCCGACAGAATCTCCACGAGGCGTTCCCGATATCCCATATCGTGTCTTAATTGATCGCCTCTTCTCTAGGCTGCGGAAGCTGCGGCAGAGATCGCGTCCGACGCTGCGAACGACCGGTCGGTCGCTCGCACGCGCTCCACCGAGTGCTTTATTGAGAGATTCGAGCCACGTACGAATGTAACGGTGCGTCGTAATCCGACGAACGGTCCGTTGCACAGCGGTGCAGTTAACCCATATAACGACGAAACACCCTCGCTGCGGGAGGCAGGCTACGTCTTCGTTAGCCGGCGCCATCGATAACGACACAGGCGCGACCTGACCTCGCGTAGGGAGAAGGAGAGAGGGAGAGAGAGCTATAAAGAATACAACGGGAGGAGTGTAATGTAAAGAATATAGAAGGAAGGAAAGGAAATACAACGTGAACGGGGCAAACGGAAGCGAGTTACACACCACTCTGCCGGCTCCGTTTCGCTCATCTTTAATGTCTACAAACTTTTAATAGCGATGAGAATATCCGCTTCTAATATTGCTTCTAATAGCGATGAGATATCCACTTGAGAGAATGGCGTACTTGAAAACTTTACCGTCAAAATACCGACTTTCTTCTGCATAATTTACGTCCTATTCGTTGCACAGAATTACGAATGTTTCTACACTGAAAGGAAGGAACATTCTTATCTTGGAAATATATTTATTTTTCACAGCTAAATTTTAAAATGAAATTAGCGTTTAACGAAGATAAGTTACTTGCATTAATATGCAATTTATTTTACTTTACACAACAAAGAAACATTCTTATTATTTAAAAACAATTTTCACGAATGAAAAGTACAAAATATTAGATTGAGAATATGATGTTTTTAAATATCGGAAAAAGATATTGTTATCATCAAAATAATCATGTTTATATCATACTTTTTTATGAAACTATTACAAATTATAAAATTATAACATTGTGTTGGAATTAAAATTTAAAAAATTTTTTTTAACAAAATTATATATTGTTGCTTATATATGAAAGAATCATTTTTAACTGAGTAACTTGAGCTTTTATTAGTTTTCAATGGATATTAATATTCTTGTGTATGAAAATGTGTGCAAAAATAAATTGGCGCGTTGCTCAACATGTGACGAAAACGATAAAACATTTCAAAATCGACACCTCGAGCTATTAGCTCGTAGAGTTAACGTTAATATTTACTTGGTAAAGTTCTACAGCTTGTATATCGCGAACTTGTGCTCGCTCCGCTCGAAAAAATTCCAAAAAACATTGCTGTGCCCCACAACAGAAGTTAAAAGCTTAAAAATATACAAAAAGTTTGCAGTTTCTATATGTGCGTGGTTTTCCGCTAAATTTGTTAAACAAAGTACTAGGCATTTTTTTTTAATATATAACATCTACATGTATAAAAAATATATGATCATGTCAGCGCTTATCTGATGATTATAATATTTCGACAATCACTTCTACGTTATCAACATTTTTGGAATTCATCACCTACTTTAGCATCTCCTAATGGACGACAAACTCGACTGTCGATAACGCAGAGACGATCGTCACTAATATATATCACGTTATTCTTTTCGTATTTCTTGTACATATAAAAGTTACGTAAATGTGTGTTGCTTTGTCTTACCATATTCAGCGAGAAACCTGCATGTCCAGAAATCTTTTTGCAAACTTTTCCGACATTCTTAAGCTTCTGAATTCAGAATGTTCTTTAAAAATTTTCCGTTTGGAGCCTCCACATTTTCGGTATGTACAAGTTGCGGAACTTTTGGATTAAGCAAATACAATATTATGTTAACTGACGGCTTGAAATTATACATTTAAAACTTTTTTCCTTTTTGGTCACATATTGAGCAATGCTTCAATTTATTTCTGTATGTACTTTCATTAGATAAAAGCATTTGTAATTCTGCACAACCAATACAACGTAAACTTTGCAGAAAAATGTCAGTATTCTATCGGTAAAATGTTCAGCTTCAGCATCCCCTTAGGGGAATGCTGGATGCCGGCACAATATAGCTTTCGTATTTGTTTTCCTGTTTGGTTGTTTAAAATTACAAATGTTTATACAGAGTGAAGGTACAAATGTATAGCGGAATATCATATGTTACATAAAAAACAAAAAGAACATTCTGTAAAAAAAAAAGTTCTTTTAATGTTTTATATAATAAAGTTTTATATAACTAGAACAATATAGGTGCGCGCCACACGCGCGCTATTTAGCTAATAAAAACAATAAAAAATGAAATTAAAATATTAATGAAATGAAATTATATTAATATTCAATTAACAAGTGAAATTTTGATATAACGTATAAAAAAATCAGATATAATTTTAATACATTTTTATTTAGAACTTTTAAAAATACATTCGTTACTCAAATAGCAAAGTTAGGTTAAATGACGATTCAATGACATCTTATTTTCGATAAGACGTAATAAGACGTCATTTGACGTTACTTTGCTATTTAAACATAATATATAATATAATATATAATATAATAATAAAAAAATAATATATATATTATATTATATAATATTATATTATAATATATATTATATAATGTTCTGTACAGGATAAACTCGGGTATTATGGCCATACGGAAAAGATAGACTGTAATTTTTCTAGTAATTGCAAAACATTGCGTTTATGTAATCAGTCACAAAGATAATAGATATTTATCATAGGATATGTGCGTACATTTTTCGAAATAGCAAGATTATGAATATTATACTATATTTATATTTTCGATTGCCTGTAAAATTTACTGTAACGTCGAATAAATTACAGTTAAGCCATCGCAATCAACGTTAGATGTATGAAGTAGGTATGTAAATTGTATATTGTAACATAATATGCGTTTTTATTTTCGTTTTCACTATTTGTTTATAAATACTATGACCGTTTACTCACATTTTGGGTAAGATAGCCTAATATCATTCTAAAGATTTATAAAAAAAAAGTTGTTTTGTTGCAAACGTTTCTTTCAACATTACAGTAACTAAATCTTATGTGCAATATGTTTTGATAAAAATAAGTTGCATTTAGAATTTAAATTTTGTAATAAAAATTTCTATTTTATATGTGTGTTATATTAATAATATGTATTAAATATCTTAAAATAAATATGTTAAATTATGTTTTTTTCATTATTTTATAAAATAATAGATACAGAATAAAATAAGGTACAGAAACTTGAACATAAAATATGTATGGGTCATCTATTTATGGCCATCTTATCTGAAAAATTTAGGTAAGATGGCCAATGCTCATGTTTTAATATTTTTGTAATAAATAATTTCATTGTAGTATATTCCTTTTAACTCTGATGGTATTATGTACTGTAGGTTTTAGTAAAGTAATGTGCTAAACGCTATTAAAAAATAACGATAAGAAATGTGTTTTTTTTTTGCATTTTAAGAAAGTATGGCCGTCTTATCCGAATTTACCCTAATAAGTTACACCGCCATTCATTAACATTTGTACTCCCACTCTGTGTAAGCACTTTCAATCCCACACCGTCAAATGGAGAAAACAGTGCGAAACACGAAGCTGCATTACGTCGCCAGCATTCTCTTCTAACTCACTTCTCATACCGACGTCGCGATTGCGATATTCCGAGGAGACGAGAAATTAGGTTTCCCTCTCGTCAGAGCGTAGACTCGCCATTACGTTTTCGTCGACCACGCGACATTCGTGACGAGAGACGAAAGCGAGGAGAAAAAAAGAGCATATTCAGGGTCCAGCTGGCGCGATCGGGGGAGACCGCAAACAATCGTGACTATTTGCGGACCGACGTGCGTGCGAAAGACGAGCGTCTCCTGGGGAATTCGCCATCGAGCGGACGGCGGAATGCGCTACCTAGGCACAGCTCGGAGCTATTTCGGCTGTGATTATTTCGCGATCATATAAATCTCGCCCCCCTCCCCCTCCGGCGATGAAACGCGGGGACACAGCTTGACGATTTAAGTTACACGTCGGCCCGAGCTGGTTTCGCCACATCGACGAGACGCTACCAATGTCGTCCACTTACACGTTTATTTATACGCGACCATATGTGTGTGTGTGTGTGTGTGTGTGTGTGTGTATGTGTGTGTCTAAAGGCCGGCGTTAAATGTTTTCGGTGCCTATTCCTTTCGTCGAAATGGCGAGAACAACTCTGCGCGGGATGATACAGATACGGGAGGGACTCATCTATTTTCCGGGATACACGTCGTCTCCCACTTTCGGACATTCCACAGAAAAATAGCCCGATACGTCAGCCAAGGAAAAATTTATCCATCGCAGCCCTCAACCCTTTGCGGTCTGAATGATTTTTAGCGTTTCTTTCCAGCCGGTTCGTAGAAATTCGACTATTTCGCGACAGTACGGTTTGCTTACTTCAATTTCACTTACATTTACTTCTTCTTCTATTTACATTTACTTTCGTTACATTTACAATTATATCTACTTCAGTGTTCTTGCGCCTAACATGTGTATCAAAATATTTATGTGTCATATATTTATAGTACTTTCCATAAGTATGGAAACGCAGATAAAAATAAGGATATTAAAATGGATATTAAAATGGATATTTTATTATAATTCTGTTTCGCATTTACTTTTACCAGATCGGCATTTATGTCATTTGATAGAGCAAAGCATCAAGTTTAAGAAATTTAAATTCAAGTTTAAGAATTTACTTTCTCTATTGCTATGCAATGAAGTTTAACGGTGTCATGAGCAACCGAAGTCAAAATGCTCAATTTTACTTTAACCCTTAGGAATACGGAAACACAAAATTGTAGAGAAATTTTTTCATAGTGTAAACTGAATAAAAAATTTCAATCTTTTACATGGAAGAAATTAAAATTTTCTCAGACTTTTTTTGCGTTTGTGGCATGTTTCAGATTGAAAAGAAAGTTTTCCATTTTGTCCATTTCGTTTTCATAAAGGCCAAATTATACTAGCGACTGGCGATTGACGATTAAAGATTGGAACTGGACCAATTGGAACAAAGCAAACCAAGCTCGTTGATTCGTCAAAATTTAATCTTCAATCGTCAATCGTCAATCCCCAATATAATGCGGTCTTTATGAAAACGAAATGGACAAAATCGAAAACTTTCTTCTCAATTTGAGACATGCCACGAACGCAAAAAAAATCTGAGAAAATTTTAATTTCTTCCGTGTAAAAGATTGAAGTTTTCTATATAGTTTACATTATGAAAAAATTTATCTACAATTTTTTTTTTTTCGGTATTACTAAAGATTAAAGTAAAATTGAGCATTTTGACTTCAGTTGCTCATGACACCGTTAAACTTCATTGCATAACAATACAGAAAGTGGATTCTTAAACTTGAATTTAAATTTCTTAAACTTGATATTGCTCTATCAAATGACATAAATGTCAATCTGGTAAAAGTAAATGCGAAACAGAATTATAATAAATATCCATTTTAATATCCTTACTTTTACTTGTGTTTCCAAACTTACTGTATATCAAATATTGATATTAATGTGTAAAGAAATTGATTTATGGAACCGGCTGGAACGAAATATGACATCAAGGTAAACGCGGTGTAACACCGAAAAAACCGAGGTAAAAAATTTTGTAACTTAATATCTCTGCGTATGCCACATAAATATGGGAGACTAGATGCCCTATATTTCAGAATTTCGAAGTTACAAATTTCTCAGGCAACTAATTGTTGTGACTGGCTGTATAAACATGACAAAAGCAACCTTCTCCTGTGTATTAATGTCCACCACGACCCTGTTAACCGTATTTTGTTTTGTAATAACTAAAATACGAACGTGCAGCAACGTAGCCATTTTGCCCTGCTACCGAGTTCAGTTATCCAGTACCGCAGAGTATATATAAAATATGGATCCTGATTAGTAGAGTCTCCTCGAGAGATCTCTTCCCAGCCATCCTGCCGGGCCTTAATTATGAGCCAACTTTACCTCGCCCGTCCAAACGCTCTATTTCAATAATTTTATGAACGAAAATTGCATTTATTACCAGAAATGGTGTATCATTTGCAAAAAATTTCATTCTAGCTGACACATCGCTTAATTCTATTCAATCAGGATGGAATATAATACAAAATTTCAAGAGGCATGAAAATTTACTTTGCTATTATCAAATCAGTTTTTTCTACCTCTTAATTGTAATATTATTGCGATTTTAATGAAATCCGGGGAAAAGTATTTGTGTTCTAAAAGGAACACTTTGCGATTTTCTACATGGAAAAAAAGATCCGTTATCCATATGGACAACTAAACATAATTTGCTTAGCCACTTTTTCCTTGCTATAATAACAAGAAAATCTGCTCCTGCAATACAAAAAATAGCTAAAGCAGTAAATTATGTTTAGTTGTCCATCTGTAGCAAATTTGCTACGTTAGCAACTTTTCTTGTTGTTGGAACAGACTTTCTTATTATCATAGCAAGAAAATAGGTTCCAAAAAATAGGTAGCAAAAAAAAATAGCTAACACAGCGAATTATATTTAACCCTCCCTGGTCACATTTCCTAATCGTAACAAGTTGGTCACATGGAGTGTGGCACACCCCAATGTCATTTTCGTGTTGCCATTTTAATCAGATCGCATTTTTAAATTATTTAGTGGTGTTGACACATTCTTGAAGGTCATAAAAACATGCTTCAATAGTTAAAAAAAAAAACAAAAAAGAAATCTTAGATTTAGCGTTTGGAATTCCGTTATTTCCGAAGAGAATTTGAAACTGAAAGCTGCTTGGGGTGCTGGGTACATCCCAGCAGGTGACCAGGGAGGGTTAACCATATGTTGCAAATTATTTTTTTCCGTGTACTCACTATTTCTCTCAAAATAAATACCAAAAAAGCAAATGAGCAACATATCCTGGCTATACAGCCCCGGTCTCGCAGTTTGCGATACCATATGAGACGCGAGATTAACGTGACGTGACGTCAAATTATTCGTGGCTTGATCTCAGCCGTAGCAGCTCTCGATCGCCCTGCCACCTGAATATCGCAACGTGTGTGTCTTGTATCAATTATTGCTAATTATTGCAAGCTTACGCGATTCGTACGTCAAAGTCGCGCCGGACCTCTCCGCAGTGCGCTATTATGCCGGCCAAATTCCCCGAGAGACTCTAGCAATTAGCTTAAGCAACTTGTAAGTGCAACGGCCGCCGGTACCGTGGCGATCCACGCTGCATCGCTGTTCTCCACCCACGAGAGAGCCCTCTCCTCAGAACAGCTCTCCCGTATTTCTATCACGTAGCACTCGGTAACAGGGGGATTACATGTTTGAAGACGATCGTCGTGTGACGCGACGAGCCCGCGACACGCGGTAAATTCGACGCACACCGCACGTCATCATATTTTTCCCGGCCGGTCCTTGACATTCCGCGCGAAATGAAGACTCGTGAAGATCTAAACGGAATTTTACAACCGTCGACGCCGTATCCCCGCGATGACAGGCGTATGTATAGGAACACCTGGTATAAATTGTAGTGAATCAAGTCGTTCGTCGTTTGTTCCTCGCGAATTTAAAGGCACTACGAGAAAATGAGCAAGCGAGACGCGGTTTCGAATCAAGAATCTCATGAAGAAAATTATCGAAAAATGTTTATATTTTAAATATAAGGCAGTATTAATAAGAACTTGATGCTGATTTCGCTGTGTATAGTAAATAATAAAAGAAAACTACAAATCTCTTAATATGTACACTGAAAAATAAATTTCTGGCATTTGTAACTATATTTATATAGAAAAATAATTGTTATAAATTATGGCAAAGAAAATTATTTTTTAAATTAAATTCTACTAGAGATGTGCGAATTATTCGAATTCTAATTGAATCAAGTAAAATTCGATTCGATTTAAATTCGAATCTCTGTGATTCGAATCCGAATAATTTGTAAATTTCGAATCGAAAAGATTCGAATACGGATCGCGCATTAGCATTAACGAAGAACTGTTAAAGACATCTACACATTCTCTTACGAGAATTAGCATGACTTGAAAAGTTTACTATACATTAAGATTTTCTTCAAAAATATTAAAAGAAGATAATGGCTTTTAGATAAACTCTTACCGACAACTTTCGGATCAATATGTGTCGTTGCGCAGCTTTCAAGGTTGAAACTATATTCCATACACGTTTACCGACTATATATTATATATCTCTTACCTTAAAATTAATTGATTTCACATGATCTCTCTCATACTGAATTATTATTTTCATATTGAATTTAATGATTGTATTAATTAAAAATTCTTTCAACTATTCGATTCAATTCGGGTGAAATTTCATCTATTCGATTCGAAATTAAAATCTGAGATTCGATTCGATATTAAAAATCTTTGATCCGCACATCTCTAAATTCTACAATATAACTTTATATGCATGTTACTACCATCATTTTCGTGTTAGAATAACCAAAAGATATGGTACAAAAAATCAGTATAATTTTAGTTAAACCTTTCCTTTCCTTTCAGTGTATTATTCTCCAATTTCTCTGAAGTAAAATTTCATTCGGACAGCAGAGTGATTACTGAGTTATTTTGCTTTCTAAACTAGAAAGTGAATAATCTGATATGTTCCACTGTCAGAAGAACATATTCACTCTAGTTGATTGAAACATTCGTTCTTATGTAGTAAAAATTCTTCCTAAGCTTGAATGAAATATTCACTCTTATAATTTCGAATGGCACACACATATATACACACACAAGAAGTTTTATTTTACAATTATATATTAAGTGAGACTTCAGAAACTCAAAAAGCACAGAAAATTCTTTACAAATCTCAAATGTTTTGTTCCTCCAGCTTTTGAATCTTCTTTAGCAAAAAGATATGTGTGTACAATAAACAGAGCAGACTGAGCATTATGTCACATCAAAATTTTTAAGTTACAACTAATTGATTGTGCAAACGTGATAATGACAATCTTTCTCTATGTGTTTATGTCTGCAACAATCCAGTAAACCGTAAATCCTGCTCTGTACTAACCGAAACACGAACATGCTGCAACATGGCCATCTTGCCCATATCAAGTTAGCTAACACCTCAGGGTAAGAAGGTCACATGAAATATGTATTCTGATTAGTAGTTTCGCAGTCTCTCCGCACGAGAGATCTCTCCATGGTCCCTTCTGCTGGCACTTAATTATATGGGCCAACTTTACTTGGTCCATCTATATGCTCAATTTCAACAATTTTATGGATGAAATTTGCTCTTATGACCCGATACAGTGAGTGCATCGTATACTTGCAGGAGAAACTTCATTCTAACTAATAACATGTCACTTAAGTTTATTCACTCACGATAGAGAATATTATCACGAAATTTCGAGACGTTCGGAAATGTACCCAGCTACTTCTAAATTAATTCTTTCTATTCTCTTAACTGCAATATTATTCCGATTTTAACGAAACTCAGGGAAAAGTGCATGTGTGATAAAAGGTTCCGCGATTTCGTCTCACGATAAATGATAATCTTATGTGCATGTTACTACCATCATTTTAGTGTTAGAACAACCAAAAAATATGGCAGGAACAAAAAATCAGTATAATTTTAGTTAAACCTTTTCTTTCCTTTCAGTGTATTATTCTCCAAATAAATGAACAAAGCACATAGCCAATATTGGTCCAATTGGATCAATTACATCCGGCTTTCCCTAAGAGAATATACGAGGTATCTGACGATAGTTAGGGAAACGCTCGTAGATACATAGATTAGGTCAAACTGAACACAAAATAGCTCCACCAGTTTGCGTAGATTTGAAGGGACAAACACTGTGGTCAACCTCTTATTTTCCTCTAATATAAAACAAGCAGTGCAGATATTTTAGAATCTAACGTTAGCTGTAACTCGTTCTAATAAATAATCATAAAGCGACAGTATAACTTTACGCGCGAGTAAGATCTTCGCGATATTACGCGACATCAGCTCGAGCGAGCTCTCGCAATTTTCCCAAATCCAACATCAATGGCATCGACGTTACGTCGCGCATCGAGCGGGTTGTTGAACCTCGCCCGAATATCGCCGGGTAATTGAACAATTTAAAGCGCTGTTTCATCGTCCACGCCGAGAGAGCGGTTTTGCGACGAACGCCGGTGCCTTTGCCAGGCAAAACAGCAGGGAACTGGGAAACGAATCGGGAAGATAAACGCGGCCGGACGAGCGCCATGGGCGACGCGTGTTGCGCGACTACCCCTCTCTCTCCTTCACGCTCCCTCTCTGTCTCTCTCTCTCTCTCTCTCTCTCTCTCTCTCTTTCTCTGCATTGCAGCTTCGAATATATTTTTTTCTTGCCTCTCGGTCGAGCACGGAAACAACCTACGCAAAGCGAGCGGCCTCGGAAGCGTGAAGCTGTAGGCGGTTGGCCTCGGGTTCCGCGCTTCTCAACGCGACTTTTTATCATGCCGTTTTTTGAGCTCAGTCTCGCGTTTAGACAGACGGACAGACGGGAGTTTGACGCTTTTCACATTCGTGACGCGCGAAAATATAATCGATAATATAATACCGCGGATCAACACGGGCCGAGTATTTGGAGCAGAAACCTCGTAGAAATAATGCGCCTTCCACTCGAGTGTGTCGAACAATGTGTAATTCGATTTTAATTATTTAATCACCTTGATGCGCGCGGAAATTACTATTGCATCATGAGAACACGTGTATATACAGGGTGTATGTAAAATGTCTGATGATAACATGTAAAACTCATATGCACGTGTAAATTGGACCAAACTGAACATAAAAAGTTCTCCACCATTTTGCAAACAACCAGATTTTGATCTAGTCCACACGAGAGTTTTGTATGTTATCGTCAAACATTTCGCATACACCCTGCACTGAGAGAAAAAAATAGTTGGAATAACTGTAATCTCACTATATTTTATAGTTCGTTTTAGCCTCAAACATATATTTATAGTTCATCTAAACATGAAGATATAGTAGAATGAACATAGATTTATAGTCACCTTATTACTCTATATACACCTTAAAGCACCTTTTGGGAATTTGTTACATGTACCTATATTTGCCAAATATTCCAATTGTATTGACTATATAAAATAGTTAATTTCTCTTACCATTCAATATTTGCCACCTTACCATATTTTTTATTTCAAATAATTATATAT
>NW_022639489.1:2083039-2116001 GCF_010583005.1 Odontomachus brunneus | reverse complement strand
TATATATATATATATATATATATATATAATTCTTGGTAAAAATTTTACACGGATCAGTTATATTATACTTATATTGTAAATATTACAAATATTATGGTAACATTTACTATAAAAATTATATTCCTAACTATAATATTTTTACTATGCCATTATAGTTCCAAATATCATACATTTTTCTCTCAGTGTGTATATACACGTACACGTGTTCTCATGATGCAATAATAATAATTTCCACGCGCATTAAGGTGATTAAATAATTAAAATCGAATACACACGTGCACGAGCCGCATTGAAACTATCCAAGATTTTCCCGGATGCAGCATAGATTCTGATTAGAATGTCCAAATTTGCTCCAGAATTGATTATCCCACTATGATACCAATTGAGAATACCTATTCTTGTCCAAACATGAATTCTGTCTGGAATCAAAAGAGAAACACTATGAGAACTCGTTCTTTTCAGTCGGTAATGTCGACTTTTATGATATCAAACAGAACTCCACTTTTGTACCAACTATTGTATTCAATAGAATAAAAAATAAAATATTTGTAAAATACTTAGAGTATTTTATTGAATATTGAACTTATTCGACAAGTCAACAATGTCTCGTACAATTCTAACATAAAATGAAGACCAGAAAAAATATTGGAAAAACTTTAGACTTTTCCTCACCTAGAATCGCACGTTTTGAACACTGCATTTATAACCAGAAACCATAATCATTTTGAAGAATCAGACTAGATCCTAATTAGCTCCAAAAAAATTTTCTATGCAGGGAGAGTATATGTTATCGTCAGACACCCTGTATAAACAACCGTGACGTGGAGCGATGATTCCACGCGCGTTGTTCCGTCGTGGAAACACGCGATCGTCCATATGAAAGTTCATTTAATTAAAAAGGGGACAGAGCGGCACGCAGACGGCGTAACGAATCTTCATAACAAACTCGTGTGTCCTCGCAAGATGTTTGCACGATCCCTCGCGCCAACGTTCTCCGTTCCGTTCGATTTCCGCGACGGACCGAGACGATTGCCAAAGCAAATTCGGGCATAACGAGCTGCGGACACCGCACGGGACAGGGGCTGTTTCCGCCAACCGATTTTTCTGATCCGCGGACAAGTCCGGCCGAAATCTCGCCGGGTCTTCCACTCATCCCTCCGACGCTCGCTCGCTCGCTCGCACGCACGCAAACGCGCGTCACCGGGGTTAGTTAAACGCGGAATGGCGCGGCTCGCCTCTCGAAAAGCGCGCGCAGAATAAATCGGCGAGAATAATAGCGCGGCGTAATGAATGGAGTGTACGGAAAATATAGCGCGGCACGGTGATAAGTTTCGTTGCTGACGTATTTAAATTGTCGCTCGCGGCACATCCTGTCTCTTTTTCTTTCTTTCTCACTCCCTTTTGTGCAAAATGCAGAGAAGTCGAATATGATTTTCGTTTGCTTTAAGCGCGGCAGTCGCAAATGGGCGATCTGAATTCGCCTGCCCTGCCTGGAATTATTGAGGAGAAAGCAGCTTGGTGAATCTCGAAAGTCGCATATCTACAACTAATTCATAGAGAATGTGACGTTTAACCATCTTGCATTGAAAAGTGTGGTCAAGAGTGGCTCAGTTTTATGGGCAGAAAGTTTTGAAGCCATTTTGGGCTTAAAATAAAGTTTATGATGCGCAGATTACAAATATGCAAATGCCAAAGTGATTCGACTTCAGATTCCCGAGATATGGACCGTGGAAAATCCACTTCCACGAGATAGTGCATTCCGTGCTGAACTGGTTATTGCGCTTACTATGCAACAATCACATCTCGACTTGTCACTTGTGACAATATTGTCAATCAGTGTTTGATTATAGATTTTTCCATAGTATCAAGAGAAAAACCTCTCAGATTCTAAACCTTAAGTCTAAGACACTCTGAGGAATTTTTAATGGACCATAATAGGTTCTCTGGAACCTGAAGTCTTTGGCACTTGCATATTTGTAACCTACGCATTGTAAACTTTATTTTAAATTTAAAATTGTTTCGAGACTGTTTGGCTATGAATCAGCTACTTACAGGCACTTGGCTGCATTCTTTCACGTAATTTTGCTTAATTCAGATTGGTTTGTTTAAGTCCCTTGTGTTGGAATTATGTTCAGATGTTCTACTGTTTACTTAAAATCGCTTAACACATCTCAGGCGCATAATCTTGACTAGAAATTGATCCCATGTTCTGATCAAGTTAATCCCAATCAATTATCTTTTGCATAAGACAATGTGGGTCTGGAACCCAATTATTAATAAGGTCTTAATTACCAATAATCTTTATTTTTGGTAAGATTTTGATTGTCGCGTTGCGTTACATGACTTATTAAAATCTCATAACGTCACTTTGTACAAACTAGATACATAACCAGATTGGAATCAACCTGATCAGGACTATGGGATCAATTTCTAGTCGGGATGTAATGCAAGGTACTCTTCTAAAGTGAATCAGTGAATAATCACTGATATCAGTTATAATTATAGCGCTAAGCAGTTACAGTGCTATATTTATAACTGCAAATCAGTGTATATTCATTGCTTTCAATGATGCTTCACTGATTCACTTTAAGAGAGTAGAGCATCGTTGTATCCTTCTTAGTCAATGATACTCTAGAAAAAGATGTCCTAGTTTACTTTACAATCAATGATATCTATGATTAATATATTCACACGTATAAATACGAAAAATTTTTTTAGAAGCATAAAGTGTAGGCAAGAAGTTTAATTGCAATACAGGCCGCAAGAAAAACTAAGTTTTCCTAGAATATTAACGACTAAGAGGAATGTTAATAATTGAATGATTTATCCTACGCTTTTATTTTCTCTTTTTTCAATTTAAATGTACGCGTATGTTCCGCGAAAGTATCAATTAAGTGCAAATGAGTTAACAGCAAATAATATTACATTAGTGTGACGAATTCATTTCTCAAGAGACCAGTCTCACACATGTACGACGGCGATAATATTTCTTTCTATGTCCATAGAAACAAATAGAGACCCGTATAAATAGTTGTTGTTTAAAACTTTTCTTACGTGACATACTTAGATCTAAGTTTTCTATTTGAATTATAAGATACATGTGACATTTTAGATTTGCAATTGTAATTCAACTGAATAACTTACATCTAACTTTAAATTGAAATCTGAATATCTCACTTGAAATAAGTTTCAACGATTATTGATACGAGACTAAGAACTGATTGTTCTCACTTCCTGGCAAACTACCTAACAATAAAATCATGTATCTGTTTCTGTCCAATTTAAGGGAAAAACGAAGACACAAACATGTGATTTAACAGATAGCTTACCAAGAGGTTGGAACAATCGGCCCTAAGGGCCGTATTAATAGCTATCACCTGAAATTTGTCCCATGTGAGATACTCAGATTTTTATTCAGAGTCAGATCCAAGTTTTCCAGTTGAATTATAATGTGACACTCTTATATCTATAATCGTAATTCAACTAGAAACAAATCTCATACAATTCTGTATCGAAGTCTAAGTATTAAGCTCTTACTTGAGACTCGTCTACGTGAGACGAGTTTCAAGTAACGGTTATTAACACGCGCCTAGTCTGTTTTACACCATTACACAAAAACGTACTTTGCGGGCTGTGGGGAGTGTTTCTCAAACGAACGGCGTGGTAGTAAACGCGTTAAGCTGACTGACGTTCTTAAAGAGTTAAAACGCGTCTGTTAGCTAGACAGTAGGAGCGATATCCGTGTGTATATCGTGTTACGTACGCCTCACCTGGCTACGTCTTCGGCAAACAGCGTAAATTCCCCTTAAAGCGGAACCACGCCGCGCATTATAGCCCCTGCATAATGCGGGCGGTAACGTGTGTGTGTGTGTGTGTGTGTGTTCACATATGTGTGTCACGTGTGTGTGTGCGTTCTGTTCGATCAGGTACGCGCGTGTCAACGTGGGTGGACGCGCATTCGCGCGCATCCGCGCGCGTTTACAATCCGGCTCTCGCATTGGAAGGATTGTAGAATCGATTGATGTCCGTGTGCCAAAGAGGATGCGGCCGATAGGAGTCTAGGTTAATGCCTGACATAGTTCGTTCCCAGAGATTGATTTTCCGATACGACGCGCGCCGTCTGGAATATTACGCGAACAGCTGCGGGAATATTGTCTCCGGCGCGTCTACAGAGGACACCCCCGCGAAAAGTCCACCCCATCCTTCCCCGCAAGTAACTCTCACCCGCCAAAAGCGATCGGAGGCCCCGATTATTACATAACGCTTTCGCCTCCTGTCTTTTCCTCTCTTTTTTCTTCCTCATTCAACAATTATGTCACACCAATCTCGGAATAGTTTACGAGGGGTAGTTTATTAGCTTGCGTGACGGGTCTGCGATGGCAGGCAGGGGGAGAGTAAAGGAAAGTCTTGTACTGATCAAAATGATAAAAAGAAAGTAGTTAATTTGACATTATGTCGAAAAGCTAGTTGTATTTTAGGAAAAGGTAGCGCGACCTCATAATTATTACTCGCAATATAATTATAAGCTATTTCTTCTTATTTTGTGTAAGGGAAGGTAACTCCACATGTCACATAACATTGGAAGAGAGCCCACACTTTGTAACGAAGAGGAGAGGATAAAAAATACTTAAATTTCACATGACGTAATTGTTGGACAATCTCTTATTTCTGATTCCGTTCGTCGCCAGGTTAATCCGCGCTGCTGAGAGCAGAAGAAGAAGAAGAAGCGGTGACGAGGCTACACGTGCGCTGCTGAAGTATAATTATTCGTTGTCACCCGGCCGAGAGGAAGAAAATCAACGGCGGTTAATGGGATTTCTAATTTTATCGGCAGGGTACGCGGTCGCAGAATCGAGTCGAGGAGCTCCGCTGGCATGCGGAGCTGACCGGTCAGTCGGATGAACGGACGAACGGATGGACACATGGACGGGTCGATCGACCGGCTGAATCGATCGAGACGGAATTGGATTCCCATGCGCGATCCAAGCAGACTAAATCATAACAAGCCCCGCGTGCCGAGGCCCACGCACTTGTGTCTCTCTGTCTCTCTTCCTCGCGGCGTGGCGATTTTATTTCGAGCGATTTATGACTCGCCAAGAATGCCCTCCGCCGGGTCCGCGTCGTTAATAAGTTACGCGGCTTCGGGGCGAAGTTGCAGCCCGGCTGCTAAAGATAGATCACGCGTGGCCATCGGTAGTGCACACATCAAAGAGAGGGCACGATTGTCCGCGATATAAATAGACAGATCGAAAGTACGTAACGCGCGCGCACGCCTTCGTCTTGTCTCTCGCTCGCTCTTTTCTTTTCTCTTGCTCGTTCGGGTCGTCGATCGTGCCGTATTATAAATTCACGACTAGCCGCTGAGATCACCTGCTCCTCGTTTAGGTCAAGCCCATCCCGCCCCTCATATCCCTCCCCCCCTCGCGCCGTCACGACTGACCGTCTGCTGTCCTTCGGAGGACGCACGTGCGCCGACGACTTCACGAGAGAGTCAACCGCTACCTCTCGCACGTGATAGTCGTGACCGTATACGCGGTTGGAGAGTCCCCCGCATTGACCGACGCAATTTCTGGGCCAACGTCGAACTCTCCCTACGTCGTGCAGCACATTGTGTGGGTGTGTGTGTGTGTGTGTGTGTCGGCGGTTGTCCCGTTCGACGGAACGACCCTTCTATAGTTTCAAAGCCAAGTCAACTCGACCCCTGAGCTTCTTGCGCGCTGACCCTTTTTTCGTTTCCCTCCCTCCCTCCCTCCCTCCCTCCCTCGTCTGCTTTAGTCTACTCTACTTTATTCAGCCGGTGGAGGAACCGAGGAACCAACCGTTATTATTCGGTGACCCGCGCGACGATGCGCGCTTGATTCGTTGAACGGCGATTCGTTAAGAGGGTTCTAGTAATTCGCGCACCCATAGACTGGTCTGATGGTCTGCTGGACGGATGAATAGGGGTCGCGTGGGATATCGCATCGTGCGAATTCGACGGTGAATCCACGTCCCTTCCGATCAACGATGTGCGAGCGGAGTCGAGCACGAGGATAATTGTGTTCTTCAAGTTTGCCGATTGAAAAATTGACGAATTTCCCAGTTGCAATTGTACAAGCGAGTTTTTCGATTATTGGATCAGTGTGAAGTATCTGCTATGCTTGTCAAATGAAACAGAATTGTGTGTGAACTGATTTCGAAGGATTCATAATTTGGATGAATAAAATTGATCATCGATTCGATATTTCTTTTAGACATGTAACGAGGACTCCCTAGTTTCCTTTAAACTCTTATTCGGGCTATAATGCAATCGGGCAAAGTTGTAAAATATTTCTTGAAAACTGAAGTAGGGCGAACTACACGATTATTGGCATTCCCCTTAACCGTTGGCATTCTAAAAAACCAAGTTATTTGCAACCCTGCTTTGCAGTTGAGCTTCTTATTTGCATTCTATGATTCCAAAAAAGATCTTCGCAACTGAAACTGTGAACACATGCCGTTTGCTGCAAGAAAAACCACATTTTTCTAGAGTGTGAATGACTAATACCCAATTTTACCAACGTTTATCAAATCTTGAACAGAATTTAAGTCTTTATCTGAAGAGAAGACAAACTCTGATTAACTCTTTAAGGTCCAATATACATAATTATGTACATTTGAGTCCTTTCCAACTTTTTTATACTGACAAAGTAATAATTCCGTTGATATGATACTATCGATCATCATAAATATATTCTTTGTTTTAACTCGTAAAATAGTGATTTTCTCACTAAAGAAACCAATATAGTGATACAGAATCGTTAACATTCCAAATTATGATTTCTCATGAAAAAAAGTAAATTTATTTTTCCAACGTTTCATCAGTGTCATCTTGAAAGACAAGATTAACGCTTTTATGTCCTGTCTATTGTTATATTATTATATTATTATATATTATTATTATATTATAAGATTTATAAAATTTTATTTATCAAATTCAGCTAATTAAATTCAAAAATTGTAATTCTTAATGATCAATACGGATCATAAATTCAGGAGCCTCTTTTAAGATTATTCTATGAAGAAAAAATTTATTCGAGCGAGGACCGATGCCTTCAAGGTTTAAGATTTAATCGACGTTAGTAGAAACAGGCACAAAAGGGATGCTAATAATTGTGTGATTTATCCTACATTATTACTTAATCTTTTGTTTTTTGTAAAAATAATATCAAAGCCAATAGTCATCAGATTTCATATGTAACAAAAGTCTGAATTTCACTTAATATAGCAGGGAAGTGATGTTTGGCCGAATAAGAATGAATACCCTTCCTACGAATTAATAAACTTCCTACAACAATTTAATAGAAAAGCGAAAAAACTTTTGCACCAAAACCTAAAATATGTTAAATTAAGAAATTTGCAAATTTACCAATCGTTTAATTTTCCTACGAATATGACGAGATTGCAAAATACCAGTTTTGCGGTCAATTGGGCAATGAGAGTCGCCGGCAATAAACTGCTAAGTGACTGATACTTGAGAGTGGTAGGTTCCGTCGAAACGAGCGGGGGTCATTTTCTCGTCGCATCGCGCGCAAACCCAGGTCCTTTTAGCGAGCCTGCCATGCGCGCGAAGCGCGTGGAGGGACGAATCAACTGACGGCGAAATGTAATCAAACGTCAAGTTTATATCAAATGACCGTGGAGTCGGGCGAAACGCCGCGAGCAATGGCCGATGAATACTGGAGATACCTGGACCGAGCACACAGCGTCACACAGTGGCAATATTCCACCTCTCGAGCCGGCGCGGGCTCCAAAATTAGAAACGTAACACTACGATATACGGAAAGAGAGGAAGCGTTCCGCGGTTTTGTATACGTCGTGTTCAATCGATCGACCGATCGATCGATTAAATTGGTCCTTTTCAGACGTAGCTTTTTTCTCTACGACCTTGCCTCGACGTGGAAATCCCCAGTCGTTAAGTCGACGAGTGTGAAAAGTTATGTAATTCTGTGCATACAACGTAAACTTTGCAGAAAGAAGTCAGTATTTTTTGTCGGTAGAGTTTTTCAAATTTGGCCTTTAAAAGAATGCTGGACACTGACATAACGCAGCTTCGTATTATGTAGTATTTTGCTATTTATTAGTTACATAAAATTGCAAATGCTTCCGCAGAGTGAGAGTACAAATGTCAATGATTGGTGGGGTACTTTGTGTTACGTAAAAATTTAAAAAGAATTTTTTTATTTACAAAATGCTTTTTTGTTTTTGATATGATATGAAGTTATTCTGACATTATTCATTGACATTTGTACTTTTGCATTTGTAATTCTAACAATCAAATTTACACTTACCATTTACAATTCTAACAACCAAATGGAAAAACAGTACAAAATACGAAAGCTGCATTACGTCGATATTCATAAGTAAACCTATCAAAAAGATATACTCCGATTTCTTTCTAATTTGGCACAAATGTAGAAGTACAAAAAATATTTAGGTCATATTTTTTTCATTTTGGCCCACTTTGAGTTTCACGGGCAGTTTATAGCTTTTTAATGTTCTCACTCCTATCATCAACAAGTGCAAGAAAAATGCATAAGAAATACAATTGAATACAAGATATAGTTAAATAATTTTAACAAAACCGGCATAGCTGAGGCATTCTAAATTTCTTTAGCCGAGATTTCAATCGAAATGTTTGAAAGCTGTGCTAAACTAGTCAAAAATAATTCGAATCTCGGCCAAAAACCGAGATAAATCCAGTAATTTTAATTAAAATTTTAATCGCCATAGCTGAGACACGAACCATTCTAAATTTCTTTAGCTGAGATTCCAGCCAAAATATTTGAAATCTGTGCTAAATTAATCAAAAATGGTTCGAATCTCGGCCAAACCGAGAAATTATTTGTATAAATAATTTTTTTCAACTTTTTACATGTTTTATTTAAACATTTTATTATTTATACAAATGATTTTACACATTTGACTTCATATCCATAATCAGCAAACTAAAAACGCCTATATCTTTTTGGCCAAATTCTACCAAATCTACATTTGTGCCAAATTAGAAAGAAATCGGAGTGTATCTTTTTGATAGGTTTACTTGTGAATATCGACGTAATGCAGCTTTCGTATTTTGTACTGTTTTTCCATTCGGTTGTTAGAATTGTAAATGGTAAGTGTAAATTTGATTGTTAGAATTACAAATGCAAAAGTACAAATGTCAATGAATAATGTCAGAATAACTTCATATCATATCAAAAACAAAAAAGCATTTTGTAAATACCTTTTAGGTACCTTTTGGGTAGGTTTACTTGTCAGCATCTCCTTAGGTGAAAAAACTTAAGGTGAAACTCCTAAGGTGAAAAAACGCACGTGTCCATTGAAGGGTTAATATCTGGTGGGAAACAGAGTTAGGAGGGTCGCGAAACGATCGCCAAGTGGAACACAGCCGAGGAGGAGCGAATGATCCGCGCGATCTCCCGCGACAAGTTGACGCGACCAGTCCCGCGCGTTATGCCAGATGGAATAATTCATTTGGTCGGCAGTGATTTGCGCACCGTCACACATTCACACACACTCACACACACACACACACGTACAGCAGCGGTGACTCGAGATCGGCTCGTTATGTCATTCGACGTGGGTAAGTAGGTAACGATCGAACGCGCTTCGCGGAACCAACGCCGGCTGACACGGCACATCATAATCATCCGCGTTTCCACCTCGAAGTCTCGTGAAACACACGAGACGGTAGGTGATCTCCTTTAAAGTACAACGAGGATTTCCATCTGACGCCGGTGGAGCGAAGCACTGTGGTAATTCCTCGGCGAAACAATACGTCTCGGTAAATTTTCTCACGACGACGCTCGCGACGCGACGAGGGCGAGAGAAGTTTCACCCCGGATTGAGAGTGGCTGCGATGGAAGGGGAGAGAAAAAAGAGAAGAGAGAAACGACTGATCGATAAGTCACGTCTTAATGCATTTAACGCGTCGAGTATATGTCGAAACTGAGACATTCGAAGTGCGGCAGACAGTCAGACAGGTAGGATAAGATATCCCATCATTGACACTCCCTTTACACAATGGTGTTATAGAAAAACCTAATTTTTCCTACAACCGACAATATTTGCAGTTTACAGTTGCAGTTTTTTTTCCGACAAAAAGGTTTTTTCAGAGGAATCTTTAGATATGATCTTGGCATCGCTTGCTTCTAAGACTTTTTTGCAACATACGAAGCCTATCCAGCTCTTGTAGCTCTTTGTTTCGCCAAGAGAACTTTACGACTACAACTGGAAGCAACAGATGCTGCGTAAAAAAAACCAGGGTTTTCTAAAGGCAATGTCAACAATTAGGGGTGTTTTAACAACGTAAGTTCTCAATGGCTAAAATCGAATTTGAATCTATAACATAATTAAGGATGTATTGCTTATATAGTCCCTGCAAAAAATAACTGGAAATGAAAAAAAATTTTTTCCACATATATAGAGTGTCTCAGAACAACTTCTGAAATTACGGATTGAGATGAACATAAAAATTCTATACTGTTTTGCGATATTCGCGATAATTGTCGAGATATTAATTAAAGAAAATTTATGAATAATCACGCGAGATATGGTAAATGGTAGTGGCGACATCTGCCGTTGTATGCTCGTATATTAGGTTAAACTGAACAAAAAAAAGACCCTCTATCTTTAATAACTCTCTAATACTCTAACAACTTTGTAGATTTGTAATTATTAATTAGAGTACATCCAATTCGTCAATCTTCTTTAATTACACACATACATACACAATATAGTTGAACAGCAACATATTTTTACCTTAACATCTAATTTTTATATTTTATTTACATTATTTTATATTATTTTTGACTTTTTGAAACTTTTATCTCTGAATCACAATAAAACTTTGCATACATAATTTTTAATACTTAAAGTCATGTATAAAAAAATTGAAATTTTGTCGTTATTTTTTAATTATTTTTTCCTTTAGTAAAAATAGCAACATCATACATTTTTATAATAACACAGTTTAAAATACTCCCAAATAGCAGAATGATGGCAAATGATTGCATTAATCACGTATTATTGACGTTAGAGATTGACGTTAGAGATAACGCGTCACATTAAGACATCATTTGATGTCAGTTTGCTGGGTTTACACTTCAAAATAAAACAACTTTTCACCCGGATTTTAAATCGATGTAAAATTGTCCGTGATCTCTTTTAGATGCAATATAGATTAATCTCTAATAAAAAAAAAAATTATTCAATTATTTCTGAATCTTACATCTTATGCCAGTTAGCTGCTAATTGTTCGCTATAGTCCCGAATTTATTGCTTCTACCAATTCGTGGGAAATTAATTTTAAAATTGGGTGTCGACTCACCGTTACATCTCTATCGCTGAAAAAATATATATACAGCATTCTGATTTAAAAAATCTGCATTAATTCCTATTTAAGGATTAATATTTATATTTTATTTCTCTATAGAGAAACAGAAACGACGAGAACAGCAATAGTAGCGAACAGAAAGAAAAAATATTCAAAGGCCACCCAATTTTAAAGTTCATTTTCGACGAATGGATGAGAGCAATAAATGCGGGATTACAGCAACTAATTAGCATTCAATAATGCGGTAGATTCGAAGTCGATTTCTTGTGGAACGGAGAAGAATACTAAGTTAACGGGAATGAGTTTTCATTATCGTGGCTGAGCAAAACAATGATTCGGAGTTATGAATGTTAACCAACCAATCACCATTTGTATATCACTCATCATTCCCGCTTTGCATGTACTCCGTACATGTGTGCAATGTTATGGGATGTAAATAAATAAATCGCCGCATTGTTCTCCACCTAAACAATTCTATGAACCGTCGTCCTCCTGTTAGAAATGACGTCGCTGATATTTCTCACGTTTCCTCCCCTTTCTTTCCCCTTTTTCGCCTTTCTCTTAAGCTCGACGTGTCGGAACCACTCATCTTTAATCCTCTTAATGCACACACCTCACCGTTCTTAGCATTCCCGGAAATGTTTCGGCGCAAGCATCCGACTCGGTGGTAAAAGGCAATTCTCATTTTTCACTCGCGCGCCCGGCGCAGGGACGAGAAGAGCTTGACGGTCTGTAACGATCCTGAGGCCGCCGTTGCGTGGCCTCGCTTGATGATGAATACGCGTTTTCTCTCATTTTTAATGGATCCGCGAAGGCGACCTCGTCACGATTATGCGCCAGCCGAGCGAACTATTTCTCGCGTCAAAAGGAGCGATCGTGCATACACGATGTCTCTCTCTCTCTCTCTCTTTCTATCTATCTCTCTCCCTCCCTCCTTCTCTCTCTCGCTCTTCCTTTCTTCCTCTCTCCCTCTCAAGGGGAAAAAGTTCACCGATCGGTACGTCCTTGTACAACGAAACAAATCCTTCCGCCGCGGAATCTCGAATGTTCTCTGTTCGCTCGATAGCTAATTAGCAAGTCAGAATTAATTAAATCGAGCATGTATCTTCGACGATCGGATGGAGCAAGAGAGACAGATATATATATATATATATATATATATATATATATATATATATATATATATATATAAAGAGAGGGCAGGGAGGGGGAGGGTTGTAGCTATCATACGTTCTGCTCCTAAGTAAGATTCTCGCGAGCACACCATCAGGTTCTTGGAAGTTAAACTGATCTCAAGAAATTCCACATTTTATACATTTTTTAATTTTAATACCAGAACATGCACACAGAGGGTGTTTTACTGCGCTACACCGTGTAAAGTACTTGTTGGAATGCAGTACAGTTTCTTAGTAGAGTGTAATGTAGTAATGAAGGTGTAATGCATTAGAGTGCATTATACCTGGGTAGAAATTTAAAACGCGAAAAAAGCTTAGACAGCTTTTCCCTACTTCTATTAAAGTTTTATAAAGATAAGTCCACTTAAGCTCTACACAGAAATGTAACATTCTTACAAATTAGCGTCTAGACTTGTAAATTCGACTAAGACTTACTTTGGGGTATGTCTAACTAAATTAGATACTTAACTATTTAAAATATAGTAATACTCATAAAAATATATTTATCTTATAATTACTGATTATTAACTATATTAATAAATAATCGATTCTTTACTGAAACCATTTCAGCAGTTGATTAATTGTTCCTGATCAAGACTTATTAACATAAGTTTTGTTTGGGGTTTTATATCAGTATCAATTCACGACTTATTCGCGAAATTCTATTCAAAATTTTTTTATTTTGACCATATCTGGGCTCTACAAAGGCATACTTATTTTAGGGTTTCCATATCAATATGAATTTATTACTTATTCGCAAGATTTTATTCAGGACTTATCTATTTTGGTCGCTCAGCACACAAAACCTCGTCAACGTCGAGATTACAATATTATTTTTAAGTAAAAAATAATTTTTTTTTTTATAAAACAATGATAAATAATATGGTCAAAATCCTATATTAATATCTTTATTTATTTAAAAAAAAATTCGTAAAAACCTCTTATTTTTCAATTATCTAAACTCAAACTTTTCCTTAGCCCAAGTCGAAATTTTTATTCTATTTTCAGCCTTACTGTTCCATTCAACATCTATTCTGATATTCTGAAATCTACATTAACCTCTTTTGATTCTATTTAACCTACCGGAATCGTACTTTTGACTTCATTTTCAGCTTCACTATTTCATTCAACACCAATTTCGATATTCTGTATTTATAATACAACCTATTTTGACACTAAAAAAAGTGAAAAAGAAAATTTCAAATATCAGAGTCAAAGTAGGAGCAAATTATATCATTAGAGTTAAGCCTACTTTGCTAACTTAGCTCTTACTGCGTTGTAGAATTCAAGATTTAACATAGGGTCAAAATTTCGGCTCGGGAAGACATTTACAAAACGTGCAGTTGATTAGTCTGTCTTCTGAGAAGTTCACACTTGCTTTGATATTATAGTTTAGCATTATCCGTATAATTTTACGCATCACACATTTATACATTGGAAGAAGGTAGGAAAACGGAGAAAATCCTGATAAACCACACTTTTCCCTAGAACGCCGACTAAGTTATCCTTTAACAATAATAATGAATAAGGCATACACATGAGAATGAAGTGCTTCCGACTGCTCTTCCGCGCGCTTTTCTCCCAGACAGCCGAGGAATTCCGCGCGGCGCAACGCGGCCAAGACGGTGTGTACTTTGCGGATAACTGGGAGCTACCGCGAGATAAATGGCGATGTGTAACTTTGCTTTCGTTAAACGCCTTGTTACATCAGCCGCTATCGCGATCTGTTTTTCGAAAATTGCATTGCGTGTTGAAACAGAAGGTCGTAACGACAGACTCGAGCCGGGCCTCGCAGGCCGAGCTAACTCGAGTCGCTCGCGCGATTTATTCGCGACGTACACGAAAAGAAATTCGCCGGGTCAGCGCGAGAGATCCCCGCGAGATCGCGCGTCTTGAATTTTATTCGCATTGTCGCCGGGGCCGCGATCAAGCCACGTGATTCCCGGAGTATCTGCGATAGGGACTACCATTAATTCGCTGCATGTGTAACCAGTGAACTCAACCTATACTGGAATGCTTACTGCAATGCTTAGAAGCACGAGAAAAAATAGGTAGGTCGCTGAAGGCATCGCTTCTTTCTCTGTCTTGTGATTTTTGATTGGTTGAAAATTTCTATGTTCCTTTCCGCTTACAATTTTCCTTCGCAGATATATTATGTTATACAGAAGTATTATATTATAATATGATTGATATTATGTTATATAGAAATATTATAATATAATATTATATTATAATGTTATATTATATTAAATATTATATTAAATATTATATTATAATATTAATGATATTATGCGATAGGGACGACCATTAATTCGCTGCACGTGTAACCAGTGAACTCAACCTATACTGGAATGCTTACTGCAATGCTTAGAAGCACGAAAAGAAAGAGATTGCTGAAGGCAATTTTCTCTGTCTAGTGATTTTTGATTGGTTGAAAATTTCTATGCTCTTTTCCGCTTACAATTATCCTTCACAGAAATCTTTCTTTCTATTTTGACGGCGTTCCGAAATTTATTGCCAGTTACTGAAAATCTATAGTTTATGTCACGTATATCATAAATTTTCAATACTGGCAATAAATTTCAGAATGCAGTCTTTATAAAGAGGTTATGAATATCGTCTCCAAACCTAACCGCTCATGTTTTCAGATCGAATAGTATAACGATAGAAAGACAGAAAACGTTTTCCCTCGGCCCGTTTCTTCCTATTTGACTAAGCATTCCATTATATATATAGTTCACTGTGTGTAACAACGAGCAGTGTCGCAGGCTCGGCGATCGCACGACGGAATTGGGCGAAATGCGAGCCGGCAAAAAGCCGACAAATTCGCTTGACGACTTTTGTGAATTAAAATCCCAATTGGCCGGGACAAGTGGACAGGTAAACTGTCGCGCCGCGGGAACCGCGTTGCGCCGACGGTAATTTCGTCGTTTCGTCTCGAATTACATTTTTCTAGCTGTGACGCGCAAGCGCAACACACAGCGAAACGTCGGTAGGAATTAGGAGTTAAACGGTTCTTCATAGAATCGTCGAGCCTGCACCGCGGAGGGTTGGAGGGAGAAAGCGGCTCTCGGAGGGTGATTCGTGCTTTCTTTTTCCCGACACCCGTTACAAGCCCTTATCTCTGGCAGCCGTATCTACGAAAGTAGCGGGGGGAGTACATGCACCCTCGCGTGTCGCGCTTGCCGAGATATAACGCGAACCCGCCCTCGACGGCATTGCCTTGGGAAAAAAGAAAAGAGGGAGGAAAGAAGGAAAAAAAAGAGAATAAGTTATCGCCCGTTCTGCGAGTGCTTTAAAGTCGTCTTACTTAGCGCGACTTCGATGAAAAAGTAAGGTGAGAAAGTACGGGATGAAGATATAATGTTCGAAATACTATGGGGACGTTACTTCGTTGGAACAGAAATACTACTTTTCAACATATCGGCGTGTCGTTGCACTCACGAGTTTCCATTCCTCGCTCGAACACTCCGCTCGAGTCGAAATTTTAGCCCCGCTTTCGACCTGAACCTTCTAACATCTGTATACTCTGACGTATCAGTGAATGTTTAATTCACACGGAGACTGGAGTCCTACTTAGCGCCTCTAAATGGTAGAAATAAAGTACCACTCGTGTAAGGCTGAGAAGCTTTAGAGAAACTTAAGATACGATCTTCATCTGATCCGCATTTCAAGAGAATGTTGAAGCTGAAAACTTCAAACCGATAGAATACTGACATTTTTCTACAAAGTTTACGTCGTATCGATTGCACAGAATTATAAATACTTTTGCACAATGAGAGCACGTGCAAAAGTAAATAGAAGCATTGCTCAATATGTGACGAAAACGAAAAACATTTTAAATGTAAAATCTCAAGCGTAATATTTCCCTGATTCAAAAGTTCTGCAGTTTGTCCAAAAAGATACTACAAACAGAAAAATTCTGAAGAATATTGTTATTATACCTTCGCACCTGAATTCAGAAGCTTAAGAATATCGGGAAGTTTTGCAGAGAGATTTTTATACATATATGATATGCTTAGATAGATACATATATGATATACATATATAGATTTTTCGTTAAATAAAACAAAATAACACACATTTACGTAAGTTCTATGTGTACAAGAAATACCAAAAGGATAGCGTGATTGTGTTAGCGACGATCGTTTCTGTGTTGTCGATATTTTTCGAATTTATCATCGACTGCATCCCCTCAACGGGGATGACCATGCCGGTAAGTTTCGAGTAAGAGTGCGTCAAGAAAAATTGATAATGATTCACTCATTTGTTTTATGACGAACACTAATAACGATTTATCGTGTGTTACACGAAAAACGAACACGATACTATCGACTTTTTGCGAACAATAATACTAGCATGTGCTTCATGAGGCGAAATATTTCAAATTTATCTCTCGCCCTAAGAAAGAATATATTATATTTCTTGATAATAGATCCGTAAGGGATTCACGCACTTTAAAACTGGTACGTTCAACAGACATAAATTTACTTTCCTCTTTTAGTCCACGAAATCGTATTTGAATTTCACAATCTATTCGTAGAAAATCGCAAATGTATTCAACGAGAGGAGAGGAGGGGGGGATTGAATTCGAGCACGCTGACCTTTATAGGGAGTTAAGATGGAGCAATTTTTGCTAATCTAGATGGCTAGTAAGCGTAGAGAACTCCCTAAAGCTAAAAGGACTAAGTCCATATTTTACATTTGTAGTCTAAAAAGGAACTTTCAATACAGTTGATAGGTTAAACAGAATCAAAAGAGGTTAATAAAGGTTTCAGAGTACCAAAGTAAACGTTAAATAGAATACTGGGGTTGAAAGTGGAATAAAAATTTCTACCCGGGCAATCAAATCGCCCAAAGTAGACGAAGGACTGCCTCCACATGGTACGTAAAGAAATATTTCTCAAGATTTTCCCAGATGCAGCATAGATTCTGATTGGAATAGTCAAATATGTTCCAAAACTTATCCCATTCTACGATACCAATAGGGAATCCTTCTTTCCCGAACTTGGCTTCTAAATCTAGAATCAAAATGGAAGTACTCAAGAATCTCGCGCTTCCTTTTCAGTCGGTAACGTCGGTATATTTTTATAGCACCAACCAGAGAATTCCATTTTCATGATAACTATTGTATTTAATGGAATAAAAATAAAATATTTCTAAGACACTTTGTGTAACAGAATTTTATTGAATAATAAAATTATTTGGGTTATTGACATATATGTTTTGTTTAACTTCTAATATAAAATAACAATCAGAGAACGTGCATTGGGAAGAATTTAGGTCTCCCACTTAGAATCGCATGTTTGAATTTACACCTCTGACCAGAGACCATAATTATTTTGGGGAATCAGGCTGAATCCTAATTAGATTCCAAGAAATTTTTTTATGTAGGAGACAGAAAGAGAGAACAGCCCTCTCTCTCGACGTTCGATTAACCGCATTAGTTTCGCCTCACGAACGAGGAGACAAACGAATGAACGAGCGAGCGCGATCGTCTCGTTCGCATATAAATTCATCGCCATCGTCATCCCCGCCCCCTCCCCCAACTCCTCCCCCCTCACACCCCCGTCGTCGTCGTCGCGGACGGTGTCGGATCGATGGGAAGTTTGAGGGGCGCGATAATAAAGTCGGGCTTCACTTCGAAATAGATTTCAATTTACGATCCGACCGCGGCTCGACTTAAGGGCGCGGTAAATCCCGCGTTATTTCGCCCAACTTCCCGCTAACTTTATCGGCCCTGACTGGAGTCAGCCTTGAACCCGCCGTCGCGGCGATCGTTTTACCTTGTAATAACCGACGGTGCTCGTTACTCTGGTTGAGTACAACTACTGCCGAGACACACCTGCTACATTCGAAGTGTGCGACCGCACACCCCGAAGAGAGAGAAAGATGGGAGGGGGAGAGAAAGAAAAAGAATAAGAGGAGAGCCGTGTGTTCGTACGTTTCTTCGATGTGACGACGAAACGTGTCTTAGCTGCGAGTAAAATCGTCGCGGAAAATTGGGTAACGAAAAATGTCGACAATGTAGAAGCAATCGCCAAAACGATTGTCACGTCAGATGAGCACTGACTCAATCACGCTATTCTTTCCGTATTTCGTGTGTACATATATATCTTTTATAAATGTGTTCTTCTCTCTGTTTTGTGTTTTACCATTCGGTGGAAAACACTGCCACGCATGTAGTAGAAATCTTTCTACAAACTTTTCGCGTATTTAAAAACTTCTAAATTTACAATCCTAAAAAAAGTGCAGTGACGCTTTTTAAAATTTTGCTAAACGGAACAAACACACATTCCGAATGTACAAGCCGCGGAACTTTTGTGTCAAGTAAATATTTACACTAACTGACAGTTCGAAATGTCATTTTTGAGATTTTTTTATTGTCTCCGTCAGATATTGAGCAATACTCCAATTCGTGTTTGCACGCGTTTTCATTGTGTAAAAATATTTGTCATTCTGTCATACATACGACGTGAATTCTGCAGAAGAAAGTCAGTTTGACGGTAAAGTTTTCAAGTAGCATCCCTTTAAAAAGATGTTGGATATCGACATAATGCAGTCTCGTATTTTGCACTAATTTCCTATTTGGTTGCATAGAATTGCAAGTAAACATTACTTTATAGACTTTCTTTATCAGAGTGAAAGTAAAATGTTAAATGTTAATGAATAATTGAGTATTTTATATTACATCGAAAGCAAAAATAATTTTTTAAGTGCAACATTTCTCTAAATAATAATTTTAAATAATAATACATTTTTTAATAAAGGAATTTTTAAAATTTTTTACATAATGTGGCGTATTTCGCCATTCATTTGTACTTTCATTCTGTGTACAAATATTTACTATCCTAATCAAGTAGGAAAACAGTGTAAAATATGAAAGCTGCATTCTGTATTTATATTGAGAAAAAGGTATTTAAAAATTAGATCATATTTATTTGATGAGAATATTTAAATCTAAATTCTTACATTTAAATAGAATAAATAATTGTTTTTATGAGAAGCTAATGCTTTAAGAAAATGTATGTTTTCTTATTTGAAAAAGTATTTTATATTAATATTTTACATTAGTATCTTACGTACAAGTAAATATATTATCACAATGATCTAATCGTATAAATACATCTCATTTCTTATTTTTTCCTAATACAATATCCTAACGAGATTAACAAGATTCTCTAAAAAAAGATTTTTACATATATGTTTAAAGCGTGTATTTCTCTACATATTTTTCGTTAAATATAATCAAACAAGGAGCATACATTTATATACGAAATCTGTATGTGCCAAAAATATGAAAAGGGGAGCATGATTGTGTTAACGCTTATTTGACATGACATTTTGACGATCCCTTCTACGTTATCGACATTTTGGAGTCCGTCATCCACTTTGGTATCTCTTTAACCGTGTATATCGCGTGTAACCGCGAATGTCTTTCGCGAGGAACTGTGGGAGGCACGTGGAAATCGAACGCCGTGGAGCGCCAGGGAACGCGAGGGGTGAGGGGATGTAAAATAAAACGTCGGTCTCTCTAACTACGCAAAACTCCTCTAACTCTACTTCCGCGATGCGTTAAATATTGACGCCAAGTCAAACGACACTGAAAGTGAATATAAAAGCGGCAACTCCGACGAGTTCTGCACTACTTCTGCTTCACATATCGTACGCACCCGCACGCGTGGACGATCGTCGCGAGGAAGCTCGTAATTGAGAAACGCGGCGGTGAGGGCGGCATCCGGGCCACGAACGGCTTCGAGAAGTACGAAACGAAGAATCGTAGGATGGCGCGGGAGACCCGCAGAATTCGATCGAGATAGACCCGCGCTGGAAGTCGGCGACATATTGCCAATATAATGCGGCTTCCGTGGTAGACTTTCGCGATTTCTCCCCCTCTCCCATCCCCTGATGTTGCTTTTTTCATATACAGAGTGTCCTAGAACAATCTTTTCATAACAACCTCTCGCGGAGACATACCACGGATTAAGGTAAACACAAAAGTCTCATACCATTTTCCGGTATTCGCAATAATTATCGAGACACACGGAGAAAAATATTTTGCTCTTTTAGCAAAATCGTCGTTGCTACTGCATATTCGTAGTGATATCAAAAAAATTTAGTTGACGTAACTAATTTTACAAATTTTTCGTTATTAAAGCAGAAATAATTTCGTTGCCAGGATAGAAAAAGTTGAGTGTATTTATCCTGAGAATCACGGTAATTTGATATTGATGCAAAATAATGTATCCTTAGCAAATTTATTTGCTATCGGAACAAAATTGCAACTGCTTATATAAATCCATCATGGTTCTTATAACAAAATAATTTGTAGATTCAGCAAATTATATCCAGTAAATAGTGATTATTAACTCTTAGCAAGTTTTTTTGCTATGTCCATATAATAACGAAAAGATTTTGCTAGAAAATTTGCTGGGCCAGCAAATTATTTTTCTCCGTGTATTAATTAAAGAATACTTGTGAATAATAATTGTGAATAATCATAGATATGGTAGATGAGCTGTACTGGCGACATCTGCCGTCGTGTGTTCGTGCATTAAAAAATCCTTTACTTTTTTCCTAATAACTTTCTAGATTTTTAGTTATTAATTAGGGAACATTAATATATTATCGCAAGCGACCATATCCGCTAATCTTTAAATGCTAATTAAAAATCTACAAAGTGTTATTAGGAAAACGGTAAGGGATTTTTTTGTTCAGTTTGACTTGACGTACAAGCACGAAGCAGATGTCGCCGCTACAGTTCATCCATATCTCGCGTGATCATTCACAAATTTTCTGATAATTATTGCGAATATCGCAAAACTATCAGGACTTTTATGTTTACTTCAATCCGTATTATGTCTCCACGAGAGTTTCGAAGGTTACTCTGGGACATTCTGTATAAATAGACTCGGCCTTGCACGAATGGACGGGAATCTACGAAAAATAGCAGAGACGAGCCAGCGCATCGTAATTCCTCTTCGTTATGCTCCTGAATTATATTGTCGAAGGCACAGACAGACAGTAAGAAAGGAAGATACACACAGAAAAATACATATTGCATCCAAGTAAATATTATACTTATTTCAACCATATCATAACTTTACGTATTTTCATAACCATATCATAAGTTTACGTATTTTCAAGACTACCATAAGTTCATCATAAGCATCAAATTTATTCAAAATACGTTCTGAATTCTCATATAAGTTCAGAACTTCAATTAGGAATATTAAATTTGAGAAAAATTTGCTACACTAAAAGAAAAAATACCTAAAAAAAATAAGTGTTCATTTGGTAGATACTAATAATAGATTTACTTTCAAGGAAACCTTATGAACTCGAAAACTCAATTCTTAAAGGAACTTGGCGTAAGGAACTAAACGTAAGTTCTTAAAGGAACTAAACGTAGGTTGGGGATACATGAGTAAAATTAGAAATTTTCGTTGAGGTGGAAAAACGATTTGAAAGGATGAAACCTCCCTTAAAAGATACAAAGACTCGCTTTTTCTTCAATATATCTCCTAAACTGAATAAAATATCAAAAAATGTTTTAAAAAAAAGATTTACAAAAAAAATTATAGTATTATAAATCTATAGATACTTTATCTTTCTCTCTTTTATAGGAGGAGTACAAAGGATAAAGTTTTGAAAATAATTATTCTTCGAATAATGAATGGCGCAGTTTTTTTTTTAAATAGAGATATTTTTTCTCTATAAAACTTTTATATTATTAAATATTTTTTAAATATTTTATTTAGTTTACGAGATATATTAAAAAAGCGAAAGCTTCTTTTTTGAAGGACGGTTTTATCCCCTCAAACAGAGTTTTTCCACTCCAACTAAAAATTTCTTATCCAACCTACATTTTATGTCAAGTTTTATTAAAATTAGAATTTTCGAGTTTATGAGGTTCCCCCGTTAAATCTAAATTTTCTTATTTAAATAAAATAAACAATAGCTTCCATGAAAAGCTAAGGTCTCTTAAGATTTTAAGGAAAGGATTTTAAGGAAGGTATATTTTCTTATTTGAGAAATATTTTACATTAATATAAATAAATATGTTATTAGTGCTCATACCGAATAAACATTTAAGTACCACTTCTTAGGTATTTTCTCCGTCAATGTACACATAGTCGAAACAATAGTCTGTTTCTTCGATAAAGTTTTAAAGGATATTCTTGTGTGAAGGAAACCAATTTTTCTTTAGTACATGATAGTGAGCTTTTCTCAAATTTATGATATTCTGAGACTATTATCACATGGAAATTGTTCTCCTTGAGGACAATCTTTACTTGAAAGAAAGTAAGTTGAGTATTTGCTTCTCTCAGCAGTGGAATGATGTTTTCTTCTGCGTAGGCGGGGAGGAACGAGAGGGACGAACGGCTGTCAAAGCGAGCGAGCGAAACACGAACACGAAAAAGCCCGCGATTCGATCGTGCTCGTCGGTCGTCGCGATGCATCGCCGGATGTCGTTGGCAAAATCGCGGAATCGCGACCGCGAGCGAGCCCGCATCCTTGACCCCGCGAGGTCCAAGGATACATCCGGCAAGTTAAACTCAACCTCGAGGGGGAGTCACGAACTGCGTTATTGAAATCCGCCCGATATTATCCGGCGCGGCTAGGCTCTATCGCGACAATCGGTCACTTTTAATTATTATGGCTCGCATGAGCGATAAGTTCTCTCGCTCCCTCGCTCACCCGCGCAAGATGTCATCGTCTGCGCGTTTTACGTTTTGCGTTTTTAGCCGGATATGTGTCCGCCGTAATCTACATAGTGGCCGAGACGGAGGAAATAAAGAACAATGTGGTTGCACCGCCGCACAATTCCCAGCGATTTAATAATCGCGTTTTACGTTTAAATTTATTCCATATTTCTCCGTTTCCCTCTTCCCCTCCTCTCTCTTTCTCGCGCTTTTCTATACCGCCGCGCGTTCCGTGACGTGACTCGTCATGGCAGCCGCGCGCTACGTTTTATTGCGCGGCCGTTAAACGTTAATGACAGTCGACGAATAGTCGGTTATGCGACGGAACGTAAAACGACAGCCGACGACGATCTACGAGAGACATTTATTGTGTCGTAATCCGCTTCGCCCTCGCCAGCTTTTACTGGCCCGCTCCGAAAACTCGGCCGGCTGACTCGCCTGTATGCATGCGCGTTTATGCGCTGTGCATCCTCTTTGCGTCCGCATGCTCGTAAATTTTAGGCGCGTCGTGGCGAACGCGAGGTGAAAGAACGGGGGTCGCATCATTTTGCGCGGATTACGCTCCGTGACGCTCTTGCGTCGTTATAAGTGACGAATAGAAGGCGAGATTTGCCCCGAATGAGCTCCAAATGAATTGGATCTACCAAATAGCCGAATTAATTTATTTGCATTCACTGAGGGAAAAATGTCGAAAAGTAAAATAATACTTATGATGCGGCTACTGATGACATATTTACTTAAATCTAAATTTTCTTTATTTAACTATAATCGTTTGACGAATAGAAGGAATTCTGCTTCACACATAAATGAATTAATTCGCCAAATAGTCATATTAATTTATTTGCTTACAATTTATTTGCCTACAAGAATTAATTCGCTAAATAATCATATTAATTTATTTGCTTACAATTTATTTGCCTACAAGAGAAAGATATCTAAAAAATTAAAAAAAAATATAGATATTAGGTAAGTACTAATGATGATAATTTATTTAAATCTCAATTTTTTTATTTAAATAAAATTATCGACTGACGAATAGAAAGCAAAATCTGTTCCAAATGAATAAATTCGCCGAATAGTCAAATTAATTAATTTGCTTACAGTGAAAAGAAATATTTAAAAGATAAAATTAAAATAGTTTTATTTTAAGTTACAAATGATTTTTAATATTTATTCGCGGTGAATACTAGAATGATATTTTTAAATTAAAATTTTTTTTAGTTGAGTAGAATAATCGTAAAAATAAAATAAAAAAATTCTTTCATTTAAATTAAATATATAACTGCTTTCATTAAAAACTACATATTTTTAAAAAATCTATATTTATTCATTTGAGAAAAATTCTTTTTCAGTGTAAAGATGTGTACAATAATAATGTAATAATAATAATGTGTACAATAATATAAGTAAATATATCATTAGAGTCTACTCCGAATGTTTTCTATTTTTTAGATATCTTTCAGTATACTTTTACGAGAGAAGACAATCTCGTGATTCTTAAAAAAATATAAAAATAATATGAAAATCTGAATATAACTCTCGTTATAAATTTATTGTCGCGCAGCGCAATGTAATAATAAAATTTACATTGTATGATATAAATTTAACAATTAATTTAATATAATATATTTGTCTCATAAATGCAATTAAACAATTATAAAGTTTCCTTTATCAACCGTCTCACGTCGTGATAATCACATGAGAACTTAACTTGGATTAATAAATCGAAATTGCTCATATTTCTATCCGAATCCTCCCGCTTTTGGGAAGAAAAGGGGTTAGATGACGCTAAAAACAGCCGGTCGACAATGTATTGAGAGTAGAACGTCGCCCACGTGTTCCCGAGAGCGGACATTACATCCGCGGCGGAGGTTCGCGACGTAAATTCGTCGACTTCGCGCTTATTTTCGCCGTCTCGAACGGCAATTTCGAGTAGCAGCCCGCCGGTGTAAAGGCGGTTTGGCTCACGTCCCTTCGTTTCTGAAAGGCACAGTCGACCTAGTTTCGCGCCTAGCGCCGCGTCTAGCTGCATTCTGTGGGCTCGACGTCTCCTCGTGCCTCTCTTCTATCTCGTGTCTACGCCAAAGAGAGTTCGCGCGCGCGGTCTACATCACGACTATACATTCACATCGCGCACTGCGAAAAGTAATTGCCGTAACTCGCGGAGTTTCCCAATAAACGCGGCCGAGGCGGGCGATAAACACCCCGCGCTGGCACAGCGCGGTGCAACACAATTTTGATTTCTTTGCATATCATTTTCGAGCCGCCCAACGGCGAGCGCGCATCGACGCGGCTCGTTTCTGCATTTTTCACGAGCGCATCTCGCCCGATCGATAAACCTTGCCGGCAGCATCGATAATTCGCTCTCTCATAAATACGTTCCCGTAATCGCCGTGTCTAGGACAAACCGGTCGTTCTTTTCGCCAGTCTCGGGCCGGGCCCTGCGCGAGTGTGCGCACATTATATACAGGCTGTTCCACACCACCGGCAAACATTCCGACGGCGGATAGTGGATGATCAATTCGAGACGAAAAGTTCCTTGCAACTTTTCAATATGAACAACGGTCAACGAGTTATCGATTAACCCATTAAGGCCCAAGAAAAAACCGCTAAGGATAGGTTTTCAAAAACCATCTAAATTAGGGCAAAACGTCGAAATTTGTTAAAAAGTGAAAAAAAAATTTGTGTTGGATTTCAAAATTCAAGATGGCTGACCAATATGTCGACCCGAAAATTTGAAATTTTGACCTATTTGAGTGAAAATCCGTATAGAAGGGGTTTGGGGTTCGCTGAGTATGAATATGCACTTATTTTTTTCAAAATTCGTAATGGCGGATCCAATATGACCGCCTAAAAATGCGAAAATTTGACATAGTTTTGTTATTTGGCGAAAGATCCAACCAAATTATAAACAACTTTTCGAAGGTGTTTGTTTTAGGACAAAACATCCTATTTTAGCAGACTGTAGAAGAAAAATGGTTTTTTGACTTTAAAAATCAATATGGCGGCCAAAAATTTTTAATTTTGATTTATTTCAATGAAAGTACGTTTTGATAAATTTTGAAAAAATAAGTGCATATTCATACTCAGCGAACCCAACCCTCCTCACCCTGTACGGATTTTCACTCAAATAGGTCAAAATTTCAAATTTTTGGGCCGACATACTGGTCCGCCATCTTGAATTTTGAAATCCAACACAATTTTTTTTCACTTTTTAACAAATTTCGACATTTTTCCCTAATTTAGATGGTTTTTGAAAGCCTATCGTTAGCGGTTTTCTCTTGAGCGTTTTCTCTTAATGCGTTAATTAAGTTTGATGCTTAATGGCGCTCCGATTGGCGCAGCACAGGAGTGCCTGTCTCTCAGGGCGCGCTAAAAATTAATTAATGAGTAACTTATTAATTATTGCTCGTGCTGGAAAATGGTGAAGGACTTTATGTCTCGGTTTCATCTCTACTATCCGCCATTTCAATGGCGGACGGTAATATTTGATGGTTTGTGTGGGACAGCCTGTGCATGCATATATGACAGACACCGGCGTGGTTCGTTCTCGACTTTCGCATTGTTCACTAATTGGGGACCGTTCGCGGATGACACGAGCTTACCGTTACCGGCTCGCGAAACGATTTCCTCCCTCTCGCGGTATCTCAGCCTCGGCCGGCGGCAATAACGATACCGGCGTCCCGAGGACACTCGCGGAAATGCGCTCCCGTTCGCAGATAGCGAGCGAGCTTTGACGGTCTCCTCTCTTCCTGCTCTCTCCTACCTCTTCCCCGTCTCGTCCGCGGTAGCACAGTACGGCGATGCAAAAGTGCAACTTGTTATCTCGTCGG
This sequence comes from Odontomachus brunneus, assembly GCF_010583005.1. Taxonomy (NCBI): domain Eukaryota; kingdom Metazoa; phylum Arthropoda; class Insecta; order Hymenoptera; family Formicidae; genus Odontomachus; species Odontomachus brunneus. The sequence continues at coordinate 2,088,931 of NW_022639489.1, read as the reverse complement.
TGTGGCGCGATTGTGGTGGAAAGGCGGTCGCGCTCGCGTTAAAGCGCACCTCATTTAATTCATTCTTTTATCGGTCCCCAACTGTCGCGCGCACGCGCTCAACTCGTAATTGGCACGAGGATAAAGCCGAACACCTTCCTCCCCTCCTCCTTCCCCCGGCCTTCTGGGCGAACGGTGATCGAGCGCAAATTGGTTCCGCGGATTAAATAAACAATTAAGACCGTTATTGCGCTCCGATATTCGTTGTTGTTCGCCAATATGGTCTGTCATCGATGAAACATGAAGCCAGAGAGCGAGAACGTGAGAGAGAGAGAGAGAGGGAGAGTGTGAATAAAAAGGAGCAAACGCAGATCCGATCTTTTTAACAACGGCATAATAAAGGAACGGATTTAAACCGAAAATTGTGTTTGATCAAGACGATTTACATGTGTGTCCGCGAAATTACGAATGTCAACATCGCGTAGCTTTTTTCAAACGACGCGAAATTTCAAAGGAAATTTCTCGGGATTTAATTGGAATCCAATCCGATTCTTCAAAATGATCCGTACTAATAGTCGTTACTTGAAACTTGTCTTAGATGAGGCACTCAGATCTATATTAATAGTTGTTAGTTGAAACTTGTCAAGTGAGATATTCAGATCTGAACTTAGGATACCTGAGTCGAAATTTTGATACTACTTTGACGCTCTTAAAGATAGTTTGCGTCTACTTAGACGGTTTATAGCTTAGGCAAAACCTATTTTGACGATATTGATACTCATTAATTTCTCTTTTGAACCTTTAATTCTACCTTGTCAAAATTTTGACGAAACTTTAACGCTCTTAAAAATAGTTTGAGTCTACTTAGATAATCTACAACCTAGGTAAAACCTATTTCGACGATATTGACACTCATTTCCGAGTCGAAATTTTGACTCTATGTTGAACCTTGAATTCTACACCGTAGTAGGAGCTAAGATAGCAAAGTAGGTTTAATTCTAAATGATATAATGATTGAACTTCTTAATGATATAATTTACTCCTACTTTGACTGATGATGTCTGAAATATATGCAACAAATAAAATATATATCTTGTATGCTATTTGACGTTTCTGTTTCGTTATTTATTAATTTTTTAAAATATTTCTATAAATACATATATTCTATGTAGAAGCTAAGCTTTAATAGAGGTTCGCAACTGAACTTACTTTGCTTTCTAAGATCCTACTATTATACAATCTACTTTGTCGCTAAAGAAAGCGAAAGCGGAAATTTCAGACATCATCAGGATCAAAGTAGAAGTAAATTATATCATTAGAATTAAACCTACTTTGCTATCTTAGCTCTTACTGCGGTATAGAATTCAAGGTTCAACATAAGATAAAAATTTCGACTCGGGTAGTGCGAATTTTTCAGTTGAGTTGCAATTATAAATATAAATATAATGAATATCGTATGATTCAAATGACAAACTCTGATATAACTTGAAATTTAGAACTGAATATTTCACACAGAGACAAATCAAACAAGAACTAATACGAATTTCGTATTTGAATTGAGTCTTGCATTACAATAGCTGTTATAATAGCTAACTTGAATGCGTCTAAAATGAGGTACTCAGATTTGAATTCAGAGTCAAATTTTTGACACAGAGAATTTTTCTGTTGAATTCAACTGAAAAACTTGGATCTCTTGAACTCTGAATAAAAATCTCACAGAGAGTGAGAAGTAGGGTATCTTACAAGTTGAGACAAGTTTCGAATGACAACTATTAATTATGAGTCTTAGGGTTGGATATGAGTGAGTAAAGCTGAACTGTGATTACAAATGTAATGCGGCAAATATTATATAATTCAAATAAAAAACTCTAATCTAACTCAAAATTCAGATTTGAGTATTTCATGTGGCACAAATAGCAAGTAACGATTATTTATACGGACTTAAGAGTTCTAGTTATACGGAAAAGTAGAAACCACTTTATTAATGTAACTGGATTTTTTATTATTTAAGGATCAGATGAAAAACTCGATTGTAGGAACAGAATAATGATTTTTGTAGGAGGCTTCCACTAAGCCAATTACTTTCAGTTATCTCAACTGAGTTTTAATGCAGCTGAATACTCAGATGAATATTTTCAGTCACAGTAGCAGAGACATTATTTCTCGTTAGCAAGTTTTTCATCTGGTCCCCATTTAGTTATCCGAACTGAGACTTTTCCGTGTAGAAATGTAATGTTTCCAACATGCGACACTAAATGAGAAACCCAAAGTTTTATCAATCTTTTTTCTAATCTTCATTTTACACGAGAATTGAACATAACATATGTTAACTTTTTCAAATAATTTCACTATTCAATAAAATACTCAAAGTATTTTAAAAATATTACATTTTTTAATTTTTTATCTTATTGAATACATGTAGTATAAAAATGGGGTTTCCTCTGTTTGATATCATAAAGCATATTTACTGAAAAAAGCGCAAATTTCCGTAGCAGTAGTATTTCCGTTTCGATTCCAGACAGTTAACCAATGTTTGGGATTTCTAATTGGTATCGTAGTGAGATGACCAATTTTGGGACAAATCTGGGCACTCTAATTGAAATCTATCTGAGAAAATCTTAGGAAATTTTTATGTAGGGAGTTCGTGATTTCGATAACCATTATGTGTCGCGCAAATTGCCAACTTATTGCGAAGAATGGCGGCGAGAAAAATGCGGATCATTATAATGATCTGTCGGGACAAGCAAAAACGTATATATATTTTTTTTTGTGTGAAAACGTATAAAAGTTCGCGTGTTATTATGTATATAGCTACGAGAATCAAGTATTATACTTTTAAATTCACGTAAAGAGGGATAGAGAGGAACGATAAACCTTAGATGCCGTCGTCGTCGACTGCGCGGCCTCCTTTCACGACCTTATCCGATATCGATTACTTCTCGAGTATTCTGTGTCTCCGAGAGGATGGTCCTTTATGCGAACACATTGTTTCGCGTAACGCGTTGCGTATTCGTATTCGGATCAGCACCGACTTGGGAATCGATACCGCGCCATTCCGTCCTCCTTCTACGACGACTTCCTCTCCACTGCAATCCTCCGATCGTGATCGTTGAGATATATCGTGTATCGATCTTCAATTAACCCGATTGAATGTTACACGGAGAGGATTTAAGAATACAAATTATTCTAGACATTCTGCTTTAATTTATTGTCTTTTCATTTCACACGTGCTGTATTTATTTATTTCAAAAATTGTAAAGTTTACTTCATATTTTCTGAAATATAAATGAAATATTGAATGATAATTCAGAAATATAAATAAAACAAATGAAAAATATATGTAAAATATTTAAATATGTGAATCTAAAGTTAGATAGGAATTTTTTACTTGAATTATGTAACATTTACTACATTACATTTGTAATCATAAAATTCACTATTAAAAATTTTATTTAACTGTAGAATAAATTTTACCAATTCTGTTTTTGCACTACTAGAAAACATAGTAAACAGAAGAGAATTTACATGTGTGCTATTTATATTCTATATCAAATGAGATTTACTATTAATGAATTTAATAGAAAATTTACTACAATTTACTATAAAATTAATTCTACTAACAATCTATTCCTGCACTACCAAAAAATATGGTGAAATTGGCAAAAATTTACACGTAAAAAAAGGTTATAATATTCTCTCCGTATAAAAACGTTCAAGAGTCGGTGAACGACATGACAATTATTCGCGATTGCGTTCTCCTAGCTGGAGAAGATGCTGAGAGGAAGACTCTCAACATCTTCACTTTGCCTCCACTTATTATCCTTCCCTCTCATATATGCTGTTTATATTTCAGGAACTGTGTGCAGAGTCTACTTATTAAATAATTTGCTTCGTTTCTCAGCAAAATAAACTCTAATAACAGTCTATTCTTGCTCTACTGGAAAATACGGTAAAATTGAAATGAATTCATATTCATTTTCTCCGCGTACAAACGATTAAAAAATCGAACATCGTGATGATTATTCGCGGTTCTTCTAATTGGAGAAGATGCTGGAAGGAAGAGTCCACGATCGACACTTCGCCTTCACTTATTATCCTTCCCTCTCATATGTGCTGTTTAAATTTCAGGAACTGTGTACAAAGTCTACTTATTAAATAATTCGCTACGTTCCTCAGCAAAATAAACTCTAGCGACAGTCTGTGTTTCTAGAAAACACGCGCGCGCGGTAAAATTGAAATGAATTTATATAAAAGAAGAAGCTGCAACATTCTCCCCGCGTACAAAATCGATAAACATCGTGACAATTATTCGCGATCGCGTTCTCCCAGCTGGAGAAAGAGTTAACGATCGATATCTTGCCTTCATTTATTAGCCTTCATGTGTGCTATTTATATCCTATGAAGTTTACTATTAACGAATTCACTCGAGCAAAATGAATTCTACTGACAATCTATTTCTGCATTACCAGGAAACATAGTGAAAGTAGAAAGGATTTACGCGAAGGAGGACAAAGCACAGGATTCTCTCCGTGAGTCGAGCTTGAAAAAATTGATGAACATGACAATCATTCGCGATCGAGTTCTCCTGACTGGAGGAGAAGACGTCGAAAGCCGCAGGCTCCCGACTGGCGGGAACTCTCGAGTCGCGCTTTCGCGAAATCGCTGAGGTCGAGTCGAGCGCAGCATCCGTTCGCGTGAGAAGCACAGCGACAGGAACAAATACAGCGCCGTTGAAGCGGTTTATCGTCCACCACGTCCGCGTGGGACGTTCATGTGAGCCTTGACGCGATACAAATGTCGACTTTTGCGAGCTACTACCTATGCATTAAAGCATCAAGTATTAAGGGCAACTATCGGAGAGGAAGGTGAAAGGAGCGCCGGCTCCTCGCACTCGCGAACGGGGGAAAATTGGCGGAAACTTCCTGCCCGCGCGGTCCGAGCGAGATCAGGGTTCGGTATAGACTTCGTCTCGTTACTATTTAATCAGATAATTAACGAGCACGCGGCCGAGCACACTCGCCATCGCCATCGCCGCGCGACGTGTTATAAACGCTCATGTGCGCCATGCAGAACGAACACCCGCGCACGCCTACATTACACACACATACATAGGTTATGCGCGAGCGCGCACATACGTGGAACGACGACGGACTCAATTAGTGTTTCACGGGAGTTGTCCTGCAACCGGTGGCGCCGGCGCGGTCCACCGGGAGTTTTCTGAATAATTTACCGCTCGAGCATGTGCGGCCACATTGTTGCTGCTGTCCCGGAGACTTCGTCCCTGCACTATGACCGCTTTGCGTCGCGATTCGACGCCGGGCGAATCGCCCAACTCGGTCACCGCCGAGAATGTCGCCGGAATTCGCGACTCGGCCCGACGAGAGGAACCCGACCGTGTGATCCTCCGAAAAGGGAGAGAGAGAGAGAGAGAGAGAGAAGGGAAGAGCGTAGGTACGTCAATGTGTGCGCGCGAGAGTGAGAAAGAAAAAATATTTCACCCCGAGGGACGAGCGCATTATTAAAAGGTCAGCCCCGGCGAAGCCTTCGTCGGCGTGAGCGAGGCGCGCTTTATCGCCTTCGTATTAACTCTCGGCGTAACTTGGCGCAAAAAGAATGCGAGGATAGCAGCCGGAGAGCCGCCGTCAGCGCGGGTAAAAGCTGCTCGATTTTTCGCCCCCGCAAGCGCCCGCCACGCCCATTCCGTTCCGTGTAAAGGTGTAATCAACGTGTAAGCAATTATCCCGGCGGTTCCGTGCGTCCGTCCGTTAGACCGAATTTAATGGCCCGCGCACGGGCATTTTGGCGAAGAAGGAAACCCATTTTCGCCAAAGAAACCATTCGTCCCCTTCCTTCCCCGTGACCACCACGCTGCCCAACACTCTCCATCTCCCGCCCCCCCCCCCCCCCCCCCCC
>NW_022639489.1:2079984-2082943 GCF_010583005.1 Odontomachus brunneus | reverse complement strand
TCTCCCCGCGGCACAGCACGCACTGCTCGTCATCGTCGCCGGAATGTTTACGTACGACAAACGTCACATTGGCGGCGGCGGCGGCCGTTTGCGCCTGTAGTTTAAATTCGAAGCGGCCGGAAGCATCGGGGTCGGTCGATCAATATAATCATGACTGGCATTGTGCGCTGCCACGAGTTTCGTGTAACTAGAACGCTCAGGCGATCGTAGAGACTAAAAACTACGCGGCGTGCGCGAGAGAGATCGCGCGCCGAATTTGTCGTTATTTTTCCATCCATATTTTATTGCCGACGGTTATCGGCGTGGTTCAATATTTAGAAGAACAACATCGATGCCGCAGCGTGCGGCAAATGATAAAACATTTAGTGCTTTCCGGAGTGCCGGCGTTATAACCGGGGGCTGCGCGTCAGTGAAAATAAGGAGAGAAAATAAAATACGCGCCGAAGGGACGCGCGCGCGCGCGCGCACGCGTAGGCGCGAGAGAAAGACAGACAGAGAAAGGGAGAGAGAACAATGCGTTAAAAAAATGATCGCGGAGCTACGAAGCAATAGAAGCCGCGCATTCGTAATTTCCACCGTTTGTACGATCCGCGTTTAAATTGCGCTATATGTCGGCGACATTTACGTATGAAAAACACAAAGTTCGAACGGAGAATCAGGGAGACGAATATATTATCCGCCAGCTATTTATTTTATTTCGTATTTCTTCGTATCTGTGCGCAGATCGCGCGTGCGCGCCGTTCGGTTAACACGACACTCTCGCGTAACCACGTTTCCGGCCGCGTATCAATTTTGCGCGAGCACGGCAGGAAGACAATTAAGATAGCACGCTGCTAGGTAACAACCACGTTCTGCGCGCACGGCGGTCTCGTGCTCCGTCAAGTTTTTCGTGTCGCGGTTGCGAGTGAAAAAGAAGAAAAGAGAAGGAGAAGAAAAAAGAAAAGAAAAGAGAGACCAAAAATATACTCAGCGCGCGTCGATCCTTCGACATCGATGCGGCGCGCGATGAATATTTTACTGGAAGAACTCTAAATAATTGCGATGGCAGCGCGTGACTGGAACGCGTCGGATTAGATTTTCGGCCGAGCGCAAATTTACAGTCGTCGGCAACACGAGCCGCCGCGCGATTCAGCCTCTTGTTTGAGCTACCGAAATTAAAGTTTTATTTGCCACGAGCGAATTTCCAAGTAGAACGAGCCGTCACCGGACCCGGCCCGTCAGCGAGCAAACGGAAAATTATTTCGCCAGCCGGGCAAATCGGAATCGGACACGACGCGCGAAACGGCGATTATAATATTCCGAAGTATCACGGTGAGCTTTCCGCTGAGCCCACCTTTTTATCTGTAGACCATCAAAATGTCGATACGCGAAGTCGCTGGAATCGGAAAAATTAAATATGAAGGCCCGAATAAACAGATGATTACGGAAGATCGGGGCTAGATGACTCATATTTTAGGATTTTAATGTTATAATTCCTCAACTAATTGTAAAAAACTGCATAAGCATGATAGAGGCAGCCTTCTTCGTGTTAATTCCCATCACGATTCTATTATAGAAATTACATTTAGTAGTAGAAATATATCATATTGAATATGTAATAAGAAATCGTATTTTTATACCAATTATTGTATTTAATAGAATTAAAAATTGAGAAATAAAATATTTCCAAAATATTGAGTATTTTACGCAATAATTAAACTATTTGAAAAGTCAACAGGTTTTATTTAATTCTAATATAAAATGAAGACTAGAAGAAATATTGGCAGAAATATTTTGTTGGATTTCCCACTTAGAATTGTATGAAACGTTACACTTTTAACCCCGTATAAAAATTTTTCACGATTTTCCCAAATAAATTCCCAGCATAAATTCTGATTAGAATGTCCAGATTTGTCGCAAAAGTAGGTTATCCTATTATAATATCGGTTTGGAATCTCATTCTCTTATCCCAAATATGAGTTTTCTGTCTAAAATTAAAGTAGAAATATAATGGGAATTCGTGTTTCTTAAATCACAAAAAGATAACGTATATTTTACAGTATCAAACCCTATTTTCGGTATTGAATTCTCTTTTTATATCAACTATGGATATGTGTGTATACTAAACAATAAAAAATGAAATATTTTTAAAACACTGAGTATTTCACGGAATAATGAAATTATTTGGAAAGACAATATAATGTTTCGTTCAATATTAATGTAAAATGAGAAGTAGAAAGATTATTAAGAAATCTTTGAATTTTCCACTTAGAATCATATATTCGAAACATTATACTTCTAACCAAGGCCCATAATTATATTTCAGAAAGTTAAATTAAATTCCAATTAGCTTCCAGAAAATTTTCTATGCAGAACTTTTCAGTGAGTTTTGCAACGTATTTCACATTCAACAGGAGAATTTGTTTTTTAATAATTCTCAGGTGATACACATTTTCTTATTAGATACAGGATGCGTGTCAAGGCTCATCGAAGGAAAATATTGCAACCCTCAATCATCCGACTGTACGCATTGCTCGACGCTTCGCGTTGAACGTCGATTCGAGGGCGAGGCTCCTTTACACGCGAAACTACGCTCGATGATATGCCATATCGTCAAGTTCTATCGGGACGTAAGGAAGTCACTTAACAGCGACTCTTATCTCCTTTTTATTTTTTTATTTTTTTTCTTTTAAGACGACGCTTCTCTTCTTAATGATCGCGTCGGCGTTCCTCCCAGATTCCATCTTACAGAAAGAGAGAGGAAGAGACACAAGTGCGCGAACACGAGGACACTAGTAAAGCTTTACGACCGCGCTTAACGAAGGAACTCGTCGGCTCTGAAGCGAAAAAAGAGGGGAAAAAATAGAAGAATGGAGGAGAAGAAAGAGCGCGGAAGGATATTACCGCGGCGCCGAGCGATTATCGTAACGCGCTATTTTATCAGGCTTATAACGCGAACCGAGAGGGGGGGGGGGGGGGG
>NW_022639489.1:2073794-2079888 GCF_010583005.1 Odontomachus brunneus | reverse complement strand
GCGAGAGGGGGGGGGGGAGGAGGGCAGAAGTTGGACGTGCGGCTGAAACGAGCCACTTCGCTCTATGGACGAGGAAATGGCAACTTTTTCACGGCGCAAAGAAACGCACTAATCGCCTCTGGTAATCCATCCGTTCGGCTGCGTCCGCGTGAGCGAGTCATTATCGTTAATTTGAATATTCGCGAAGTTCGGCGCGACGAGCACTGCAACGTCGGGAAGAAATTCTTTACGGGATATTAAGAGCTGATTTTTCCGTCGTATACTGGTTAGCTACCCGGACAGACTGGTGTATGTAAATTTGGTAGACTCTATAACACCAGTTGATTTGTGAAGATTGTATTTCTTATGAGTGGATTATATGGCACTCGTACCCGCATATGAATTTCAGATGCACTACAGATTTCGATTAGAATACCTCGAAATTTGCCTCGAAATGGATTATATCTTATTATAATATCAATTGGGAATCTCCTATTCTTGTTTCAAATTGAAAAATTTATTTAGTTGGGTTAACCAAAATTTAGTTAAAATAGGGTCGAACAAATATTTCGGTTGTGAGGGCTAAAATTTCGTTCTTTCTACCAAAGATTTGATTCTTTGAAACTAATAACTCTTCTGTTTCATTTTTGTTTCAAAGTCAAACCTTTGGTTCAAAGTACTAAACATTGGTTCTTACAACCAAAACATTTGTTCCACCTTATTTTAAATTTTGGTTAACTCAATTAAATGAGTTTTTCAGTGCAGTTTGTTTAGAATCGATACAGTAGAAAAACTATGAAAACCTGTTTTTTTCAGTCGGTAATTTACTATATACTTTTGCAGTATCAAACAGGGAATCCTACTTTTATAACAATTATTATGTGTGTATTCAATAGGATAAAAAATTAAAGAAATAATTTTAAAATCAAGGAAATAATTTTAAATTTTTGAAAAAATCAAAGAAATAATTTTGAAATATTTTTGAAACATTGTTAAAATGCTTTTAGTAATATTTATAAATATTTTTAAAATGCTTTATGTATGTATATTTAAAATGCTATTATTTTTAAAATGCTTTATGTATGTATATTTTACTAAATAATAAAATTATTTCGAAAGTCAATATATGTTTTGTTCAATGCCAATGTAAAATTAACTAGAAAAAATATCGGAGAAATATTGGCTTGGTTTTTCCACTTAGAAAATTATATGTTTGAAACATTATACTTTATATATATATAAACTTCTCCATATAGAAATTTTTTAAGATTCTCAAGCACAGTATAAATTCTGGTTAAAATGACAAAATTTGTCCCAAAATTGGTTATCCCATTATGATGCACTAATTGGTAATTCATTTTTCGTCCCAAATAAGGATTTCCCGTCTAAAATCGAAATGCTATGGTAACTCGTGTATTATTTTTTTCAATGAATACGTGGTATCTAGTGAAACGTCAATACGCTTTTATAGCATCAACTAGAAAATCCTATTTTTATAATAATTTCTGTGTATGTACATATTCAATAGAATAAGAAATTGAAGAAATAACATATTTTTAAAATACTTTTAGTGTTTCACTGAATAGTGAAGTGTAAAAACATATGCTTTGTTTAAATCAAATATAAAATGGAAATCAGAAAATATATTAAGAAAACTTTGGGTTTCCCAACTTTAACATTGAATTAATTAGAGAATAGCATGTTGGAAACATTATTCTTCTAACCAGAACTTATTATTAGTTTGGAGAATCGAAGTGAATCTCAGTTAGATTCCAGGAAATTTTCTATGCGGGCATTGTGTGATTACATAGAGTGACAAAATAAAGACACGAAAGTAATTATCAAAATTTACTCGGTACAATTTGCCATGTAAAATGTAATATGAAAATTGGAATGAAACTTCTAGTAAATTTGATTCTACATGAATATTGACGTGATTGTACGATGTGAATTTTTAATTTGTGAATGATTAATACACAATACAGTATATATTTACTCTATAAATATACTCTTAAAAATTGTAAAATTTCCATCATCAATTGTCCCGCGTCATAATAATCGGGAATTTATCGGGACATTTCAATATATTATTGATTAACATATTTCAATATATTTATATGCACATACATATATGCATATATACGTCACGCTCTTTTAGAACGTTATCTCGAGAGAGAAGAAACGCCTCGTTAGCGTCAGTTGCGGTTTCATTCGCGAAGGAATCGCGTTCTGAAATTAAACCTTTGCAATATACAAGCTTATTAATAACTTCAAAGAAACTGCGTAATTCCTGGAGGATGCATGTATGCTGATGTGCGTAATATGAAGCTAACGCACACGGGCGCGTTCGCACACGCATTATAGAAGATAGAAGATCTAAGAGAGAAAGAGTGTGGAGGGGAGGGAAGGGGAGGGGAAATTGCGATCATCCGATTGATGGTCCCCATTCCCCGAACCGCCCGTTCGTTCGCGCGAGGATTGAACCGTCCGGCGATTGTGAACAATCGAGGGTTATATGTCGATCAAAGAAACGCGTCGCGAGGCCGTACGACGGCAAAGAAACCCCGGCGGCTTCAAAGGAAGACTTCAACCCTCTCTCTTTCTCCCTTTGCTGTCGCCTCCCCTTCGCCGCGCTCTCTTTTCCCAATTATCCAGGCGCAATTTGATCCTCCTCGTCAATCTCAGACGCCACACTTAATGAAAATCGTTAGATCCGTCCACTAATTGCTCCGTCGCAAAGCGATCGAAAGAAAAGACGCGGAAAGGAAAAGGATATACAGGGTGTCTGGCACTAAGCGTCCCATGCCTCGTGTACATGTAGATTCAAATTGAACAAAAAAGTCTTCTACGATTTTGCAAACAACCATGTGAATTTTGGCCCATTAATTAAAGAAGATGGCGAGTGAATGCGCACGATATCCTGGTAGAAACTTGATGCAGTTTTCGAGTAGTTACTGGACAGTTTGTTAGTTCTGTCTAACTAAAGAGTAAAACTCCTCCACCCAATCGAGATGTAGTGCTTTTCTTGCAGTTACTGTGCGTAAAATCTGACCCCATTTCCTATACGAAAACAGAAAATGGACACAAAACTATTCGACTGATTAATAATCAAATATGATGCTCATAAAATAGAATGCTATTATCATGCCTGATAGATAGATTAAGTCAAACTGAACAAAAAAGTCTTGTATCATTTTGCAAATAGCCACGTAAATTTTTTAGTTATTAATTAAAGAAGATTAACGAATGATCGTGGACGATAATGCACCGTGTTCTTTAATTAGTAACTAAAAATCCACGTGATTACTTGAAAAATGATAAAGGACTTTTATGTTCAGTTTGACCTAATTTACAAGATGAGAATTTACGGGACAAGCGACGCTATCACGACTCATCTGCCGTATCGCGCGTGATCGCACATTAGCTAATCTTCTTTAATTAATTACAAAGAATTTTACACGATTATTTGCAGGATGGCAGAGAAATTTTGTGTTCAGCTTGACTTAATCTAAATGTACACAAAGTACGGAAAATGCTTAGTGTCAGACATATATTCTCCTATAAAAGTAATCACGCGCAAGAATTGTCCCGTTCTTTTCCGAAACGCAGTTTTAAGAGAATGCTGAAGCTGAAAACTTTACCGGCAGAACACTGACATTTTTCTACAAAGTTTACGTCGTATTGGTTATACAGAATTACAAATGCTTTTACGCAATGAAAGTACGTGCAAAAATAAATAGGAGCATTGCTCGATATGTGACGAAAACGAAGAAAAAAATTTCAATATAAAATCTCAAGCTGTCAGTTAGCGTAATATTTGACTAATCCAAAAGTTCCGCAGCTTATGTATATTGAAAGTGTGGATGCTCCAAACAGAAAAATTTTGAAGAACATTGCTCTACCTTCGCGTCTGCATTTAGGCTTAAGAATATCGAAAAAATTTGTAGAAAGATTTCTACACATATTTGGTTAGGTCTTCCGTTGAATACGGTCAAATAAAGCAACACACATTCATGTAAGTTCTGTATACACAAGAAATACGAAAAGGATAGCGTGATTATGTAGACGATCGCCTCTGCATTATCGACATTGTTCGAGTTCGTCATCGACTCCAGCATCCCCTTAATTTGCCCGCGAGATCACAGACGGCACGGAGAGGTGTAGCCTGCTTTTGGAAATATACAGCAACGGCGCTCCAATCCTTCGAGAAGCGCGCGGTTAAGCGTCGATTAATTTTCCAATAGGTCACCGTGCTTCACACGTTTCCTTCTCTCGTTCCGGATTAACCTTGCCTCCCCTCCCCGCCCTGTTCTCCGAGTATATGTCATGGTTCATCAAGCGGGAGTCGACGGAGAGCTCGGGGCGGAGAAGTGGATTTTTGCGCGGAACACACACACACATACGTATCTTCTTTCGATTAAATTCACATTATTCAAGATCCGAGCTGGCGAGTACGCGCGAGGAGCTCGTCAGGGGCGATTCGGGGAGCGATCTAAATAACCGGCCGATGGACAGCGTTGCTTTTTGTCGCGAGCAACGCTTTGTACGAAACCGGTGTGTGTAAGCTGCGGCGACGCGGCTCTCGTCCTCTCGCCCGCTTTTGGCACACGTGTCGCCCGAAAGGAGGAAAAAGAAGAGGGCCGGCGGACAGAGAGAAATTGCGGTGCACCAGGCGTCCGATTGTCGAATGCGAATCCGCATCGCGCGGCAAGGAGGACAGGGGGGCGAGGCTGCAGTTGGTTAGAAAGATGAATTACGCCGCGGCGAAAGAGAGGATGCATCGCAGACGGATGCGGATGGTGGTGCGCGGCCAGCGAAGAAACGAAAAAGTGCACGAGGCGAGCGTGAAAAAGGGAGCGAGCGAGCGAGCGAGAGCGAGAGAGAGAGAGAGAGAGAGAGAGAGAGAGAGAGAGAGAGAGGGGGGGATATAGAGGCAAACGCGACCGATTCCGCCCAGTCGAGCGACGCAGTGCGAATAAATCTAAGGTCGATTTTCGCTGACCCCGTCGATTCCAGCGCGCCGAGCATATGCGAGAGCAAAAATGTAGCGATCGACGCGCGAGAGCGGGCGCGAATCGATTCGAATCGACTTCGCCGGGAAACGGGACACGCACGCGGAGATGAACACTTTCATAAATAAATCGTCGATAATCGTCGATAACCTTAATTAATCGCGATTTTTATTAATTACCTCGATTATCGAGCGCGAATAACAATCGCGGATAATTAGCTGTTCAGCGATCGTCCGGCGCTATCGCCGGCTCGTGTTTCGAAGCGACGAATAATTAGTCCGTCAATTAAGAGTAAAGCGATGTGAGCGCTAGCGCAAAATAACATTTCGCGCGGTGCCGCTTTCTCGTGGCGAGAGAGAAAGAGCGACGAGCGGCAGAGAGAGAGAGAGAGAGAGAGAGAGAGAGAGAGAGAGAGAGAGAGATAGAGCAAGATAACACGATAGGAGGCAGGGGATGAGATAGATAAGTGTCGCGCAGTTTGTTTTTTGCCACGTTGTATCTTAGCTGAAGATGCGAGGGAGCGATTAAAGTTTTCAGCGCGCTATCGGCAGCGAGCACCTCGAGAATCATGACGCACTTTGTAAACCATACCGCTCGTTACGTTAACGCAAAAAGAAGAGTTTGATCTGTCTCGAGATATTTCCCCGCTGTAAATCGCGATTATAGCTTGGGCGACTCGCTTTTGCGTATCTTCAATTTCATCGAGACACCGCGGGCGGAGATACGATCCCGACATCTCTGAATAATTTTACGAGAGAGTAAAACGGGGCAAAAAAGAGGAACAAGACGTAGAGAATTCAGTCCACGACTCTGCGATCCACGACTGTGAGAACTCATTACGATGGAAACACTCTTAAACCTTACATCGCGGTGAAATTCGCATTTTAGCCGACAACTTAACATTTAAATTAAACAAATCGAGCTGAAGTCAAGCGCGGTTTCTTATTAGTGGCGTGCGCGTGGTCTACACAAAGTTTAATTAAAGGAGTACAAGACGTGAGAGCGAGTACTCTCCCGCTTGTCGAATAATTACGTGCGAGTCCGTTGTTATCCGAGCTTTGTTTCCATGTAGATACCGGCATACTGAGCGACGTAAGAAGCGT
>NW_022639489.1:2071279-2073784 GCF_010583005.1 Odontomachus brunneus | reverse complement strand
GAGAGAGGGAGAGAGAGAGAGAGAGAGAGAGAGAGAGAGAGAGAGAGAGGAGAGGTAGAGAAAGAAGAAAAGTGGATGAAGAAAGAAGAAAAGTAGAGAGAGGGGAGATGAAGGGGAAGGAGGGGGACAGAGGAAGAGCAGATGCCGACGTTTCTCTGCGAAAGCGACGCGTTAATGAACCGGGATGGAACCCTCCAAGAAAAAAGGAAGAAAATAGGGTAGAAAGACGGTGTCACGGTGGTATATGACCCATTAATCGCGCTAATGAGAAACTTGCATCGCGGCCACGCGGAAAGTAATAACTGTCGATGGTGCGTGCATTAAAAGCACGACTGAACGGAAGGTAGGAAGGCCGCGAAGGTGGAGGCGGTGATTGTGAGAGGAGACAGAGGGGGATAGTAGTAGAAGGAAATAGGACCGAATCGATCGAAGAGTAGCCAAGGGTGGGATTTATTACGTTCTATGTCATCCTCTCTCTCTCTCTCCTTTTTCTCTATTTCACGCTGCCAGAACAATCAGTGGAGGCAGCCACAAAGGAGGCCCTGTCGCGACCAACTTAATTCAAGGATAATTGATCATGTGGGCGAAGTGGAGGCAGAAGGAAGAGATAGGCGCACTCGCGACGAAACGGTGGGACGTATTTTCGATTTCAATTAAAGCGTGCATGTGCGCGTGCACGCAGAAAATCTTCGTTGTACAATACAGCGGATTCATAGTAGAATTTTTGTAAGACTTGCGCTGCGTGACTAGGATACACTCATATTGAAGCAAATATCGGATATATAATTTTGTAGCCTGATGATATATGATTTATATGGACTTTTCCAAAGCGAATTTTGTTCAATTCTCCCACAAATTTTTAGACAGACAAAAATTCCATCGTCGTATTTAGAGATGATAGAAAACGTAAGATTACATGTATAGGGGAGGCCGGGGTTATGTTGCTCATGCGCTTTTCTTTAGTATTTATCTTGAGAGGAATAGTGGGTACAAAATTGCGAAAGTCTTTTTAGACATAAACATCTTTCCTTGAGCTTCATTAAAATCGGAACAATACTACAGTTAAGAAATAGAAAAAATTGATTTGGTAATAGCAAAGTGAATTTTCGAGCGTTTCGACATTTTGTAACAATGTTCCTCATCGCGATTGAATAAAATTAAGCGATGCGTTACTAGTTAGAATGAAATTTCTTGGAAGTGTATAATATATTGTTTCTGGTAATAAATGCAATTTTCATTCATAAAGTAATTGAAATAAAGCATATAGACGAAAAAGGTAAAGTTGGCCTATAATTAAGAGTCGACAGAAGGACTGTGGAGATCTCTTGCGGGGATTCCGTAACTACTAATCAAGATACATATTTTATACGTGTACAGAGAAAACAATTTGGTTGAATAAAACAAACACTTCTTTGGAATGGTCCAAACAAATTTTTTTATTGATTGAACAAAGTTTTGTTTGACGTAACAAAAATAATTAGTTACGATTTAGTTCCAAAGAAATATTTTTGTTGTGTCAACCAAACAATTTATTTGGACCATTCCAAAGAAACGTTTATTTGATTCAACAAATCGTTCTCTCTGTGTGGCCTTCTTAACCTGCGCTACTAGCCAACTAAATTCGATATAAGGACAAGATGGCTATGCTGCATGTTCATATTTGGGTTACTAAAAAATAAAACGTATGGTTAACAACGTCATGGTGTACATTAATACATAGAAGAAGGTTGCTTCTATCATATTTATGCAGTCAGTCATAACAATTAGTTGTCTGAGAAATTGTAACTTCGACATTCTAAAATATAGAGCATCTATGCCCCGATCTCCTCTACACGTATAATTTATGTTGCAGCTTCTAGATCAAAATTGGCCCATTTTTCACATTTTCTCGAAATCTTTTCCGCATTATAAGTATATCCAAGCCGGGCAAGACATCTGTGTGGCACTATACTGAGAGAAAAATATAGTTGCTTTCGGCGTCAATTATACTTTTTTGTGATTGTAACCAAAAATATAATTAGAAGAACCATTTTTATAATAACACTAAAATAAGTTTTTCTAACTATTCTTGTGGTTAAAATCACAAAAGAATATAGTTGACGCCACAGACAAATATATTTTTCTCTCAGTATATGACGAATGAATGTTTACATCCTCGAAAAAATTCTCTGCGTGCGCATATCCGACATTTTAATCAGTTTTAAGGCGATTACTGCTGATAATATCGCAGCACGCATCGCGCGGATCCCATGAGGATTCGCGAAGACTAACTTTCGAGTGTATGAAGTTGGCACCCCACTTTTTGAAATTTATAATTTTGAAAGTTGTTCCAGATTGTTCTGACTTTGTACCACATTGTTCCAAAGTGATATTGCTTCATTCGAAACGGTTTTCGAATAAAACAAAAAAAAATGATTTTTTGAGCTGGCACCCCACTTTTCGAAAATCGAACATTCTGATACCGCAATAGATTGTTCTAGTTGTTCCAAACATTGTTCCAAAAGC
>NW_022639489.1:2071066-2071269 GCF_010583005.1 Odontomachus brunneus | reverse complement strand
TGTTCTAGACTTAAGAATTATAGTTCTAGAGTATGAGACTCATAAGATCATTCGTTCTCCGAAAATTCGTAAAAAATCGATTTGGCAGTACTCGACGTCAAGAGTAAACACATGCTTCCTTTCTTGTTACAACCGAGATCTTTTTGTTCTGAGTTGTGCTAGGCTTAAGAATTATAGTTTTAGAGTATGAGACTCGTAGCGTC
>NW_022639489.1:2069554-2070788 GCF_010583005.1 Odontomachus brunneus | reverse complement strand
AAAGGAAGCATGTGTTTACTCTTGACGTCGAGTACTGTCAAATCGATTTTTTTACGAATTTTCGGAGAACGAATGATCTTATGAGTCTCATACTCCATAATTATAAGAACTATAATTCTTAAGCCTAGAACAACTCAGAACAAAAAGATCTCGGTTGGAACAAGAACGATAGTATAAGTTTACTCTTGGTCCCATAGACTGTTTGTCAAAAAACTTTTTTTTAATTTTTCGGGCTTATAATTAAACTTATTGATTTGTGCTTTTGGAACAATGTTTGGAACAACTAGAACAATCTATATCGGTATCGAAATGCTTTATTTTCAAAAAATGGGGTGCCAGGTCAAAAACATTTTTTTCATTTTTTGGACTTATAATTTAACTTACGGATTTATCCTTTCGGAACAATGTTTGGAACAACTAGAACAATCTATTGCGATATCAGAATGTTCGATTTTCGAAAAGTGGGGTGCCAGCTCAAAAAATCATTTTTTTTTGTCTTATTCGAAAACCGTTTCGAATGAAACAATATCACTTTGGAACAATGTGGTACAAAGTCAGAACAATCTGGAACAACTTTCAAAATTATAAATTTCAAAAAGTGGGGTGCCAACTTCATACACTCCTTTCTAGCTATCGCCGACTATGGAAGGCCACATTGCGTCTCGGGAAGCGGCAATATAGCGATCGCGCAGCTTCATCGGAGCAATGTTCAATCAAATTTGGAAATATTTTTTGAAAAAGAGTAAAGAGTGAGTCGACTCACCGGTGACCGGAGCCTCGATGTCTATCATGGTCTTCTCCGAGCGTAGGAGGGCGGCCCCATCGTTGATTATACGAAGAGCCGCGGCCTCGTCGATTCTACCTTCGAGGATAAAGTGCTGCTTGAGGACCTCGGGCCGCGGCCGATCTGTCCGCTCGTCGAAGACCTCTGCCACTGTCATTTTGTGCGACGGTGGAAATGGGACATCTGTTGACAGAACGGACGGGCCACGAAATTAGAAACGCGACGTACAACGACCGGTGTTTACGTGGAGAATTTACGAGCGGGGATAAATTCCGCCAGAATATAAACACGCAAAAAGAAAACGTCTAACGGTGTAATATTTTTTTCTGCGGCAAGAAAAGTAAGACTTGAGATACATAAAGTCGTCTAACCGACCGACCGACTGAAAAAGAACGGTGGTCTTTTTTCTCTGTTTCCTCCTCTCTCTCTCTCTCTCTCTCTCTCTCTCTC
>NW_022639489.1:2053875-2064284 GCF_010583005.1 Odontomachus brunneus | reverse complement strand
CTCTCTCTCTCTCTCTCTCTCTCTCTCTCTCTCGCTCTCTCTCTCTTTCCCCTAGGATGTAGATTTATGTTCGCCGTATAAGTTATGCATAAAGAGCAAGGTATCAGCGTCAATGCTGCACGCAACGGCATTAATTAAAGCTGCTTACTGTTTACCGTAATCCCAGGTGACGATTACCGCCGCTTTACGAGATACCGCGGTGGCACAAAACAACTCGTCGTCGCAAAAATAAATCGGTGCGCGCACATATACACACAAGCCAGACACACACATACACACGCGCGTACACATACACACAGAGACATAGTACAGACGCACATCTAAATATTGATCGAATGACTTCGCGCGCGAAACGAGGCGCCTTACACATCTCTCTCTCTCTCTTTCACTCTTTCCTCTTTTCTTGTCTCTTGTTCTATTTCTCTCTCTCTCTCTCTCTCTCTCTCTCTCTCTCTTCTTATTAGAATTTAACGACTGTGTACACGTTTAGACGCGAAAGAACTGCAAACGGTAAGATACGTAATCTCGTTTCTCTTTTCCGTTTCTTAGCCGCGCGACTGGTAATTTGCAATTCCGCGTTTTCTTTTATCGCGCTCACGACAATTAAATCACGGCCAGCGCGCTCGCGCAAGCAGTTACGTAGCGGACTCAGAGTCGTATTTTCATTTCTCCGCTACGCACAAGCAGCAGCTCCGCGATAAATACGCTCGTGCGCGTTTTTTTACGCGCGAATCCACGAAAAATTTGACGAGATCAATGAGACGAAAGGGTGAGAGAGAAAGAGGGTGGAGAGGCGCTCGGTTAAGAACGCTCGCGCGTCTCATTTCATTTTAATTATATAAGATGATCGCGACGAACGCTAACATATGTGCGACACGCATGAGGGAATTACGCAACGTGGAATTATCAGTCGCTCATTACTGTGCGTTTACTCAAGTGTCCGCACAGATGAGACGCGGCGACTGAAAATATAACGTCCACCGGAAGACCGAACTTTTTCGTAGGCAGTACACTGAGAAGAAAGATATCTACAAAATAAGAGATATTTTTCCGATAGGTACTGATAAAATATTTATAATAATTATAATTATAATATTATGTATATAATAATAATATTATGTATACATTTAATATTATATTATATATATATATATAATATTTAATATAATATAATATTATATATATATATTTCTCTGTACTGAAAACATTTATTTTTAGATAAAGAAAAATATACTTTTTTGTCCAAATTGTAAAAACGCGAAGGACCAAGTAAAATTTGCTTAAACGCAGCACGTATTTTTCTGTGTGCGCCGAATAAATATTTTTTATTTTTTAAATATTTTTTCCTTTTTATATTGTAGGACGTTGATGAATCGAGCATAGGGATAATTATAACACCTCACAGGCATGAAGAAAAGCTCAATTAGGTAGTGAGGTATTACAAGTTACTCACAACCGATCGCCAACATCGGCGATCGGCTGCGGCAATCACCTCACGAACACAGCTTCAGAAATCGATCGGTCATGCTCCTCGAATCACGAAGTTAAGACCGAGTTAACCCTTAAACACTGACAGGAGTCTGATAGAATCTCAATGAAATAAAGAAACCTATTGCTGTTTCACTGCCGCTTAAGCGTGTACACATCGCGTCCGTCTATCTTTTCTTTAGCCCGTAAGATACGAAGTGGCGACAAGGAAAGACGTTTCGCACATTTTCTCAGGTAATTATCAAACTTTGAAATATTTTTGTAGGTCTATGTCAGTGCTTAAGGATTAAATATGTTAAGACCATGTTTAAAGCGAAAAAGTGATAGTAATAATATTAATATGTTTCTAGCAAGGATAGCAAATCCATGTTTCTACAAGTGATAGTAATGTTTCTGGTAAAACTGTTGTTCCTAAAAAAATAACTTATTTGTTTCTAACAAAATATGTTGAATGTTTTTGACAAAATATGCTTTCAACAATGTAGAAAACACCAATGTCACCGACAAAGTTAGAGAAAAACTTTACCATGATTAAATTTCTAATAGCAATGTTATATCGAGATAAATCTCAGATATTTTCAACAAAGTTAGAAAATTTTTAATGGTTAATAACACTGTTATTAGTAGAGCAAACAAACTATACACAAAAAACTCCGCACAAAACTTATGGAAAAAGTGGTTTCAGTCAAATTGTTTACAAACTGGATATGTTGTAGTTTTTAACCTCCTGATCACAAATCCCCCATTTAGGGGGATAAACCCCCAAATAGATTTTTGCTACAGGTGTTAGAAAGCGATAATATTAGATTCATGTATGCTGAAGATCTGTTGATTAGTTCGACATTATATATGGAAATATATGCATGTGCGTGTGTTGTATGTGACTTTGCTGTTGTTCCCCGCTCTTCGCGTTATCCAGGATCAACGACGTGGCCGTGATGGATGATTGATCTCTTGTGTGTATCTCTATGTGTGCGTGCGTGTATGTGTGTGTGTGTGTGCGTGTGTGTGTCAGCAGCGATAAGGTATCCACGGTTCATCATATGTCGAACTAATCAATAAATCTTCAGTGTATGTGAATTTAATTTTGCTTTTTGGACATCTGTAGCAAAAAAGTCTGTCTATATTCGAAGGTTTTATAGAATTTGTGTGATCAGGAGATCAAAAACTATACATCCAATTTTTAGACAATTTGACTAAAACCAGTTTTTTCATATGTTTTGTGCAGGGTTCTTTGACAGTTCTTACAGCACGATCAATCAAGTCAAGGCAAAACTTTTGTTACTAACAGTGTTGCTAATATATATATAGTTGAATTTTCTGTTAGTAACATTCGCTTTCGATGTCCTTCGAGCTAAACCGCCGAGTGATTGGTTGCAGAGATACTATTTTCGACCATGTGTTGGTTTTGTCAAGGCTATCAGCATGCTGCCAAAATAAGTAACATTTGTCTTCCGCAAAATGTGAAAAACAAACGTTACTAGCATTTTTCACTTCGAAATAAACAAGATAACAGCAAAATGCGACGAACCCGTTCAGTAATTTGTTGGGAATAAAGGTTTTCGGTAAAGTTTAATTTACAATGTGTTCTTTGCTTTCTTATTATTCCCTGTCTCGTTCAGGCTTAAGGCTTGAGTCAGAAAGAGATAAGGAGAAAGCAGCAGGAAGCAAAGAGCATACTGCAGATGAAACTTAAACGGGATAATCAACGTTTGCCGGTAGAGCAAACCCATGCTAGAAATACCCGTTATTATCAGTATGACCGCTGGTGTAAGCCGGTAACGGCTCT
Source organism: Odontomachus brunneus (assembly GCF_010583005.1). Lineage (NCBI taxonomy): Eukaryota > Metazoa > Arthropoda > Insecta > Hymenoptera > Formicidae > Odontomachus > Odontomachus brunneus. Next base: position 2,061,007 of record NW_022639489.1, on the reverse strand, counting down.
CTACGTTACACGCGCGCCCCGAATTACAATAAAATATCTCACTCGGCCGGATCGATGGCGATCCGGGCCGGAGGCGAGCTGGCTAACTAACTAACAGGTGGCCGGGAGGCGACGGAGCACACCGCGCGCGCAATAACTCGTCGCAGAGCCGATGCAAAAACATACGGGCAGCACTCAAGGTTGGAATTGTTGTTATTGCTCCGCGGCACGCCACGATCATCGATCGACCGGCTGCCTCCCGCCAAGGTGAAACGTTATACCTAAGCATCTTTTCGCGACGTGGATCTGCACGTCTTTGCTCGTCGCTCGTCGAAACACCATGACCGGGCTCTTGCTCCGCAAACGTGCCGGTAATGACCGTCTCAACGTCGATGTTGTGTGGTTCCTTCCGTTCACCGCGGCTGCGGGCAGCGAAGGGCGCGTCTCGCCGTTTGTCGCGAGCGAAATGGACCTCATGTACTCTCGCGCCTTTTTCACGTTTTCACAATACGTGTCTTCGAACGTGTCGGTCTCGCTATCGTTGTCGGTCTTGTAATCGGCCTCGGCGTCAGTCCCTTTCTCACCGGGCGACGCCGCTTCATCGGCCAAAAGAGTCGTCTCAGGACTCTCGACGTGATTGACGTGATTGACTTCCTTTTCCGAGCCTTCCGCGGGATCTACGATAGACTCGGTCGCGTGGTCTCGCGTCTCTCGTGATGGAGACTGCTCCTCCACGCTCTCGAACGTCACGTTCGGCGAACTCTCGTTGCCCGACGCGCTCGACTTCGTGGTCGAGTGTTTGCAGGTGTTCTCGTGCCCCGCGAGCTTATCCTTCATCTCGTTTGAGTCTTGCGAGCCAACGCTCTGTTCCAAAATCGGCGCCTTCTCCGTGTCTGCCATTCTAACGTGTTTGTCTACGTTCCGTGCGAACGATACCTGTCTTGTCTTGTTACGGATGGCTACTGCAAGCCTCGAGGCTTCACATCTCTGCGCCACTCACTTGGAATCACGAGCGGTACGCAAATTTCGCGTCGACGGATCGCGAACGCCCTCTTGAGGCGTACTTAGTCCCGCGGAGATCTTATCATTGATAGATCAATAGTCGCCAAAAATTATCGACCAGCCACATTCGTTTCTGATGATCACGCGTTTCTTATGATTGTTGACTAAACACAGGAGTGTGTTTGAGGCAGAAGTGATAGCTTTGTGTTTCGTACACGTCAGTAGATTATTACATGCTCACGTGTAACGCGTGATCAGCAGTTATTAATTAATTGTGTCAATTTTTCACATATGTTAACTTTTTACTCTTAATCATCCTTCTTAAAATTCTCGTTTTTTTGTTCAGGTAGACAGGTAAATGAATTTTTGCAGCAACTATATTAATTGATATGTAAAGATTACATTCTTAATGAGTAGTTCATATGGCACTCATATATCCAGGTTTGACTGACAACTAGTTAATTAGTTAAAAATCAAGTTAAAAGTTAATAAATTTTAACTTAACTTGATTATTTTAAATAAGTTAATTTTTAGCTTAAACTATCTTAAGATGCATTAACTTTAACTTATTAAAATCTCTTTTATATGATGAAGTTAAGATAATTTATTAATATAAAACCATTAGTACTTACTATGACTATTTAATAATTAATGCAAAATCAGAAAAATAAAAAATACTGCCAGGAAAATTTTTTCATATCTCAGCGCTTGTATTCTTTTCTTGAGATGAGATTCTGAGCTCTCAAAATGATTCGTATTTTGTTATAAATAATTACTTCTTAATTATTGCATATAAATTAAATCTATGTTTAAAAATTTCATTATCCGAAAACACATTCTTTAACATTGCTTTAATGGGTTAACTCAATTTTAATTTAACTTTTAATCAAGTTATTTTTTGTTTATGTAACACTTTTAGTTTAACTAACTTAAGAGATTATAAATCATTAACTTTAAACTTAACTTAGTTAAGAAAATATATTAATTTATCCAACCTTGTATTTATCAGACATAATAACAAAATATAATAACAAAATAGAAATATAAAGAAAATACAAAAAAATAAATTAAAATTTGCTCAAAAGTACACGTCGTGTAAAATGTAATATGAAAAGCTCAGTATAACTTTAAAAATTTGTTGCTGCATTAGTATAATAGAAAATTTTACATTATTGTACGATGTGAATGTAATGATTAATTCAATAGAGTATATCTACTACATAAATGCATTAAAAATTTGTAAAGTTTCCATCGTCAATTGTCTCATGTCGTGATAATCACGAAAATCTATCTGGATATATGCAACGTAAATGGCATTAATTTACCGTATCTTTGGTGATTCAAGCTTGAGTTGAGCATTGAAATAACGAATGGAAATCACCGTAGCAATCGACGTGTTAATTTTTCCTCCGATCCACCCACTTGATGAGTTTTTGAGCTGTGCTTTCTCCGTAAAAGCGAGAATGAAGAGCCCGCACGAGGCTCTTGACGATTTGTTATACGAGTGGTGATAAAAATCACGAGTGTAAATTTGAAACCATTAATAAAAAATTCATATTTTGCATCATCGGGAACAGATTAGTTAAGAACTCATATTGCCTTGTTCTGAACGAGAGAACGAAACAAAAATATACGTAAAATTGTTTTAATTATTTTAATTAATGCCCTTTCCTCTCAATTCTTTATTATTTTTTAGTTACTAAAACGCCTTTACGATCAAACACACATTATCGCTTTTACAATCAAACTATTTTAGAACAATTTATAATTACAGTTATAATTGACCATATTTACTATCTTTTTCGCGACAGTTCTCAGAATACAGTAAATAAAGCACACAATTATTGACATCCCTTTGGTCACTCGTAGTCTGGAAAAACCTGATTTTTCCAGATTAGTGTGCGATCAGTATCGTATTTAAACTTATTGCTTGTACTTTATTATTTCAAAAGATATCTTCATTACTAAAGCTGTGAACAGATGCCGTTTGTTGCAAGAAACTTCAGATTTTTTTAGAGTGTCAGTATCTAAGGGAGCTGTTAATAATGATGTGTTTTATTACGATTATTTAGAATATATTTTTTTAGTCATACAAAAGTCCTCAGTATCGAGAAATAAATCCCTCGCAGATTTATATTCAAGTGTGATCGTCGCCCCTACGTGAGGAAAAATTTGATTAAATCAACAACGTAACAATGAACGATCTAAACACGTTTTGATTGAAGGAAGCAGTACTTCTGGCTCTTATAAACCAAATTCAGTTCTAATATTCGGTGCGCATGCGAAGGAAACAGGATTTCTGTTTCCTGGAAACTAAACTTGTGATACACAAGAATTAAAAATTCTGTTTCTTTTAACCAAGAATGGAATTTCTATCTTTTCTGAGCCAAATTCGGCTCTAAGAACCAAAAGATTTTCGGTCTGAGGCTCGGTTGCACCAACGTTATTTTGGTTTTAAGCGAGACTTAAGTATACGTCCGTCTTTATTTATTTAGAAAGAAAGATAAAGATAGATATATGTTTAAGTTTCGTTTAAAGCCAAAATAATGTTGGTGCAACTACGCCTAAGAAGTTTAACCAATGCGTCTCTAAAAGCCAGAAATTCTGTTTCCTTCGTATGCTTATCAAACATTAAAATCGAATTTGGCTCATAAGAGCCAGAAATCCTGCTTCTTTCAACGAAAAAATATGTTCACTATCACGTTGATTCAACAAAACTCTTCACGTGTCTTACACGGTCTGTCGTTTACCGTCTTGTCATTCATGAATTATACGGCAAAGTAAAACGCGAGAAAGTTGTCGGACGCTTCCAACCACGATTCCGTTACGACTGGTCCGGTGTCGACTCATGTGCGTCACAGTCGTTTTTGCACATCTGTACATTGAAATCTTCTGTCAATATATGCGCTATAAGGGACTCAGGGGACTCCTCTTCGTAGGCGGAGTCTTCGTCCGATTCCGTTCGATTGAGCGTTCTTCGGAATAAGTTCTCTTGATCTTCACTATTCCTGTTGGAGGCCATAAATAAGTAGTGTACATTAGACACCATGGGCTCCTCTATCACTTTATAGATACTCTGTATACACTCTAAGGACTGTTTGTAGAGCTTTGGCTCTTCTTTCCGTTCGCACATGTAAAATTGCTTCTTCGATGAAATGGACGACACGCAGTCCTCGAGTAATTCGCGTTCAGTTGCGTTTGATGAGGATGACGAAGCAGTCTCTAACAGTTCAGGCAATCGCGTGTCCTTCGCGTACATCTCACCGCTTGGCGAAGTGCAGCTGGTAGAGTCGTCATTCCGTGAGAATTCATCTTTACCTTCCGCGAGCGTCTGTTTGGATGTTTCGGGTTGATGATCGTAGGGATCCTTGCCGAAGAGCGTTCGTCTCGAAGTCGTCGAGCCGGATGGCGAGTCGAGTGTCTGCGGTGAGGCGCACTCATTCTCCAAAGAGCGACATTCACTCGTCAAAGACGTTGTCTCGTGCATCGTAGACGTGCCCTCGGGAACGACCGGGTCCCTTTTGCGGTGCCATCCCATGGGCGAAAGTAATTTGATTCTCCTGTCGACCATATTCGAATTTCTTCTGAAGCAAGTAACGTTCACGCGTTCTCGCGCAGGAGCCGCAACAAGACTTTGTTTGTATTCTAGACGTTAAGGCAACAGCTCGGGAGCACCTCAACGTTGCACACGTGTTTCCAAGGTCACTTCTCGTGGTGTGCCACCAGACTCAAACGCCGGACGCGAAATGGTTCTTACGGTGCGTCAAGAGTGAGAACGAGCGACGGTTACGTTGCGCAATAATTGCGAGCGCGGACAGTCACGGCTAATTCGTGTGTACGTAGGCAGCGGTCGTTGCTGATAATAATGACGTGCAAACACGAGAACGTAACTGAAAGCCGAACGTTGGAGAATACGGCGCATGTGTATCGCACGAATGTAAATCGTTCCGCGCATTCGGGCGAATTTCCAGTCGGACGAGGCCCAGTTCGTCAGTTCATAATCAACGTGATAGTGAACGCGCCTTTTCGTTGAAGGAAGCAGGATTTCTGACTCAGCCAAATTCGATTTTAATGTTCGATATGCATACGAAGGAAACAGAATCCCGAATTCATGGTACGCTGATTGGATCGTCAAATGAAAAATCTCACAAAATAACTAGTACAGGTATTTCCCTAGATTTTCCCAAATACAGAGCACACGTGACGATCAGAATAACAAGTTTGTCTCACAATTGGTTATCCCACTATAATACTTATTCGGAATCCCATTCTTGCCCCAAACATGAGTTCTTTATCTAGAATCGAAAAAATCAGTTAATAGTAGTGGAAACAATCAGTTAATAATAGTGACTATTCCTATTATTTCAATTTGTAAACACAGATGGTGTAATTGCACGCAAATCGCATGTAGTTCGTTTATTCTATCACTATAAACGCAGAAAATTTGAGTAGCACGTGTATAACAAATTTCTGTACTACAGATTTTGCAGTGAAATCTTACTTCCTATAGTCAAGGTTAATGAGATATAAGACGGAGCAGTAAAGTTTCCAGTAGAAATCAGTGAATATTTACTAACTATAGTTGAAATATTCCTATTACTGATTCAACAAGAAACATTTGTACTGATCCAAATTAAAAGAATATTATGACACTAAATAGAAAATTACATTTTTTAATCAACTATTGTATATTCAATAGAGTAAAAAATAAAAAAATAAAATATTTTTAAAAGATTTTGAGTATTTTATTGAATAATTAAATTATTTAAGAAGTCAAAATGTATTTTACTCAATTATAATGTAAAACAAAGATTAGAAAGAATATTACTTTGAATTTCCTACTTAAAATTGTATGTTTAAAATATTACACTTCTAACCTCGCACAGAAATGTCCCAAGATATTCCCGGATACTGCATAAATTTCGATCAAAATGTCCAAATTTACTCTAAATTGGTTTTCCCAAATATGGCTTCTTCCTGTCTAGAATCGAAACAAGAAAATTATAGGAACTCACATTTTTTTCTTAACTCGGTAATATGGGTATACTTTTATGTTATGAAACAGGGAATCCCATTTTTAAATAAACTAATACATTTAATAAAATAAAGAAATCAAGAAAATAAAACGCTTTAAAAACGCTTTGAATTTTTTGCTGAATAATACAATTATTTGGAGAGTTTACGTAAACACATGAATCAACATGGATAAACATATGTTTTGTTCAATTCTAATGTAGAATAAAGACCACAAAGAATATATGAAAACTTGTGAATGTCCCACTTAGAATCGTGCGTTTGAAACACTACATTTCTAACCAGAAACCATAATTTTTCTCGGGAACTGGACCGTGGATCTAAATTAGATCCCAGGAAATTTCCTATGTGGAAACCGGCACGAAATTGTGCTGTGCACATTCAACGGACACAATGCGCGTGCATTTGCACTGAATAATTGTATTTAGTCGTCGACTATACGCGAGAGCTCTTCTCTCTTATATTCAACGATCTGACGATGATCTTGTTGAGAGCTGATATTTCGGTGAATAAAGAAAACAGATAATTGCATTTCAAGAGCTTATCTCCATTCTAACGGGACACAAAGTATTCCTCCTCGGTACGTCTCGACATTCTCTCAACTGCGGAGAATTCATCGACCGGAAGCGGTTGCGAGAATACAACGCGGGAGACGTAATCCTGGAAAAGATTATTACGAACGCGTTACATCAGCTTGGACAGGATGAAGCAAAAAATTATGCCATAAATAGTACCCGCTTTTTCACTTTTGATATTTCTCTCTCTCTCTCCCTTTCTTTCTCTCACATGCACACACATCCTCTTCCCCATTTCTCTTTCTTTCTTCATACCAGTTACATTTTACGCTTGAAATTAAGCGGAAAAGCGATATATTCTCCGCGGTTTGTACGTAACAACTAATTTGAATATTCAATCTGGGGAAAAGCTCGGATAACCGATAGTTCCGAAAGTCAATACCTGGTAACTCGGTGGCTGCGAAAACTCTGGGAACTGTTCAATTAAGACTATACCCATATATATGTATATGTATTAATGTATGTGTGTACATACATATATATATTGTATATACATACATACATGCATACATATATATATATATATATATATATATATATAT
>NW_022639489.1:2047956-2053865 GCF_010583005.1 Odontomachus brunneus | reverse complement strand
ATATATATATATATATATATATATATATATATATATATATATATATAACGGGTCGATGCTTTTAAGCTTACGTATCGGCAGAAGGATGATATGGGAACGCAGGAGGGAGGGAGGGGAAGGTATGCTACAGATGTTCTCTATTAGAGAGAAAGAAAGCAGGAAGCTGCGTTTGCTCATATTCAAATAGATACGTATACGTTAGTTTGGTAGCAACTTTACTAATCGATTCGTAAAGGTTGCATCTCTCACGAATAATTCACGTGATGCATAAATTTATGTCATAGAGTAACGCAACAGAAGCATGAAGAATAATGAATAGAAGCACGAATAATAGAAGCATGAATAATATAATACGCGAAATAAATCAGCAAAATTTACTCAAAACAATACGCCGTGTGAAACAACCTGAGTGTTACTTTCAGCAAATTTGGCGCTCCATCAATACGACAAAAGATCTTCAGTATTATATGATTAATTCAATACACGTCAAGTATATTTGTTTTATAAATGTAATTAAAAAATTTCTAGTTTCCGTTATCAATTCTCTCACAACGTGATAAAGATACTTCTAAATGAAAAAGACATGAAAAAGACTTCTAAATAAGCCCTAAGAGTATATAATGTACATAAAGAACAATGCTGTAAAAGGGCTAAAACTTGTCCATAAAAGAAATGCATGAAACCGAACTCTTTATATTTTTGGGTTAGCTGAACTCGCAAATGAAGCTTAAAATAGTTCAAACTTTGAGGGACTTTGTGAAAATGCAGTTCTTTTTACAGAAAATTTCATTTTCCAGCAAATACTTTTTCATAAACGATTGACAATTGTGAACAAAAAAGTTGTTTTTATAGACTATTGATTTTTATTTTTATTGATATTTTTTTAATGTAACGAATGATTCTGAGTTATCTGACCCATTCTTGCAGCTTCGTGAATAATAGTGCAGGAGAGATAATGTACAACCCCCTCCTCCTCCCAGGAGCAACGTTCATGTGCGGAGCTAATGGCATGTTCGTTATTCGTAATGTAACATAAATCATAAATCACTTTTTCATTACAAAAAAGTATCTTTTGAATTTTTTGAGGGTATAAAATAGCAAAAAAAGAATAGGTTTTGATTGATAAGAGCTGCGAGTATATATTGAGTGATCAAGAATTATCTTAAACTTACAAAAATTTGAACAATTTATTTTATAATTTTAAGCTTCGTACTCGAGTTCAGCAGGCTGAAATATAAAGATAGCCCGATTTCATACATTTCCTTTGCGTGTAAATTTTGGTCCTTTTACAGCACTGTTCTTTGGTAACAATTTTACTATTCGATTTGTAAAGGTGGTATCTGTCATAAATGGTTCACATAACACTCATACTTGTCACATAGAATAACGAAATATGAAAAAAATGATTAAAATTTACTTCAAACAATATATCGTGTAAAATTTAATAAGAAAATCTGAGGTATCTCTCGAAATGTTACATGAAATATATGAAGTTTCATAAAGCAAAATAATTTTTATAAAATAAAAATCTGAGGTATCTCTTAAAACGCAATATGAAAAACTGCGTGTTATTTTCAGTAAATTCGCCGTAGCGTCAATACAATAAAAAATTTCCATTGTTGTATGAATAATTTAATACAGTATGTTTGCTTCATCAACGTGATTGAAAGTATCGCAAAGTAACCATTACCGATCGTTTCACGGCATGATAATGATGAGCTATCTCCGGCCATAGTTCTGTGCCGGCAACGTTAACACGCTGAAACGGCGAAACGTGATATTTGTCCGCGCGATTATTCCGGGCACATTCGAGCGACGTGATTATCAGCGACGTAATGATACTCTCGATGCATCATTTTATCGTGATTATAAACTCGGTATGTCAACAATAAGCCCGTAACAAGCGGTACGTCGATGAATGCCGAATGGCGAAACGATAGTAATGGGGTCCGTTTACACAAACATCCGTAGCGGAATAAAAATATGAGAGCCCCGCCTGCCTCCCGCAATTCCGCAAATGAACGGCGGGCCTGCCCGCTCTCGAACGGAGAATTTTCAATTAACGGCTGTTTTTATCGAAGCGCTAAGCACTCCGATAAAGAGGTGTAATTCGAACATAGAGAAGGAGAGAAAGAGGGGAAGAGGAAGGGAGAAGCGGAGAAGGGAAGAGAGACAGAGATAGAGAGAGAACAGCTACGCGTTCGCGTGTTTGAATTTTAATTAAACGTGAAATTGCACGGATTATTAGAGAACGGCTTGACTCTCTTTTTGTTTCTTTTTTCTTTTTAATTCCTTGTTTCTCCGGTTGTGCAACGATCAGAAGATGATGCGAGGACGGTTTACGTGAGAATTTCCGCGGCGCGGGATATCAAAGCGCGCTGGTTCGAACTGGTGTTGAGCATAACCCGTGTCGTCGTCGTCGTCGTCGTCGTCGTCGTCGTAGTCGACCGGTGACGCGAGGATCAGTACGTGTAATCCTTTCAGAGTTTCATTACAACGCGGACAATGTGCAATTAGCCCGGCATTTATTGTCACTCTGGATTACGTCGCGAATAATCGCGACCGTTCCTACCTCGTTCCCCCCTCAACCCCGGACTGGATTCCTATTAAATGTAAAAATAAACTGCACGCCTCGGGCGTGCTAAATTCCTCCCTTCTGTTAGAAAAACAGCCGCGCGATCCATGTGTTTCGCAATTTTTATACTGCAACGCGGAAACAATCCGCGATTTATTAAGCGTGCGTTTTTATCAGACTAGTAAAATTTGGATGGATCACGAGAATGTTTCGCGATAAGGATTGAATTACGGCTGCCAGATGTCAGAATTTCAGCTGAACTGTGCTCTTTTTCAACAATTGATTTTACGACGCGAGTAATATTGACGTGAACCATTTAGAATCGCTAGATTTCAGTTGGACGATTTAGTTGAAATCTATACAGAGAAAAATTCCTACTTTGGAAATATCTATTTTTTACATAAATGAGATTACATAGCGTTAAACGGAGATAAGTTAGTTGGATTCATATATTTTGTAAGAGATATTTAACTAACAAAAATATATTCTTATTACTCAAATTCAAAAAATAAGAAGCACAAAATATTAAACTGAGAATATAGTATCTTTCTCAGAGGAGATATATTTTACATTAAGATGATTATGGACGTTTTTGGAAGCGCTGATTCCAGATTTACTAACAAAATTTAAAATTTAAAATGGCAGATTTAAAATAGTGATCAAGAAAAGCTTAAATATTGATACATTTTAAATATGATTTACTTGTAGATTAGGTATTTTTCTTATCACTGATTACAAATAGAATATAACAAATTTTAAAAAGTTAAATTTCAGATAACAGATCTCATAAATAGTGACTATAAGGAATTCCTGAACGCATTTTCGACTTCAGATCGAAACAATTCCGTACATGCTGTTGATGGTTATCGATATAATTATGCAATTTAACTTTTATAAGTAACAGTTTACAACGTTTACTAACAAAACACGATCCTCTTTTCTATGAATTCGCTAAACGAGACGGAGAAACGTCTGAGAAGACATTTTTCCTGTTTGCTATCTAAAAGTTGGATTTTTTGGGAAGTTTAGATAACCACATTTCGTAAAAAATATTAAATTTAAAAGTATACTAATTTTTTACATATATGTTTCCTCTTTAAAACAAGCCGAGATAGAAATCGATAAAACTATTTTAAAATTAAGATTTTTTTCGTAAAGGAGATTATACATGTCCCGCAAGTACGAAAGGGTTAAATGTCGGGAGAAGATATTATTGTCATCAAGATAATCATATCCTACTTCTTGTGACACTATTATAATATTCAGATAAAATCCTACACTGTTGAAACTCAGGAATTTAAAATTCTTCCGATAAAGTTATATATCGTCACTTATACATGAAGCAACGATTGCTCAATTGAGTATATTAATTTTAAGTGGAAACTGATCTTTTTTCTGTGCGGACATCCGGCAACTCTAGATCGGATATTCTGATGAGAAGTGCAAACGCTCGCGCTTCCGCATCGCTAACGCGGAGAAGCGTTTGGGATTCGCGCGAGCCACTGGTAATTACCAGATTCCTGGTGAATTGGGTGCAAACTAGGAATCTACCAATTATGGAATCGGATAGTCTTCACGGCTCGAAATTCTACCAATCATGATGATCAGTGGCGCTCTTCCGTCGCACGAATTCGTTGCCTACAACAATGGAAACTCGCCGTTCGCGCCGAATTTTCCGTATACCTCGGCGTTTCGTCTATGTGTGATTGGCAATTCAATTCTGTCCGGAATAGCCCAGTGTGTAAACACACCGATGACGACGACGAGGGACGCCCGTGTTTACGAGCCCGTTGGATCGCTCATCTACGTCGTTTACGGACGCGACTTTGCCCTGCGAATACCGAATCTCGCGACGAGATGTCAACCCGATAACGATTTCTCCGTCCAGTTTACGCCATCGATGATTTTCGTGCCATGGTGATTTTCATTGATTACCTCAACGTTCAGCTAAACCAAAAGTTTTACACTAACTGAATTTAATATTTTACAAAAAAATAGAATAAATAAAATCAGTGCATATATTATTTTAGCTCGTTTTTCTTGGGTTTCCTATTGACTATATTTAATATTGACATTCCCTATTGACTATATCTAATTTGTTATGTGCAATCGGGTTTTTAAATAGATAGATTTATTTATTACGTGCTCTCTTTAGTGTCTCCCTGATATTTGTCCTTAATGACAAACCACACAATTATTATGTATATAATAATCCTCCTCAGAGAGTAATTGGCACTCTAGAAAAATATGATTTTCCTTGCATCCGTCTACCGCTTTAGTTGTGAAAATCCCTTTTGGAATTATAGAGTGCAGGAAAGAAGCTTAAGTGTAATGCTAGCCGCAAGAAAAACCAGATTTTTCTACAATATCAATGACTAAGAAGGAGATTATCAATAATTGTGTGGTTTATTCTATGTGACTCGAAGAGTATTATTGTACAGAAAGAAACATTTTTAACTTACGCGCTAAAACTGATTCCTGTTACATTTTTAACATACGCGTGTGTCAATTTAATATATTGTGTTTGTATTATCCAAATATATTTCGTATTAAAAATTGATATTCAACATATGCAAATATTAAAATTACACGTTTTATACTTCAATATAGATTAACATATTATAGATAATACTGAAAACTAATATATTGACTGAAATTATATTTTTACTGAAAAATTATATTTCGCTATCTTACGATATATACAATAGTATCAGCATGTACACAATCAAAGTAGTAGTGTAATAGATAAAGAGACACAGTTCTTCCAAGTTCGATTCCATCTTTAGCAAAAAAATCTGCCAAATGTAATATTAATTGACTTAATTAGAGGAATTAATTAAAATTAAGAAAATTTCAGGTAAAATCACTGACAATACTTTAAAAGCAACGTGATAAAAAAAAAGATAAATAGAATATTTTTCTTATTGTGAAAATAACAATTTTTTTGTATTACATTTAATATCATAAATATGTCGATTTAACATAAAATTTGCTTCACAATAGTATCAGTACTAATTTTTTATATAATATTTGTGTTATTTATATTCGCCTTTTGCTAAGTTAACATAAAAATTTGAGTATTTTACTCTGGACATGTGAAATATATTAAATTTAACCCAAATATTTTTACCAGGTAGTCTTTCTCTTTTTAGAATATCAGAATGATAATACGTATTACATAATACGTTTATCCTTCGTTGATCCAGTTTAAGTTATCCCAGCTTTGTTATGATAAAGAATAATGCATGTATATTTCTCATTATTTTTCAAATGTATATAAGTAATTTTATATATATATATATATATATATATATATATATATATATATATATAT
>NW_022639489.1:2027364-2047822 GCF_010583005.1 Odontomachus brunneus | reverse complement strand
TATATATATATATATATATATATATATATATATATATATATATATATGTATAAATAATTTTTATACAATATATAAATTCATAAGTCGCATATTACAGTGAATAGTCGCTGATGATCCTTATGTCAGTCAATATATTAATTAATGTAAGTTGACGCGTCGTAGAATTCGTAGATTCTCGAGTTCTTGCTTTTATTTTCCTTTTTTTCCGCTGCTTGGCAGCAATCTCTCATTCGCGCGAAACCCTTTCCCATCGACGTCGGTGGCTCGCGCTAAATAACCGAGAACGCCAAAACCAGTTCCGCGACCTACTTAGGGTTACTCGATGAACTTGTGTGTATTTGGGCCACGAATATTAATGATCGGGGACGGTGTATTATGAGAAGCGCGAGTCCCAACCACTTCTTCCGACACCCGCTGAAATCCACGGCGCGATTTAAGGGGCCAGAATAATATAAATCCTTGAAAAAAAACGTATTTTTGGGTAACAATTGTGCGAAAATGTATCAACTGTACGTTTTAAAATATTGTATATTATAATTAATGACTATTAAACTTTATATTACTATTTCTGTTATTTAGAAAAACCTATAAACAAATATGCAGCATGTAGCTGAACTCACGACTGCAAAAATATCGCTGCAATCGACGGAAAAGATAGTGTCCGTTCCAATAACTTAAAAAAATAAAAAAAACCAAAAAGTTTCTTAAATAATATGCTTGTAGTTTGAGGATGAATTTTAAGCTGTGAAACAAACAAATTGCGAGAACAATAGTTGTTTAAAAATTAAATGTTCAAATTTCGCTCATTTTTTTGTTATTTCAAATTTCGTTCATTTTTTTTTTGTTATTTTGCACTATTAAAAAAGATATTAAGTTTAATATTTTCCCAAATTTTTTAGATTCATCCTTCAACTACAAGCATATTGTTTAAGAAACTTTTTGATGTTTTGATCTCAGGTAATTAGAACTATCTTTCCCGCTGATTGCAGCGATTTTATTTTACTTTTTGCAGTCGTGAGTTCAGCCACATACTGCATATTTATTTCTAGGTTTTTCTAAGTAACAAAATTAATAATATAAAGTCCAATAATTACTTAATTAATATATAATTTTTCAAAACATTCGGTTGATCCATTTTCGCAAAATTAATTCCCAAAAATGTTTTTTTCAGAGCGTTACATTGGTCTGGCTCCTTAATATCGGACGAATCTCCCTCCGGTCGGTGTGGCGCGCGACGACTTTTTCTCTTTTTCACACGAGATGATTAACATTTCGCGACGCATCGATGAGATTCGCGGCGGCATAATCACCACCAGCACGTTTCCGAGGAGAGATTCGGATTGGAAGCACCGTCGTATGCAGCGAGACAAAGTAACGAGATGGCAGAGCGCGGAGAAGTAACCATTAACAATCTCCGGGCTCGACGATGTTTGTTGATATTCTCTTTTTTTTTTCGTCTTTTCTTCTAACGAACTCCACGCAATCCCGCGATCCTATTAGCCGCGAACCTGATCGCGGGGAGAGGGGGGAAAGTATCGAGAAAAAGAGTCTATAGATGCGCGCCGATCAATGTCAAAATGGAGAATCGATGTGGTTGTAAAGCCAACCTTTTAGAATCCGCGACACGATAATTGACAGTGGATGCGACAGCTGCCATTTCCAGGCATACGTCGAAAGGAAAGTAACGGACTGACGGTGACTCGATGGACGTGAATGGATAAGCGGCCATTCGAATCGACACGAAGACAGCGAAGCGGAAGGAAAAAAAGGAATCACCGCGGGAGAAAGGGAGCGGAAGGGCGAAAGATACGCGGTGTGCTTCAACAAATACACGGCAGGTGTGAGCTAAATAATGATTTGTTCAACGGAAACGTAAACCACGAGCTTCCTATGTCGCGTATTTATACAATATTTAACTGTGGTACGTGGATAAGCGCGAAAATAAGAACGAAGGTAGAAAAATGGTATGTGTAAAGGGAGCGAAGGGAGAGACACGTGTCTTTACCTCGCCAGGTAAAGACACGTGTACGCAAATTTGGCAACTTCATCAGTTGATTTATAAAAATTGCATCTCTTATGAATGGTTCATATGGCGCTCGTCTTTATCGCTTAGAGTGGCGAAATAAAAATACGAAAGAAACACGCAGAAGAAATAATTAAAATTTAGTCAAAAGATATGTAAAATATGATCTGAGTGAACTTTTCGTAAGTATGTGGCTGCGAGTGTATTCTTATGAATACTTCAAGTAGCATTCATATTTATCACATAGAATAACGAAATAAAACTGCGAAAAAATACGCAAAAGAACTTGTCAAAGAACAATGGGTAAGATAGACCAATTTTAACCTAAAAAGTGTAACGTGAATTATACGTATTTTTACGTTTTCTGGGTCGTTGAATACAATTTTATTCATGAGTCGCTGAATAGTATTTTTATTCATCTAAAAAAATCATGAAAAAGTGATTAAAATTCGTCTTAAATGTGTCAAAATAAGTCATTCTTAATAGTAACTCGGTTAGTGACGATTTTGTTCTCCAATTTTACTTAATTACTTATTATATTATAATATATTAATTTAGATCTTATAACTTTTTACTGAAAATTAAAGAAATATTTCAAAATGTAACACTTCATATATGAATATTAAATTTCCTTATAAGAAGTTCTTTAGTAGAACTTCTAGAGTGGTGTGAAAGTCCACACGGAAAAAAACGTTTGGTTGAATTAACCAAATATCTGGTCGAATATGAACGATCCAGAAATTCCGATTGAAGTAACCCGAATTCTGTTTAAATTAACAAGATTTTTGATTGACTTAAACAGTATTCGGGTTATTTCAATCGGAATTTCTGGATCGTTCATATTCGACCAGGTATTTGGTTAATTCAGCCAAACCTTTTTTTTCGTGCACAATTAGCCATTTTAACATCCTTCAAATTACACAAGGTAAATCCCATAGATAGATAAAATGTTAGATAGATAAAATGTTTAGATAGATAAAATGTTTGTTTTAACAACTCAAAAAACGTAAGATTATGTGTATATAACTTATGTTGCATTTTTTAAATTGTATTTAGCAACTCAAAAAACGTAAGATTATGTGTATATAACTTATGTTGCATTTTTAGGCTAAAATCGATTCATCTTCTTTTACTCAAAACAATATGATGCGTAAAATGTAAAATATAATCCGCGTGTAACTTTTAATAAATTTAACCCTAGTACTCTGCAAGTAATATTCTGGTTTTTTCCCATACATGTTTGAATGGTGCTCTCAATGATGTATAGTATAACGATATCTCACGTATCTTTCAATATTCCATAGTATTTGTTCTGCAGATCATGACAGAGAAATAGTAATATTCCTTCGGCTGAGGCAACTACATATAGAATGTCCTAGACTTCCCTCCGCAATTTTTATGGGAACGTAGAACGGAATGAGGTGATAAAAGTCTCATGCCGTTTATTGCGATATTCGCAATAAATCTCGAGATATTAATTACACTGTAAAAAATCTTGCGTACACAGCACGTAAACAAATATTCCAAAAAGTCCACTCTAGATTTTGTGTCGGAAATAACTCATTCATATGTTTATTTGTGTAATAACACACGAATAAACATACGAATGAGTGATTTTCGACACAAAATTTAGAGTGGATTTTTTGGAACATTTGTTTACGTACTGTGTACACAAGATTTTTTACAGTGTAATAAAGATTAAGTGAATGATCACGCGCGATATGGTAGATAAGCTGTAGTGGCGATATGTGTGTGGTGTGTTTGTATATTAGGCCAAATTAAATAAAAAAGCACTCTATCATTTTACAAATAACCACGTAATTTTTAGTAATTAATGAAAGAAAATTATTACATGATTGTGCGCGATAATGCACAAATCTTCTTTGATTAATATCTAAAAATCTATGTGGTCATTTGCAAAATGGTAGAGGACTTTTTGTTTGATCTAATGTATAAATATACATAGATAGTGTCGTTAGATAGACAGTTTTCTCCGTTGATGTCAATATAACAAAAAAAATCCGTTTCTGTATAATATAAATGATGAATTTAATGATAATTATTAATTAAACTAGTTAAAGGCTCTTGACCAGAATAAAAAGTAACAAATAATAGGGCAACTAAGAGCCAACAGCCGATCTCAAAGGCGCATTAATCAATTTAATCAACACCAATCGATGTACAATGGCTAATAATTACATAAATTCAACGATAAATTTAATGATGAATATAATACGGTATATTCACTTGATAAATCATAATTAAAAAGATTATAGAGTTTCCGTCATCGATTGTCTCACGTCGTGATAATCATGAAAGTACATCTAGAGTTTCCGCGTGGAAGTAAAGCGATTCTCTTGATATCGTCGTTTGGCAGCCAAAATCCGTACAAGCGCAACATAGTCGATACGACCGGAGAAGAAGGGTTGATGGCGCCGCAAAAGGAAGAAAACGGCACGAGGAGAGGCGGAAACGAAGTAACGAATGAGAAAAGCGATGAGTAAGAGAGAGACAGGAACGCGGCGAACCAAGATAGAGAATATAGGTCGTCTGGGCGACATAAACTAGCGGCGTGTACAAAGCGAAGTTGCGAGTTCCGAAAGTCCCTTTAAAATGGAAGTTTGCAACAGGCCAACAGGGGGTGGGAGAACGACGTGTCCACTATTTATAAATAATCTTTGACACTCGTGCTTCCGTACAAACACAATTTATCGCGACATCTCGAGCGCTTAATTCGCGCGAGTCACTACCGGCTTAACTGCTGGGTGACACCCAAACATGTAGGGAAGAGAAGAAGCATACATCTCGTACACAGCTCGTATAGAAAGTTTCTAAGATATCCTAAATATAGCATGATTTTCGATTAGCTCAAATTTGTCCCAAAATCGATTATCCTACTATGATGCGAATTAAGAATCCCATTCTTATTCTAAGCATCCCAGGTGAAAATTTTAGCTCTGCTTTCAACCTGAACTACACCTGTATATTCGAGGGATCAGTGTATGTTTAATATACATGAAAACTGAAGTTCTACTTAGCGTCTCTAACTGGCAGAAAACGCACAAAATGCCACTCGTAAGTTCTAAAAGGACCACTCGGTGAATGTGGTTGAATAGAAGCAAATGAGGTTGGCATAGGCTTTAGAATGTCAAAGTAGGCGTTAAATGGAATATTGAGATCGAAAGTAGGATCAAAATTCGACTCGAGATGGCTTCTCTATCCACAAAACAGAAATATTATGAAAACTCGCGTTTTTCTCAGTCGGTATATTTTTATCAAACAGGGAATCCTATTTTTGCACCAACTATTATATTACATAAAAACAAAAAGTCAAAATATTTTTAAAACTGAATAAAAACAAAAAAAAAATATTTTAAAACTGAGTAAAAATAAAAAAGAAAAATAATTTAAAACCAAATATTTTACTGAATACTGGAATTATTTTGAAAGTCAATGTATGTTCCGTTCAATTTCAATGTAAAATGAAGACTGGGAAGAATATTGGGGAAATTTTGGATTTCTCGCTTATTGCCCTTTTCGAGCAAATAAAGATTATTATTATACAAAACAACTCTCGATTACTTTATAATTGTGTCTATTTCTGTCTCTCTTCCTCTGTTCCTCTCTCCCTCTTTCTCTTAGTTTCTCCTTTCTAACTCTGTCAATCATTCTTTTCCATATCGATCCTCATCCAAAATCCAAGATTATTAATAAAACCGCATGTTTAAAACGTTAATCCTAATTAGAACTCATAATAGTTTTAGAAATGGACTCAATTGGATTCCAGGAAATTTTCTAGGTCGTACATCATATAATCTGTTTTTCTCCGTGTCGGAGGATAAGAAACGTCGATAAATTGAACGACCTCCGCCCGTTTGCGGGCGGAGAAAGAAAGAGAAAGATCGGCGAAGAGCCGAAATGGTGAAAAACGGATATGCACAGTCGAGCCCACGAGACACATCTTTCGATAAACACGTCGGGGGAAGAGCAAGAGAGAGGGATTGAGAAGTGCTGAACACATTTTAAAGCTCATAATGCAACATGACGTCTGTTCACACAGGGAGCCGTGGATTTCAGGTAAAGCAGCCACGCCGCGAAGAGAGCGAAGAAGGCGACACGGCGGCGAGGAGGCGACGGGGCGGTGTATAACGAGGGAGGCAAAGAAAGACGAGGCAACGGAGACGGCGGAGGGCGGGACACGCAAGTAAGAGGGAAAGAGAGATATGGGGTCAGAGGATGGACCGAATATTGATCCGCGCACCTCTCACGATAGCTGCCTATGCTGCGCTATGCTTTGGCATGCAGCCTATCTCTCTCATTCACGCTACCTCTCTTTCCCTCTCGCCTTTCCCTCTTACATCCACACACCCTCTCGCCCCGGTCCAGCATCTCGCTGTCTTGCTCGCTCTCCCGCTCGCGCGCTCTACGGCAAAACGAATACACGCCGCGGGCTGCGAATAGAGGGTTTACCGTCGCTATCGCCGTTGTTTTGCCGCAGGCTCCTACAGTTTTAAGCCACGCGCACCTGCGCCCGCGAGCCACCGACGGGAAACAGACGGTCGACGACGTATCCGCGGGATGTTAGACACTTCCCCGTTAGAACCTCGGATAGTCAATTTCTCGGGATCCAGCACAAGTTCCCAAAATAATTATGGGTTCTGGTTAGAAATGTGATGTTTCGAACATGCGATTTTCTAAGAGGAAATCGAAAATTTCTACAATATTTCTCCTGCCTTTCGTTTCACGCTGGAATTTAATAAAACACTTTTGACTTTCAATAATTTCATTGCACAAATATTTGAGGTGTTTCAAAATATTTTATTTTTTTAATTTTTATTTTTGATTCTACTGAATACAATAGCTGATATAAAAATAGAATGCTTTGTGTTTAATATTATAAAAGTATAATTACCAATATTACTGACTGAAAAAACGCGAGTCCTATAGTATTTCTATTTCAATTCTAAACGAACCACCCATGTTTGGAACAAGAATAAGATTCCCAATTGGCCTCGCAGTGGGATAACCAATTTTGAGATGAATCTGAGCATTCTAATTAGAGTTTGGATTAGAGACCGGTTTATTCATGGATTTCGCGAGCGAGATCCCTTTCTCCCGCCCTTTCCTCTCCCTCTTTTTCTTTATTTCTTCTCACGTGACTCCAACAATCCGTAAATAATTGGAGTCCTAATCGCGCCTCCTCCTTCACTCCCCGTCACAGCGAGCGGTTGCGCGCGTATAAATAGGCAGTTGTACAACTTCGTAGAAGGAAAATTCGCGCGAGATCCGGTCGTCCATCGCGCATTAAAGCGTCGATGACGAAAGCCGGCGGTGCGCGCGAATGACCAACCAACCGCGCGGCTTGTTACGGTCAGGTCGGCGTACTGGTACGCCGCGCGTGTACTTGTGTTGACACGTAATTATCTGTACGCGTCGAGTACACGTGCCTTCGACCGTTGCCGTTGACACGGAATGCTACGGATATATGCTTGATCGAAGCGAGCCTTGCTCCGCGTCTTATCGACACACGTCGCCATTATGCATCGCATCCGATCGAGTCTTAGCCGAATTTGTCGTACGACGAGCTGGTCGGACACGTCGATTGGCTGTCGGGCCGAGGATCTCCAGACTGCCCGGTGCGAGACCTTAGAAGTGCCTCGTCTGATCGTCCATCGACCGATCCGACTACACACGTCATACGGTAAATGAAATATTAGTCTTAGAGCGGTTTTGGTGGTGTTAGTTTACAAAAAAAAAAAAGAAAAACAATTGTTTCTTGTCACATGACTGAAATATCCCGAGTCGAAGTTTTGACTCTATGTTAAACCTTGAATTCTACAACGCAGTAGAAACTAAGTTAGTGAAGTAGGCTTAATTCTAGTGATATAATTTAGTCCTACTTTGACTCTGATAATGTCCGAAAATTCTCTTTTCACTTTCTTTAGCATTAAAATAGGTTATATTATAAAAAAGCTGAATATAAAAATAAATGTTGAATAGAATAATAAGGGTGAAAGTAGGATAAAAGTTCGAGATTATGATTTATAGATAGTATATTTTACGTTGGATTTATACGCTAAATTGGAAAATGCAAACAAATTTTTTCTTTCACCTAAGACTTTCCAATGATGTGATTTTTAAATTTTAAAAACATTGATTTTCTCTGTATACACAGACATGGCTTATTTAATTCAAAATATAGAAGCTAGTGATTTTCTGCTCCATTTGGCTTATACGTCTCTTTAAAAAATAAAAAATGGACACTAAAAAAAGAAATATCCCAAAAATAAAGAAATATTTATTCAGCGAGTACAAATACATTTTTACTTAAACATATATAAAAAATTTTATAAACTGGTTTTAAAAATATATTTTTAAACCGGTTAAAAAAATATATTTTTCAGATGAGGAAATATATTCATTTTCCTAAAAATGTTGCTTTTCACGAAAACTATTTTTCATTATATTTAAATAAAAGAATTTAGATTTAAGTAAATATGTTATTAATACTCGTCAAAAAGAAATTTGTTATTTCTTAGATATCTTTTCTTTCAGTGTATCAATTTTTATCATATCTTGTACCTAGCTGGAGAAAAATCGTATAAACTGAGGGAAATCATTATTTTTGATGAATTTTTATAAACAAATATACCGTTTAAATTAAAAAATTTTATATAGAAAATACTTAATACTGATAATAAATTAATATAAAAAATTTTAAATTGAATGGCGAATTGTGTGAAATGACATAAAATCTCAAATAACCGTCATAAAAAATATAGGTAAAGATAAAGAAATTCTTAGTTCATTTTCGAATTCTACGTGGAAGAATACATAAATAATAGGCAATAACTATTAAATATATATAGTTGATTATTATATATAATTAAGTATATACACTGTAAAAAATCTTGTGTACACAGTACGTAAACAAATGTTCCAAAAAGTCCATTCTAAATTTTGTGTCGAAAATAACTCATTTATATGTTCATTCGTGTGTTATTTACATTATGTATAGACTAGTACATAATATAAATAATACACGAATGAACATATGAATGAGTATTTTTGACACAAAATTTAGAGTGGATCTTTTGGAACATTTGTTTACTGTTTACGCAAGTTTTTTTTTACAGTGTATAGTTTGAATATTATCAAGATAATTAGTCATTTCGTATGTTTATCACATAATGTAGTAAACATTATCAAACAATATGGTTTTATTTAACAAATTTTTTGATGATACGTATCACACAAACTACAGTTATCAAGTTTTAGCAACAGTCACCACAAGCTAAAGTTGTTTGTTAAAACTTATCAAATTATTTGATGGTGTACTCACCTATACATTTACTTAAAACTATTTCATCAAAACATCTGATAACTATTATCGAGGCTTGATGGTTATTGCCAAACATTTTTTTCAATCTAAAATTTTCTCCATGCATTTGAGACTGTCTTAAGTTCATCTTCAGATTTGTACGGATCGTTTCATTGACCACGAAGCATCTGAAGATAAACTCAAAACGATCTCGACTATGAACTCCGATCCTAGTCTCGGAAAGTTTCGCCTCAACAAAGCTCGTTCTCGTTACGGAAACAGAGCGTCTTTTCTCTCTCTCCTTTCTCTTTCTATCTCTATGTCTCTTGTAGCCAAAACCCCGACTCTTCGTTTCCGAGGGTATTTCCACGCGCTGCGAAGTGACTACGGCACACGATCCCGGTCGCGTTTATCCTCTTTACTGGCACTATAAAAATAAGAGGAGGGTAAATAAGTCACGCCAGATGGAAAGCACGTTCCCCGAAGCGACTTGAAATTAGTTCGTCTGTCAGCCCGTTTGAAAACAGCGCGCGACATCACCTCGTCGACGTCGCTACCGCTTTCACGAGGAAGGAAAAGTTGCGAGGGACTCGCGAGAGAGGAGCGAGCGGTGAAATGTACGCAAACGCGCTTCTCGCCTCTTGCTTTTGCGACCGTCGCTCACGTCTCGTCGCTCTTCGATCCTCGGGCGTATTCTCACCAAGTATATCCTGGCTGAGGGATTTGTTGATTAGACTGAATGAATTTCATCCGAGCCATCACGTATGTGCAAAACATGAATGAGAAAAAGAGCCCTCGGGAAACGAATGGTACGTATCGATTCTCTGGTGTTTCGTAACTACACCCTTGTGTGTGTATGTGTGTGTCTGTATGTGGGAGAAAGAGAGGGAGGAGGGAGAGAGAGAGAGAGAGTGTGAACATCGACACACCGGCATTCATCTCGTGACTATAACCGCGCGATGTAATGCACGACTATCAGCCGCATCGTTGACGGTCAATGCCGTAAATGGAACGGCGTAGGATTCGATCAAGATGCTTGGCAAGACAGCCGCGGCCGGTCGGCGTTTCATTTGCATAATCGCAACAACGTAGCGAATTTGTGAATTTGCCCGTGTAATGGATTTAAAGATGACTCGAGAGAAGGGAGGCAGCGCCTCAGTTCCGCGGTGCAAGGGAGAATTCACACCTTGACGCGGAAAAGCAGGAAGACGGAAGCCAATCAGAACTCGCGCTGGTAGAAAAGCAGAGACCGACAGTTTCTGCTTTCCTATCAGCGCGAGTTCTGATTAGCTTCCGCCTTTCTGCTTTCTGCTTTTCTGCCAAGGTGTGAGTTCTTCCTACAACTGGAACCACGGAACTAGGAAGACTGTCTCTTCGGATCTTCCCTATTGTATCCCGAGTCGAAATTTTGATCCTACTTTCAGCCTTACTATCCCATTCAACGACTCTATCTTGATACTCTGAAACCTACATCAACCTCTTTTGATTTTATTTAATCTATCCGAGTTGAAATTTTGGTCTTACTTTCAGCCTCACTATTCCACTCAACATCTATTTTGATATTCTAAAGCGACCTATTTTGACGCCAAAGAAAATGAAAAGAGAAATTTTAGACATCATTAGAATCAAAGTAGAAGTAAATTGTATTATTAGAATTAAACCTACTTTGAAACAGAATTTCTGGTTTTCATGAGTCAAATTCTAAGTACTAGAAATTTTATTTTCTTCAATTAAAGCGCGTTCCTTCTGTCCTCGGTTCGTTCCTGTCACGTTACTTCAACCAAACTTTTTTCTTCGTGCACTTGTCGCGGAAAAATTCTCACCTGCTGCTGGCAGATTTCAAAAGCTTGCTTAGGCAGTGCTAAAAAATGCAAAACAAAATATCCTTTTTATGTATAAATTTATAAATCTACCTTTATGCAGTCTACGATATTATAATTATAAAGACCGTCATTTATAAGTTGATAAAAACGATAAATATTTATAAGTTGATAAGCACTGGAGAAATAAAGTCACGCTACGCGAGATACGCCGTTAAAATGTTAAAGGGGGATGACCATACTTTAAAACTTTAGCGACTAAATACTGAACTTTTTCTGCAAAGCTTACGTTGCATTGATTCCACAGAATTACAAACGCTTTTACACAATAAAAGCACGTACAAAAATAAATTGCAGTATTGCTCAATACGTGACGGAATCGACAAAATTTCCAAATTTACATTTTAGTTTGTCAGTCTAAATATTTACCTGATATAAAAGTTTCACAGCTTCTGCATACGCGCGTTTGTTCCATGCAAAGGAATTTTAAAGAACAAACTTACTAATTAAAAACGATTGGTGCATTATCTCGCACAATCATGCACCAATCTTTTTTAATGAGTAACTAAAAATTTACATGGTTATCTGCAGAATGGTACTTTTTTGTTTAGTTTGACCTAATTTACAAGCACACGACAGCAGAAATCGTCATTACATTATCTACCACACGCAAAAAAAGAACTAGCTTCCAGAGCTAAAAAATAGCTGTGGCAGATAAGATGTGTCACTGAAATAGGGACAGCTAATGTCGATACTACCGAAGCTAAATTTATTCGCTATTTAAACTTAGACGCTACAGCAAGAAATATTAGCTGCTAGAAACAAATGACTGTAGCAAATGATGGTAGCTGTGCGGCAAACATCTTTAATATATGCATACGATAAGAAATTTAGGAATAACTGCCATTTTCTTAGCTATTTGAAATAATATGCATTTTTAATGTCACCTAATATATTTGTATTTTATAGCGAATGCATTTTAACTGTCATAGCCAATTCTTAGCAGTGACAGCTAAATGATTAGTCTTTTGACTAAGTTTCAATCAGCTACCGTGGTTTAGCTGATATTACTAAGTCATTTTTTTGCGTGCATATACCGCGTGATCACTCGCCAATCTTCTTTAATTAATGTCAAAATTTAAATCGAATCATTAACTCAAAATTTTGCGTGGTTATTTGCGAAATGGTATATGGAAATTTCGTGTTCAGTTTGATAAGTTTTATTTGAATATAGGATAAATCATTAATTATCAGACACTGTGCATATGCATGGCTATGAATTTTCCACTGAATATGGTAAGAACAAAGTAGAACATATTTATATAAAATCTATCTACATATACAAGCAATACGTAAGGGATAGCGTGATCGTATTAGTGACGACGATCTCTACGTTATCGATATCTATCGTTATCGTTTTTGGAGTTCGTCATCTATTTTGGCATTATTGATATACTGCAGCGCACGTTGAGATTAAAATTTAAATTAATAATTATTACTTAATAACTCATCCCAAGTGATAGACTTAAAGTCAGAAGCCCGTATTAATTGTCGTTACGTGAAACTTGTTTTACGTGAAATACTCAGATCTGAATGTAAAGTTAGATAAGTTTTTTCATTGATTTTATAATGTACGTGACATTTGCAATTACGATTCAGCTGAAAAATTCATTGACTAACTTAAAATTAAAACTTAAGCATCTCACTTGAGAGAGGTTTCAAGTAACGACTATTAATACGGACAAAAGTTAGATGAAAGATTTTTAGTTGAATTGCGATTACAGACATAAACGTCACGTATATCATAATTCAATTAATAATCTTGAATCTAGCTTTGAATAAAAATCTGAATATCATATGAGACGATTTTCAGATGATAACTACTAAACGGACTTAAGATACTCACGAAAAGTGAAATACATCAATCTGTCTCCTGAGAAACTCGATTATTTCATCTAAGTAAACCTACTTAGAAAAAGACCTACTTATACTTCGATTTTTTTTCTAATTTGGCACAAATGTAGAAGTATAAAAAAATATTCAGGTCATATTTTTTTTTATTTTGAGGCTCACTTTGAGTTTCACGGGCAGTTTATAGCTTTTTAATGTTCTCACTTCTATCATCAACAAGTGCAACAAAAATGGATAAGAAATAAAATTGAATATAAGATATAGGCGTTTTTGGTTTACTGATTATATAATAATAAAATGTTTAAATAAAACATGTAAAAACTTAAAAAAAAATTTAGCATAGATATGAAATATTTCGGTTCAAATCTCAGCTAAAGAAATTTAGAATGATTCGTGTCTCAGCTATGCTGATTTTGTTAAAATTTTAATTAGAATTGCTGGATTTCGGTTTGGCAGAGATTCGAATTATTTTTGATTAATTTAGCACAGATTTGAAATATTTCGGTTGGAAACTCGGCTAAAGAAATTTAGAATAATTTGTATCTCAACTATGCCGATTTTATTTAAATTTTAATTAAAATTACCGGATTTCTCAATTTGACCAAGATTCGAACCATTTTTGACTAATTTAGCACAGATTTGAAATATTTCGGTTGGAATCTCCGCTAAAGAAATTTAGAACGGTTCATGTCTCAGTTATGCCGATTTTATTAAAATTGCTTAATTATATCTTGGATTTAATTTTATTTCTTATGCATTTTTTCTTGCACTTGTTGATGATAGCAGTGAGAACGTTAAAAACTACCCGTAAAACTCACAATGGGCCTAAATGAAAAATATGACCTAAATATTTTTGGTACTTTTACATTTGTGCCAAATTAGAAAGAAATCGGAATGTATTTTTTAGGTAGATTTACTTGTAAAGCTTACGTTGCATTGATTCCACAGAATTATAAACGCTTTTACACAATAAAAGCACGTACAAAAATAAATTACAGTATTGCTCAATACGTGACGGAATCGAAAAAATTTGTAAATGACACTGAATAACGTACTTTATTTAGCGTGAGCATTTAGCATAATGCAAGATGATATCTTGCAACGTGTGGATAACAGGAATTTTTTATATTTGCTTGTGTGTTGAAGGACCGTCCGGAGCATCAAAGAAAAAGAATAAAAGCACGGCTTTTTGTCACGTGCAAGTGTTTGTTTATGTAACACGTTTATGATCGTCGTGTTATCACGAAACGAGAAAACGCGTTCGATAACCGCGCCGTCATCGTCGGGCATAAACAACGGGACTAAACGTCTTCGGCGCGAAAAGTGCCAATTGATTCTCAACAGTGATCGATCGGAAATCCTCTGGAGCTACAGAGAGCGCCGCTTTTTTCTCTCTCCAACTGGATGGAAACGTTGCTTTTTCACGACGGGGCTGCGTTTCTGCTCGCGTATGCGGCGGAGCGCCGCGAGAAACGTAAATCGAACAACGACGACGACGGCGCGACGTTAACGAATATAGACGATAATCCACTCTCGCGTGACGAAGATCGCCGTGCAAACACAGTTAGAATTCATGGCATCGTTTGCCTTGCAAACCTACGCGCACGCGGTTTATCTTCGATTCTCATCATGAATTATTCGGATAATCATAGATGATAATATGCGTAGGCGCGGAACGAGAAACGTGCGTGCGCCTTGTGCTAAAAAATTAACTTAATCCCATGTCCGCCGCGCGTGGTAACGTTTTGTTCGAGGTGCAATCGCGACAATTTCGCTTGCAATGTAAGCGCGAGAGTTTCAGCGTGATAGCGGCGCGTTGGACGAGCGGCAGTAAACGCGAGGAAGTGCACGACTATCGGGAAGACAGAGTCTAGTTGGCCCAAGGGTCATATTGGCCATGCGCTTTGTTTCTGGATTTATCGTGAGAGAAACGGTGGAAACAAAATCGCAAGCTCTTCCTTTTAAAAGCTTAGACACAAAAAAGAGAAAAAATTTTAAAAAATGAAATGGAGATGACTGAATTTCTGTACTAATTTTTTGCACTGAAAGAAAAAACAATCTCCGATTTTAGCATTATTGAATAAAATACCTTTTGCTGCCAGCGAAATTAACTGGCTTACACAAGATGCGCGGTAATTTGTATTATTCAAATACGAAATTACAAATTTTGTACTTACTTCGGAAATCATCTCCGGTGATTTTCAATGTATGAGAACAAAATTTGAAATTTTGTATTTAAGTGGTACAAACTATCGTACGTTCTATATAAAAATGTCGATTCATTCTGCTGGCAGCAAATGGTACTTTACTCTTAATACCGATAGAAGTGAGAGATGATATTTGAAGGAGCAGTATTTAAAGAAATGGCACGGGTGCAAAATCTGAAAATTTGCATTTGAGTGGTACAAATTATCGCACGTCCCATGCAAGAATGCCAATCGATTCTACTGACACTGAAGGATACTTTGCTCTTGAAACCAATAATGCTGAAATTAAGCGAGGATTTAGCAAGAAAGAAAATGTAAGATTTAAGTTTCTTTTTAGATAATGCAAAAACTAATATAAATTTAATCCTCTCCATTTGCTATTGTTTTTTTTTTTTAATAGTCCTGTTAGTTTATACCAAAGTAGTATCATTGTTTTTTCGAAATAGCATAGGGGAAAGGGATAAACATTTTTTTACAAATTTTCTGGTGGTATAAATTAATACAAAATAGGTACTAAATAATAGATCGGTCCGATCATGATTTTTTTTGACTTAGTTTGATTTTGCTGACTTGGCCCTGCTAAATTGAAAGAGATAATCTTTCGTGGCAGAACAACGTTCTGAGAGGAAGATGGTTTTTATTACGTTTGTATACTCAATCACAGCAATATTATGAATATAATAATTTCGAAATTCCGACAAGTGTAGCAATTCATCCCGATTTTTCTTAAGTAATTCAAGTTTACCGCGCGCAGTAAAGAATTCTTATCGTCCCATATCTTCCTCCTTTGAATTATTCTCAATGAAATGCACGTCGATACAATATATTTAACATATTGAATTAAATTTGTTTTCGTTATTTTTTCGAGAACGCGCTTAGCCTCGATCAAATTTTCACATCTCGCAGGCGGCCGGGCGGATGCACGTGCATGTTATTTTCAGACTATTACGCGCGATTACTTCTAAAACGATCATCAGGAAACGCTACGTGGAGTGGTAATGACAACTTCGGTGTACGTTAATCAAATTTCCCATTCACTGAAACTTTATTAACGCCTATCAGGATACAATTTCGAGGTTACTCACTAACGATGGTTTTTCCCCTCTCCTCCTCCTTTTTTAATCGAGTGTCGTTGGCAGTGGTTAATGACGTAAAGGGTTGTTATTTGCCGGTACGTCGAGTTTTTGTTAGGAGACGGGAATGTAAATTGCACACCCGTGCGTGCATTTGTGTGTTACGGTCGCGCGCGTGTGCTCGCACGTTGCGTGTGTGTCTGTGTGTGTATATACGTGCGATAATCGTTTCCTGGTTTCCTGGGGTGTGCCGTATGCTCTTTCGACTCGCCGGCCGAATAGTGCGACAGACTGATCAAATTTTATTGATTTTAAATTGGCTCGATTCCGAATAACCACGTTCGGTGTTGCGCGCGGACAAATAAAATCCCGCGATCGAAAAACATCCGCGCGCTACGAAGATGCGTTTTGTGGTGTATCGAGAGATAAACGTAAGATAATATAGGATAAACTCGGGTATTACGGGAAAGATGGCCATAGGCTGTAATTTCTCTAATTGCAAAACATTACGTTTGCGTAATCAGTCACAAAGATAATCGATATTTATCGTAGTGTACACTAAGAAAAGAATTATCTTAGAATCAACAAATATTTCTTTGATGGGTGCCATTAACATACGTATTTAATTTTAAATTTTCTTTATTTAAACCAAATATTGTTCACTTAAATCAGGTAAACAATATTTGATTTAAATAAAGAGAATTTAAATTTAAGTAAATATGTTAATGGCGCTCATCAAAGAAATATTTGATTTTAAAGTAATTTTCCTCTGAGTATATGCGCATATATTTTTCGAAATAAATTATTTATCCTAATATTCTTTCTGCTTTCGATTTTACATTAGAAATGAGCAAAACATGTGTTAATTTTCTGAATAATTTTATTATGCGGTGAAATAATCAGAATGATTAAACATAATTTGACATATTTATTTTAGTATAGGATAATAAAATCACATTTATTCAATATATTGATATATTATATCAACGTGCGTTTCATTGAGAATAATTTAAGGGAGGGAGATATGGGACGACAAGAATTCTTTACTGCGCACGGTAAACTTGAATTAATTAAGAAAAATTATGAATATTATATTATATGTCTATTTTCGACTACCTGTAAAGTTTCTCATGTCCGACATTTTGCATATGTTTACTAAAACTTGATGTAACGTCAAATAAATTACAGTTAAGCAATCAGCAATCATCATCAGTTAGATAAAGAAGGAATCTAAATTATAACATGCAGTTTTTATTTTTGTTTTCACTATTTGTTTATAAATACTATGGCCATTTTTCACTCACATTTTGGGTAAGATGGCCAACTATCATTCTATGAACATTTATAAAAACAAAGTCGCTATGTTTCAAAAATTACTTTCAATATTACAGTAATTAAATCTTATGTGTAATATGTTTTAATCAAAAGATTGCATCTAAAATTTAAGTTTTGTAATAGAAGTTTATATTTTATATGTGCATTATATTTTTCACAAATAATATGTATTAAATATCCTATACTAAAATAAATATGTCGAATTATGTTTAATCATTCTGATTATTTCACCGCATAATAAAATTATTCAAAAAGTTAACACATGTTTTGTTTATTTCTAATGCAAAATCGAAAGTATAAAGAATATTAGGAAAACGTTTTTCCTAGTTATAAAATCTAGTAATTCTATCTAATAATTTTAATAATACCACTATTCAGTGGGAAATATGACACTTCTAACCAGAACCCATAATTACTTTGAGGAATCGGACTGGAAGCCAATTAAATCCCAAGAAATTCTCTCAGAAAGTAATTAATCACGTGTAGAGAGTAACGGAAGCGTGCTTGCAGTTGCGTACAGCATTTAAAATGTATCGTCGCGAGATTACTTTGACTCTCGGACGTATTTTCGCGCAGATTTCCTTCCTCGACGCGTAATCGGTCTCTCTCTCTCTCTCTCTCTCTCTCTCGTTTCGCGTTGTTGCTCCGCGCTTTTTTCTCGTTTTCTCTGCCCTCTTCGCTGTTATTCTCAGGCCGCGAGAGGAGGAATTCGGAAATGACTTCGATAAGTGATTGCGAACGTGTGCGGAGGTAGGCGCAAGGTATCGCGGAAAGCGCGGTAAAAGCATGGAATTCCGTTTCAGTGCGTGACGACGACGACGACGACGACGACGACGGCGATGACGAGGAGAGAACGCGGCGGAAAAGCTCTTTGACGCCGTTACGCCACACCGCTGGCTTTGACTCTTGAACTTTAGAAGCTTTCGACTGGCGCGAGTGCCAAGGAAAGAGCGCGGCGGGACGGGACGGAAAGACGAAAGAGAATACGAGCGGGTTTTCGAATCGAGAAACGACGAAAATCGACGCGTTGTAACGCATTTCGAACGATAACCCTTCCGATCGTTCTTTTCTGAGGAATTTTCAATATATGATGGCACATGTGGAAATGTAAGTTAAACAACGTTGGTACTAGATAAATTGTCCGACTTACTGTGGGACATTTACAGGGTGTCGCCAACTTCGTAAAAATCTCACCTGGATTAGTTCTCTGAGCAATTTGAAAGCAATTTTTCTCACTGAAAATATCGGAAATCGTTATTCAATTTTCAACATAACACCTTTGTAGCTGAGACTTCAAGTAAACTTCTGTTAAAGTGAAATCCAACTGAAGGCGATGATGGGTACCGACATAATGCAGTTTTGTAGATTGGACTGTTTTGTTATTTGGTTGCATAAAATTGCAAATGTTTTTGCAGAGTGAAAGCACAAGTGTCAATGTGTGGAAAGATACCAAATATTGGGTAAAAAGAAATTTGCAAATAAAAATCTTATTTGGATACAATACCTGGTGTCTTTCCATACATCAACATTTGTATATATTTTCGCTCTGTAAAAACACTCGTAATTCTATGCCACCAAATGGAACAACGGTGCAAACTATGAAACTACATTGTGTATCCAGCATGTCCTCTTAAATTGAAATCTTAACTTAAAGCAAAGCCGAATTGACGTTGATCGAAGAAACTAATCTTATTATCCATTCGGTCGTACGAGGTTTAATTTGCAAAAAGCATCGCTTTTCCGACTGTTTATATTTTAGAAATTATTGATGCCTCGACGTCTTCGCTGAGGAAAAATTGACTAATTTATTCAACGAATATCTCGGTGAAATTAAAGTCGCGAGTTTGGGACACCCTATATATAAGCCAATGAGGTCAAAAGAATGAATATATCAGTACGCTCCGATACTTAACATGTTGCATTAAGCTGTGACGGCCACCGATGGTCGGCATTACGATATAACCGCGTCTCATCGATTTACACATATAAAGTACAAATAGTTGCATTTCTGAAATCGCCTGCACGACTAATAGAGGGCTAATTAAACGAAGATACATATGTCTCGAATCACATTTATTTGCCACATCTTTGGTAAATTTAATCATCAATTGACACGTTAACTGCCACGGAGTCGCCGGCATTATAATATCGCTGTCTCATTAATTTTACGAATAAAACGAGACCAATTTTACATAACAAATTGAATATATGGCTAATAGAGAGCCACTAAAACAAGCTAGCAAATATATGCATCATAAATTTCATTTATTTACCGTATCTTTGGTAATTCAAATTTTAATTAATCATTGAAATGATCAATGAATCATCGTGGCAGTCAACATGTGACGCTTTTATACAACGAAAATTGACGCGTCGGTTAATATTTTAGGAAGATGAAAACCGAAGTGTAAGAGAATATGGCCAATAAGAGTCGATCACGGATATCAATGTGAATGATTTAAACTATGAGAGAGGATAACGATATTTGATAACGCCAAGTACTCTTCCGGAGTTGCAATGCAGTAATTTAACCGTCCATATGCAGAAAAATGCAAGAATATTAAATTGAAACAAAATTCCAGCTTGCTTACATACACTGAGAGAAAAAAATGGTTGATCTAATTATAACTAGATCTAATTAATGTAAACTTATATTAAACAATATTAACTATTAATTAAAATATTAAAATAAACTTAACCAATATTAAAAATAACTAAAATTATATATATATATATATATATATATATATATATATATATATATATAT